>NC_057799.1:127872602-128187191 GCF_018294505.1 Triticum aestivum
GGCGAGGCGGCGCTGGGGCCGGCGGTTCGGCCGGTGGTGGCTGGCGGCTTAGGGGGGTGCAGGTTGAAGATGAACTGCAGGCCCTCCCTAAACTACATGTCAAGTGCCTCTCTGCTACCATTGCGTTCAGTTTCGACAGTAGCATTCAGATTCCACAGTAAATTTCAGTTTCGACAGTTAAGTTCAGAGTCAACAGTTTTTACCTCATCTGTTGTAGTCAGGTGGTTTTTGGTGATGTTAATTTTACATCCATTTTACATCATCTATTGGAGATGCTATTAGAATCCCACTTGAGATTGACGATGTCTGTCTTGTGCTGCTTCAGCCTTGACGTCTTACGGCTCACCGGAGCTGCTCCAACGACAGAACGATCCATCACAACAGAGCAGTGCCCTGGATGCCGTCTACAGATTCCTCAGATCTTCCTCCACACCTCCGACAGCCACCTCTGCCTCAACTGCTTCAGCGACCAACCCAATGGTGCTGAGGTCGACACGGCTACGGCAAAGAGGTTGTACACTTGTTGCATCACTTATTACTATACATTCACGTCGATCCATTAGGGCTATTTTGGTTCAACGGAAAAACGTCGATCCACTGGTTGTTACCATCACTCTAAATTTCTGCATGCTCTCCTTACATAATCTCACCATATTGTTTTCGTATGCATGTCAGATATTGTACACAGTCATGCTGAACATGTAGAGAAAAAGAGAAGAGTTTTGCGCGGCAATACAATGTCATGCAGACATCGCTCCATGGTGGGTTCAATGACAAACCCTCCCCACCCCTCTCCAGATTGTAATCCAGAGGAAGATATCTGTTCTGAGGCGGATTCAAACGTCGCTGACCACTCCTATTTACCCCCCAAGGTGTTTGCTCTACCTTGGCATGATGATGTTAGTCATATCATGCATATGTTGCCTTGCAGTGCCTACTTTTGACATCATATATGTCATCTGCTTAGTTTAGACATGTTCTGTAATGCCACCTGTTTAGTTTTTATATCATATATGGGAATTATGCAGTCTCATGTCTTTTAGCCAGCCATAATATATGTGAAATGTGCAATGCCATCCTGTTTAACCAGGCATCATATATTTGAATGATATCTTGCCCATCCTTTTCTTCATTACATTTCCATTTGTCGACAATGTTTGTACATTAAACTACTCTTCCTGTGAATCAGCCATTTGGGTGGGAGATGAAAAAATCTGGAGTGAAAACAAGGCCTTCAGAGTAGACAGTGCTACCTGTCCAAGCAGATCTCTTGTTGGGTCCCGATAGCTCCTCAGAGATGGATTCAGAGACAGATGACCAGTCCTATTCCCCCACTGAGGTGTATGCTCTAACTTGGCACGGTTATACTGCTCATATCGTGCATACGGTGTCTTGCATTGCATAGTTTAGACATCATATACACAATATTCAACACCATGTTCTTAGTTCAGACATCATATCGAATGCCCTCTGTTTAGCATATAAATCACATATGCGAATTAAATGATGCGATCCTGATTACTTAGATAACATGTAGGTGAATTATGTCATGCGATCCTGTTTAGTTATTCATCATATCTTTGAATTATGTTATGCTATGCTATCCAGTTTAGATAGACATCATATATGTGAAATTATGTCATGCTATCCGTTTTAGTTAAACAATATACATGTCAACTATTTCATGCCCTCTTTTTTCCACACTATCTATTGCATCTGTCTCTCATACAATGTCTGTACATTCAACTATGTTTCCTGTTTATCAGCCATTTGAATTGGAGCGGGTGATGCCAGTATCTAGCGGACTAAAAACACGGTCTTCAAATAAAACAGTGCTACCTCTTGGTGGAGATACCACCCCGGTTGTACATGCACAAGAACCAGCCCTACTACACATAACCCAAACTCTCGCAGATTGTACCCCTACTGCGATGGACAGAGAACCAGCTTCACCCAATCTAACCCCAACCCCAGCCGATAGTAACCCAGTTCCTGTTGACACAGCACCATCTCCACCACAGAGCTCCCAAACAAGAGCAGTTACTATCACGGCGAACCCCAACTCCACCAGTTAGTACGCCTGTTCCTGTGGAGGAAGCACAACTAGCTAGTCGTAGTTTAGCATCTATCGCATTTGATGTTGTTAAATCATATGTGCGTATCTTCCCATCTTGGAAATATTATACTGAAGATGAAGGAAAATGCCAGTTGCAGGTGTTTGTCCAGGAGTTATGTGTAAGTAATGTTATTCATGGCAATTACTTTGCTTCGTCCCATACATCCTACCTCCATGATGGTTATAATACAACAAATTTTCCCATTTTTCTCTATAGAGAAGGACCGATTTGGAAACTCGGGATGAGGTAACCTGTGCTAATACCTCTGCTATCTTCAAGAATGCTTGGTGGCAGTATCGGAATTACCTGAAGAAAACGTACTTCACTGGCAAAGAAACTCATCAAATTCCCTTACGTTCTCCTGAGACACATTTACTGGACGATGACTGGGAACGCCTTGTTCTGTACTGGTCCCGAACCAAGAATGTGGTAAGGTCTATGAGCTCATTTTCTATTTTTAAGTATTATATTCTTGCGTCTTACTGTACTCTGTTCATGTAGAACAAGTGCCTAAACCTGAAGAACAACTGTTCTAATTTAAGATTCCATTGCTATCATAGTTCAAAAAAGCACTAGGCGTTAATTGTGCGTTTTGCCACTGCCTTGCGCTTTACTAACCAAAGCGCATGCTTATGCGCAGTTATGCACAGATTATGCATAGTTATGCACAATGCGTTTTGCCAACACCTAGAGCCTAGGCGCGCTTAAGCGCTCGCTTAGGCGCGCCTTTTTTAACTATGATTGCTTTGCTCTTGTATCACTGTATTTACTCATACAAACTTATTTTTAAATTGAAGGATCCAATCGAAACTCCAATGGCACAGCAGGTATGTTCACGCATGTTTCTTTAACAGGTTTGCTCTTATCAATAGCTCTGTTGATTTCAATTTCAATTGTGTATACAGTTGACTTTCATATTATGCACATTACTAGCATCACAACAGAGCCAATAGTGTTGTTGTACATGTAGACCCGTGGTACCCATCTGAAAACTTGTTGTGCCGTGTAGTTTCCCACGCTTTGTATTCTTTCACTGCTGCTTTGTCTTGAACTGATATGATTTGAACTGTGTCTCTATTTTGATTTGGCAAGACAATGCAGTGACCATAGGACATAGATATATGTTTGTTTGATGCTTTTATTATGTACTAGTACTTGGCAATAGAAGACTTGGTAGTTTAATCCTGTCCACTTTACTAATGAACTGGTTCACCGAAATGAGTTTCATATACTAGTACATACTAAACTTGTTATGTGTCTGCTTGTTTCTTCTTTTAGAATGCTGACAGAATATTGGGGAAGAGTGCCTTATTAAGCAATGGTAAAGGAAGTAATGCAGATAAGGTTCAGGATAGTGACACATCCTTGTTGGTCTCCAACAAAGCTGATAAAACAGCTAAGGAAGACTATCTTGAAGACAACGAGACAACCCCAAAGTCCTGTCTTGGTTTAGTGTTCGAGTTACTGGACACTACAGCTTGCATAAGCTATTCAAACTCACTGTCTGAATCAGTTCGGTTTCTTGAGTCTCAACTACAAGCTGAAAGACATCGATCAGCTATGCTGCGACAAGAAGCGGAAGGACTGCGGAAGTCCCTGGAGCATTCAGATGCATACTTTCTGGTGCAACAGCAAGAGTTGGAGGATTTTAGCACCAAACAGGACAAAGCTAATCAGCTTGCTAAGCTTATTGCCAGCATGGTGGATACCCAGGATAACGTTTCTTGAGCTCTTCTGAAGTTGTTTCAGTTATGCTCTTGTTTTGCTGCCACGTTTATTTGCACTGGTGGCCAATTTTGACGGCCAGTGTATGTAATGTGCTCCTTTGTTCCCTATATTTGCACTGGTGGCGAACTTTGATGCCCAGTGGATGTAATATGTGTAATAGCGGTAATAGGCTAGCGTTAATTGCTTGCTTATTTATTTTCTTATTGTCTTGTTTAGTTGTTTGCTTGTAGTCACTGCAATTCTTTTTCTGTTTTTTTAGTGCCCACAATAGCCTATTTTTGGTAAATAGGCCAAAATAATCATGGCAACACACAGACTGTTGTAACCATGGGCCTCCTGCAAGCCGTATGATCCATGGGCCTTCGTCCGGCCGTAGGATCCATCGGCCTTCTATACGGGCCTTAGGGTCCATGGGCCTTCTACGGGCCGTAGGGTCCATGGGCCTTCTACGGGTCGTACGATCCATGGGCCTTCTATGGGCCGTACTATCCATGGGCCTCATACGGGCCGTAGGATCCATGGGCCTTCTATGGGGCGTATCATCATTTCACCAATCACGGGCCGTACTATTTGTGGACCATAACGGGCCGTTAATAGGCCGTATTTGATAACTCTATGAAAACAGCCCAACGGGTTTTTTGACATGAAAACGGCCCAACGTATTAACGGTCCACAAACGGGCCGACTGTAACGACGGGCTGAATTTGGCCCACAAGCAGAAAATGACAGTAACGGGCCGTATGTAACCGAATTCTGCAAATGAGCCCAAGAATCAATGGGCCCTGAGAAGGCCGAAAGATAACTTGGGCTGGAAACGGCCCAATGGAATAACGGGCCGTTAATGGGTATAAAGTGATACACTGTTCATTATGGGCCAGTTTCACCACGGGCCGTTAATGGGCCAAGAGTTACAAAGGTCCTCATATGGGCCGAAAGAAGTCATGGGCCACACATGGGCCGGAAGTTAAAACGGGCTAAATCATATTGGACGGCCCAGATGACGCTACTGGGCCTAATTCGGATAGGGCGTAACGGGCCCTAGGTTAGCGTGCTGTAAATGGGCTATATGCGAACAGGCCGTTAACAGGCTTTCCGTGGGCCGGGCCGCCACCTTTTGACCAAGTCAAACAGGCCGGCCTTTTCACAGGAATGGGCCTCTGTTGGGCCGTGCCACGTGTCGCCGTATCATAGGCGCCTTCGGTCCAATGAGCGGATGACATCTGTCCCAACGGTAAGGCGACACGTGTTTCCTCCAGCCAATGATGATTTTACACGTGTAAAATCCCCATTGGTCGGGGCTGTTAACGGGTTATCGGATCCAAAACCCGACCCGATAGCTTCACGGCGTTCCGTTATGGTGGATGCCACGTGTCGGTCACCCTTGACGAAAGCACTTCTGTGACGCGTGATTTATCGTCATGGAAGTGGACACTTCCGTGATGATAATTTTGGTAATGTCACGGAACACTTCTACGACAGCACAGGTATGACTATCTTGATTCTGTCATAAAATCGTCATGGATGTACATGCATGACAAAAAACGCGACCTACTGTGACAAACACGTATCATGACGGAAGTGTATTTTTTTGTAGTGTATGGAGATACCGATGCTAAAATCTTGGACAAGTAACATACCATCAGACAAAGGGAACTACGTATGTTGTCATAGGTGATGACCCACAAGTATAGGGGATCTATCATAGTCCTTTCGATAAGTAAGAGTGTCGAACCCAACGAGGAGCAGAAGGAAATGATAAGCGGTTTTCAGCAAGGTATTCTCTGCAAGCACTGAAATTATAGGTAACAGATAGTTTGTGATAGGATAATTTGTAACGAGCAACAAGTAACAAAAGTAAATAAAGTGCAGCAAGGTGGCCCAATCCTTCTTGTAGCAAAGGACAAGCCTGGACAAACTCTTATATACAGAAAAGCTCTCCCGAGGACACATGGGAATTATCGTCAAGCTAGTTTTCATCACGTTCATATGATTCGCGTTCGGTACTTTGATAATTTGATATGTGGGTGGACCGGTGCTTGGGTGCTGTCCTTACTTGGACAAGCATCCCACTTATGATTAACTCCTATTGCAAACATCCGCAACTACAAAAGAAGTATTAAGGTAAACCTAACCATAGCATGAAACATATGGATCCAAATCAGCCCCTTACGAAGCAACGCATAAACTAGGGTTTAAGCTTCTGCCACTCTAGCAACCCATCATCTACTTATTACTTCCCAATGCCTTCCTCTAGGCCCAAATAATGGTGAAGTGTCATGTAGTCGACGTTCACATAACACCACTAGAGGAGAGACAACATACATCTCATCAAAATATCGAACGAATACCAAATTCACATGACTACTAATAGCAAGACTTCTCCCATGTCCTCAGGAACAAACGTAACTACTCACAAAGCATATTCATGTTCATAATCAGAGGAGTATTAATATGCATAAAGGATCTGAACATATGATCTTCCACCAAATAAACTGACTAGCATCAACTACAAGGAGTAATCAACACTACTAGCAACCTACAGGTACCAACCCCAGACTTGGAGACAAGAATTGGATACAAGGGATGAACTAGGGTTTGAGAGGAGATGGGGCTGGTGAAGATGTTGATGGAGATTTTCCCTCTCCCAATGAGAGGAGCGTTGGTGATGACGATGGCGATGATTTCCCCCTCCCGGAGGGAAGTGTCCCCGGAAGAACAGCTCTGCCGGAGCCCTAGATTGGTTCCGCCTCGTGGCAGCGGAGTCTCGTCCCGAAAGCTTGCTTATGATTTTTCTTTGGACGAAAGACTTTATATAGCAGAAGATGGGCACCGGAGGGCCAACAGGGGGCCCACGAGGCAGGGGGGTGCGCCCTGGGGGGTAGGGCGCGCCCCCACCCTCGTGGCCAGGGTGTGGGCCCACTCTGGTATTTCTTCAGCTCTGTATTTTTTATTATTTCCATAAATAACTTTCGTGGAGTTTCAGGACTTTTGGAGTTGTGCAGAATAGGTCTCTAATATTTGCTCCTTTTCCAGCCCAGAATTCCAGCTGTCGGCATTCTCCCTCCTTATGTAAACCTTGCAAAATAAGAGAGAATAGGCATAAGCATTGTGACATAATGTGTAATAACAGCCCATAATGCAATAAATATCGATATAAAAGCATAATGCAAAATGGACGTATCAACTCCCCCAAGATTAGACCTCACTTGTCCTCAAGCGGAAGCCGATAACGATAAATATGTCCACATGTTTAGAGCTAGAGGTGTCTATAAAATAAAATATGGACATGAGGGCATCACGATTATTCTTAAAACAACAACATATATGGATAATGTCATATGATTTCTTATGCTCAAGTAATAATCTATTCACAATGCAAAGTATGAATCAGAAACTTTATTGAGAACCAACAAACTATAATCTCAGTCATTGAAGCAATTGCAATTTATCATAACATCAGAAAGAGTCTATGTCAGAGCTTTTCAGCAAGTCCACATACTCAACTATCATTTAGTCTTTCTCAATTGCTAACACTCACGCAATACTTGTGGTTACCGAATTTTAATCGGACACAGAGAAAGATAGGGGCTTATAGTTTCTCCTCCCAACCTTTTACCTCAAGGGTAATGTCAACAATAATAACTCATGCTAACTTACATCCAATTAGATATATATGTCTGGATCTTTCCAACACACTGTGCTTGCCAAAGGATAAAAATATAAAAAGGAAAGGTGAAGATCACCATGACTCTTGCATAAGGTAGAAGATAATAGTAAAAGATAGGCCCTTCGCAGAGGGAAGCAGAGGTTGCCATGCGCTTTCAGAGTTGGATGCACAAAATCTTAATGCGAAAGAACGTCACTTTATATTGCCACTTGTGATATGGACCTTTATTATGCAGTCCGTCGCTTTTATTCCTTCCACATCACAAGATCGTATAAAGCTTATTTCCTCCACACTAATCAATCATACATATTTAGAGAGCAATTTTTATTGCTTGCACCGATGACAACTTACTTGAAGGATCTTACTCAATCCATAGGTAGGTATGGTGGACTCTTATGGCAAAACTGGGTTTAAGGGTATTTGGAAGCACAAGTAGTATCTCTACTTGGTGCAAAGAATTTGGCTAGCGTGAGGGGGAAAGGAAAGCTCAACATGTTGAATGTCCAAGATAGTATATTTATATGTTAAACCCCTCTTTCTTTATTACTTCCTATTAATTGCAACGATGACCAAAGCTATGTTTGTCAACTCTCAACAACTTTTAATCATCATACTCTTTCTATGTGAAGTCATTACTCTTCATAAGATCAATATGATCTCTTTTTATTCTTTCTTTTTCTTTTATTCCCTCAAGATCATAGCAAAATAATCAAGCTCTTGACTTAACACTAATCTTTATTATATATAGCTCACGGACTCGATTACATAGATGGATCATAAAGCAAAACTCAAAACTAGATCATACTAAAACTTTATTCTACTAGATCAAGATATTACTAAAAAGGATCGAACTAAGAAAAACGGTAAAGATAGAGATGTGATGGTGATACGATACCGGGGCACCTCCCCCAAGCTTGGCAGTTGCCAAGGGGAGTGCCCATACCCATGTGATTATGTTTCCTTCTTCGGAGGTGTTGGTGTGATATTCTTGGCGATGATACTCCTTAGGATATGATTCTCTCTTCGAGCTTATTGAGTTGCTGCCTGAGATCCATTATCTCCTTACGAAGCTTTCCTGTAACAGCCAAAGCTCCTTGCACCCAAGGGTGTTGCATAGCTGCGGGAGAACAAGTGACACTCTTCTTCATATTTTCATAAGAAAGAAATCTAACTTTGGAAGGGATCACCGAGTTTGGAATAGCCGAGCTCTGTAGTTCTCCCATTGTGAATCCAGCTCGGAATCGAGAAGTGACTTATTGATCCTCCTCCATGGCATCTATCCTTTTCAAATCAGCCTCCATCTCTTCCTCCGTTGCTGGCCCGAAGTGGTCCGCATCGCTATTTGTCCTTGATCTCGGTGTATGATGAGACACCCGGCTCTCCCCGACTAACTCTTGAGAAGACATCTTGCTCTAATCTGCAGCAGCAACAGCTCGAAACGAAAACAGAGGATATTTGCGTGATACAGGAGTCAAAACCTTCGGGAGATTATATAATGAATTTTTACCGACCAAAATACGTATCGTGCAAGAAAACGGAGTCCGGAGAGCGCACGAGGTGCCCACGAGGTAGGGGGCGCGCCCAGGGGGTAGGGCGCACCCTCCACCCTCGTGGAGCCCTCGTGTCCTTCCCGAACTGCTTCTTATTTTTCTATTTTTCTAAATATTCCAAAAAGGAGAAAAATTGCCATTAGAACTGTTTTGGAGTCGGTTTACTTACCGTACCACATACCTATTCCTTTTCGGAGTCTGAAGCGTTCCGGAAAGTGTCCCTTATGTATTCCTCTAGGGTCACGGTTTCAGTAACATTAGTTTCAACATTTATGGGATTACTTGAGATATAATGTTTGATTCTTGGACCGTTCACCATCTTCGGATTTGTGCCTTCGAAGTTGTTGATTTTTATGGCACCGGAACGATAGACCTCCTCGCAACGTAAGGACCTTCCCATTTAGAGAGAAGTTTTCCTGCAAAAAATCTTAAACGAGAGTTGTATAGCAATACATAATCACCTATATTAAACCTTGCAAAACAAGAGAGAATAGGCATAAGCATTGTGACATAATGTGTAATAACAGCTCATAATGCAATAAATATCAATATAAAAGCATGATGCAAAATGGACGTATCAATAGGTTCGACCGATAAAGATCTTTGTAGAATATGTAGGAACCAATATGGGCATCCAGGTCCCGCTATAGGTTATTGACCGGAGAAGCGTCTCGGTCATGTCTACATCATTCTCGAACCCGTAGGGTCCGCACACTTAACGTTCGTTGACGATATAATACTATATGAGTTATGTGAGTTGGTGACCAAGTGTTGTTCGGTGTCCCGGATGAGATCATGAACATGACGAGAAGCTCTGGAATGGTCCCGAGGTAAAGATTGATATATAGGATGATGGTATTTGGTCTCCGGAAACGTTTCGCAATGCACCGGGTATATATTTATCGGATCACGGGAAGAGATTCTGGGAGGGCACGAGAATATATTGGGCAAGCGGGCCAACGAGGGAGAGAACACCAGCCCACATGGTTCTGGTGCGCCCCCACTGTCGGTGTCAAAACCGGCGGATCTCGGGTAGGGGGTCCCGAACTGTGCGTCTTAGGCGGATGGTAACAGGAGGCGGGGGACACAATGTTTACCCAGGTTTGGGCCCTCTCGATGGAGCTAATACCCTACTTCCTGCTTGATTGATCTTGATGATATGAGTATTACAAGAGTTGATCTACCACGAGATCGTAGAGGCTAAACCCTAGAAGCTAGCCTATGATTATGATTGTTGTTGTCCTACGGACTAAACCCTCTGGTTTATATAGACACCGGAGAGGGCTAGGGTTACACAGAGTCGGTTACAAGGGAGGAGATCTACATATCCGAATTGCCAAGCTTACCTTCCACGCAAAGGAGAGTCCCATCCGGACACGGGATGAAGTCTTTAATCTTGTATCTTCATAGTCCAACAGTTCGGCCAAAGCATATAGTCCGGCTGTCCGAGGACCCCCTAATCCAGGACTCCCTCAGTAGCCCCTGAACCAGGCTTCAATGACGATGAGTCCGGCGCGCAGATTGTCTACGGCATTGCAAGGCGGGTTCTTCCTCCGAATACTCCACAGAAGATTTCAAACACAAGGATAGTGTCCGGCTCTGCAAAACAAATTCCACATACCACCGTAGAGAGTAAATATTCCCACAAATCTAATCTGCTGACAACTTTTCATAATGTGACATCACACCCTGGCCCGGTCATTATTCGAACCATTTTTCTCAACCAGCTACTGCACATATTGCGAGGCGGTTTTCTTGGCACGTCTTGTCGAAGCAGAGATCGTGTCCCCTTATCACGGGATTCTCATCAATACGGGTGTGGGTAACCCAACCGCGCCATTAATCACAGCGCTTGGGGAATAAATGAGTTTACGAGGCAGGTGAGAAGCCGCACAGTTTCCTCCGCCCTTATAAAGGGACAAGGACTAATCCTTTTTACCCACGCCTTCTTCTTCCCTGCCCATCCATTCTCACGCACTCGAGCTCCAGTGCCCAAGTTCGCATTTTCTCCGCAAAACCACTCCAAACATGTCCGGAGCGGGAGGCAAGTGGATGGTCTCCTCCATTACGGAGGAGGACATTACGAAGCTCCGGGAAGCCGGATACCTGGCCGCAGATATCGCGCACCGGCTCCCAGACGCGGGGCAGATCGTCCCCAACCCCGAACCCCACGAAAGGGTTGTATTTCTTACCCATTTCGTCCGGGGGCTAGGATTACCCCTCCACCCATTTGTTCGCGGGCTCATGTTCTACTACGGGCTGGATTTCCATGATCTGGCCCCCAATTTCATCCTCAACATCTCGGCGTTTATCGTCGTGTGCGAGGCCTTCCTCCACATCAAGCCCCACTTCGGCCTATGGCTGAAGACCTTCAACGTTAAACCAAAGGTGGTGGTCGGCCAGCAAGCGGAGTGCGGAGGCACCTTGGTGGGCAAAATGCCCAACGTCACCTGGCTTGAAGGCTCCTATGTGGAGACCATAAAGGGGTGGCAATCGGGGTGGTTCTACATCACCGAGCCGCGCGACACCAACTGGGTGGCGGCCCCTGAATTTCGATCCGGCATCCCCATGCGGCTCACCTCCTGGAAAGAGAAGGGCCTATCCTGGGGTTCATCGGTGGAGCTGACCGGACTCCAGAAATGCGTCAAAAACATGATAAGCAAGAAAATCAAGCTTGTCAACGTGGTCCAAGTCATGCTCTTCCGCCGGATCCTTCCGTGTCAAAGACGGGCATTCAATTTGTGGGAGTTCGACCCGGCCAAGCACCAGACACTGCGAGAGCTCTTCGACACGACGCACGAAGACATCTAGAAGGTGCTGTTCAAGTCCGCCGAGGTACCTCCTCCCCTCACTGTGGATCGCGGACTCAGCGCGAAGCGCCATGCCAATCCGGTAAGCTCCTTATATCTCATAAGATGTTTCTTTCCCCAGTATAATCATGTGAGGGATCTAAGCCTCCACGCCATTTAACAGGACTGGGTCGCGACAGCGGAGCAGATCGATTGGCCGGCCCCACTGCCCGAAGATCCAGCAAGGGCTCTCTTAACGGATATGCTGGTTCCGGCGCCCTATGAGGCACCGGAGAAGAAGGCCACGGGGACCAGGAAAGGTCTCCGACGCAGGGTTGTATCGGACTCATCATCTGATAACGCCGAGGCGCCCTCCTCCCATGAAAATGAGGAGGAGGAGGAAAGTTCTCCCCCCCAGCCGAGGGAGACAAGAAAAGGAAGGCCGCCCCGTCTGGGGAGGCCGAAGGGTCCAAGAAGGGAAGGACTCTCCTTCCGGACTGCTCCACAACGGCCGCTTTCAGCGACGTGGAGTGGTTACCCAGGGACAAGCCCCTGGCAAAGTCGTGAGTATCCGGATACCATAATAGCTCTTGGTATGTTTTATTTTATTGCTTCTTATCATGCCGAACATGATTCTGCAGTCCATCCAGAGCCAATATCGACGTATCTTCTTCAGATGATTCTTTGGGCCCATCGGATATGAACAACGATTCACTCCCGACCGCCTCCTCCCCCCGCCCTACGGACGACGTCGAGGTGTTGTCTCAAAGGGCACTGAACCAAGGGGAGACAGTTCCGGAGGCGCCCCAAGGCGACATTCCAGACGCTGGGCGCACGAGGGGCAAGACTCCCATGGGCCCTAACGCCGGGGGCAGCAAGTCTAGCCCCCAGCCGAATACTGCGCCGGAACCTCCAGTGGTTCCAGATTCTGTCACGCAACCCCTCGCCAAGGGGGGCAAGCGGTCTGTGCCGATGGCCTCTGTCCTTCCAGAGGCATCGGACAATTTGCTGGAAGCGCTTCGCGATGCTTCCATTGACGAACAACACCGCACTATCATGAGTGCGGTGGTCGAGAAGGTTCGATCCGCGAAAAGCGGACTGACCGAAGCCTGTGCCAGCCTCCTAACAGGCTTTGAGGTAAGTAATCAAGTTATGAGAAAATGTTACAGCATAGACAGTAGCCCCTGATGCTCTGTTTGGTGATCGCAAAGAAAGGCCGAACAGAGGATCAAATAATAATCACCGGAGTCTAATCAGAATATGTCTATGTGAATAAGCAGGCCTCCCTGCTGGCCATTGCCGCTCGCACGGCAGAGGTGGCCGCACTGAAGCGGGACCTTGAGCGGTCCAAGGACGAGCTCGGCCTTACCAAGAGGCAGCTCCAAGTGAACAAAGGTAAGTAATACCCCGTCTGTCTATTGATAAAGAAAAAGTAAGGTGGTTGTTAGATTACAGGATCATCATGAATTTTGCTAGGGGCCACGATCAAAGTGGCGGCCCTGAAGAAGGCGCTGTCCGAGGCCGAAGGCAAAGCGGCCAAGGAGCGCGCCGAGCACGAGAAGCAAGAGGCCCGAGTCGGCGAGGTGCAGCAAGAGCTCCAGGACTTTGTTAAGAAGTACGAGTCCTTGGAGCGTGACTCGAAGACGCAAGGGTCCGAGCTTGCGAAGGAAACTTTCCTTTTACTTACCCGAGTTCGGAGCTCTCCAGGAGCATTCGCAGATCTACCCAGCAGTGTGTCGGATGCCGCCGAGTTCTACCGGGACGAGGAAGGGAGCTCGACGGAGAAGTTGTTCTGGTCTCAGTATACTGGGACCGAACATCCGATGCCCTTGAGCAGCCAGTTGAAGCAACTGGTCAAGCTTCACAAGGCGGCCGAACAGGCCATGAAGGGTCTCATAGTCCGGATGTGGCCTGGCGAGCCCCTGCCTGGCAGCTACTTCGGTCTGGTAAGGCGGCTTGTGACTGCCTGCCCACGGTTTGAAGTCATAAAGCGGGCCATGTGCGACCGGCGAGCGCTCAAATACGGAAATACGTACAGTAGAGCTAAAAAAATACAATTATACATGCGAAATTGCTTCCGGTCGCAAGTACATCCCACACAGTCAGTCCCCGCTAAACGTTTCCGTTCGTATATACATCCCACACAGTCGCTCCAAGGAAAACATTTCTGTTCGCAAGTATATCACACACAATTTTCCCCATTAAATCGTTTAAGATAGCATTTCCATTGCACACGGTATTAACAATTTTATCGTTTTCGTTATTGAATGCATCACACACGGTGCATAGAAGAAACTGTGTGTCAAGGGTTGTCCATCACACACAGTTTTTATGTGGTAAACGTTTGCGCTAGGTGGCCTAACGCAAACAGTTTTCAAGAGGATGTCGTGTGTGATTGTTCATTAATCTAACACGGTTTATTCCTAGAAACTGTGTGCGTTATTGAATGCATCACACACGGTGTTTTCTCAATAACCGTTTGCAATAGAAAATCCCAATTAGCAGGCTAATTATCTGATTATTAATAATCCATTTATTAATCTAATTGACATTTCATATTAAGCACATAATATATTTCATTTTCATAATTGAAATACATTAGAGTACAACATCATATAGCTTCAGCACTCAGCTACCCCATTACACAACTACACCAGCACCAAGTTTCACATGCAACATCTATAACCTTTCGAAATTAGCATCATAGATGGTACATAGACAGATGTATCTCATCTGGAAAACTGCTGAAGCAGAAGGCAAATATTGATGCTTCATTGATGTTGAAGGTCCTTGTAACTTTAGGCCAGTGCCTGTGGACGATTGACCATCCATCCTTCCTCCTCTTCAGGAACACTTCAATATTGAACCGTGGGTGTTGTATGAATACCTTTCTCGCCTCCTGACCATATAGGTGGTTTGAGAGGTAATCATCAGTGAACTGCTTTCGAAAGGCCTGAAAACAAGGATGTGCATAAATATCTTCTCTATATTGGAAATGGGGCAAAGGAATAAAAAAGGCAAGGTATAATAGTTAGACAAAGATCTTGTTATTTTTTGTCGCTAATTTCTTTATCCTAACAATCTTTCTGAGTTTCTTGACTTGACTGATATTCATGGACAATTATTTCCGCAAATGCAAAAGGGTCGAACAGTGGGTCAAAACCTCTGACAGCAGGACCTACATGTGCAAGACCAAATTGTTAAAACCCTAAATATTAGAATGGTTTCTGCAATTGCACAATAATGTGCTATTAGACAACGGACCATTCACGTGCTAACCTCGATTGTAAACCTCGGTGCTTCCCATTGTTTCCCTGCAACACATATAGGGTAGTTAGTGAAGGAAACATGCCCTAGAGGAAATAATAAAGTTGTTATTTATATTTTATTATATCATGATAAATGTTTATTGTTCATGCTAGAATTGTATTATCCGGAAACTTAGTACATGTGTGAATACATAGACAAACAGAGTGTCACTAGTATGCCTCTACTTGACTAGCTCGTTAATCAAAGATGGTTAAGTTTCCTAACCATAGACATGAGTTGTCATTTGATGAACGGGATCACATCATTAGAGAATGATGTGATTGACTTGACCCATTCCGTTAGCTTAGCACTATGATCGTTTAGTTTGTTGCTATTGCTTTCTTCATGACTTATACATGTTCCTATGACTATGAGATTATGCAACTCCCGAATACCGGAGGAACACTTAGTGTGCTATCAAACGTCACAACGTAACTGGGTGATTATAAAGATGCTCTACAGGTGTCTCCGATGGTGTTTGTTGAGTTGGCATAGATCGACATTAGGATTTGTCACTCCGATTGTCGGAGAGGTATCTCTGGGCCCTCTCGGTAATACACATCACTATAAGCCTTGCAAGCAGTGTGACTAATGAGTTAGTTGCAGGATGATGCATTACAGAATGAGTAAAGAGACTTGCCGGTAACGAGATTGAACTAGGTATTGAGATACCGACGATCGAATCTCGGGCAAGTAACATACCGATGATAAAGGGAACAACGTATGTTGTTATGCGGTTTGACTGATAAAGATCTTCGTACAATATGTGGGAGCCAATATGAGCATCCAGGTTCCGCTATTGGTTATTGACCGAAAATGAGTCTCGGTCATGTCTACATAGTTCTCGAACCCATAGGGTCTGCACGCTTAACGTTCGATGACGATCGGTATTATGAGTTTATGTGTTTTGATGTACCGAAGGTAGTTCGGAGTCAGATGTGATCATGGACATGACGAGGAGTCTCGAAATGATCGAGACATAAATAATGATATATTGGACGATGTTATTCGGACACGGGATGAGTTCCGGGGGTCACCGGATAAATATCGGAGTGCCGGAAGGGTTATCGGAAGCACCAGAGAAGTAATGGGCCTTATTGGGCCTAGGGGAGAAAGAGAGGGGCTACCAAGGGCTGGCCGTGCGCCCCCCATGGGCCTAGTCTGAATTGGACTAGGGGGAGGGGCGGCGCCCCCTCCTTCCTTCTCTTTCCCCCTCCTTCCTTCTTCTCCTAGTAGGACTAGGAAAGGGGGGAGTCCTACTCCTACTAGGAGGAGGATTCCTCCCCCGTTGGCACGCCTATGAGGGCCGGCCGGCCTACCCCTTCCCTCCTTTATATACGTGGGGAGGGGGCACCCTAGAACACATCAAAGTTGATCTTAGCCATGTGCGGTGCCTACTCCACAGATTTCCACCTCGGTTATATCGTTGTAGTACTTACGCGAAGCCCTGCGTCGGTAACTTCATCAACACCGTCACCACGCCGTGGTGTTGACGGAACTCTCCCTCAACCTCAGCTAGACCAAGAGTTCGAGGGACGTCACCAAGCTGAACATGTGTAGATCGTGGAGGTGCCGTGCGTTCGGCACTTGATCGGTTGGATCGCGAAGATGTTCGACTACATCAACCGTGTTACTTAACGCTTCCGCTTTCGGTCTATGAGGGTGTGTGGACACACTCTCCCGCTCATTGCTATGCTTCACATAGATAGATCTTGCGTGATCGTAGGTATAATTTTTGAAATACTACGTTCCCCAACAGTGGCATCAGAGCCAGGTCTATGCGTAGATGTTATATGCACGAGTAGAACACAAAGAGTTGTGGGCGATAATAGTCATACTGCTTACGAGCATGTCATACTTTGATTCGGCGGTATTGTTGGATGAAGCGGCTTAGACCGACATTACGCGTACGCTTACGCGAGACTGGTTCTACCGACGTGCTTCGCACACAGGTGGCTAGTGGGTGTCAGTTTCTCCAACTTTAGTTGAATCGAGCGTGACTACACCCGGTCCTTGTTGAAGGTTAAAACAGCACACTTGACGGAAAATCATTGTGGTTTTGATGCGTAGGTAAGAATGGTTCTTGCTAAACCCGTAGCAGCCACGTAAAATTTGCAACAACAAGTAGAGGACGTCTAACTTGTTTTTGCAGGGTATGCTGTGATGTGATATGGTCAAGACGTGATATATAAATTGTTGTATGAGATGATCATGTTTTGTAACACTTATCGGCAACTGGCAGGAGCCTTATGGTTGTCGCTTTATTGTATGAAATGCAATCGCCATGTAATTGCTTTACTTTATCACTAAGCGGTAGCGATAGTCGTGATAGCAATAGTTGGCGAGACGACAACGATGCTTCGATGGAGATCAAGGTGTCAAGCCAGTGACGATGGTGATCATGACGGTGCTTTGCAGATGAAGATCGAAGGCACCAGATGATGATGGCCATATCATATCACTTATATTGATTGCATGTGATGTTTATCCTTTATGCATCTTATTTTGCTTAGTTTGGCGGCAGCATTATAAGATGATCTCTCACTAAATTTCAAGGTATAAGTGTTCTCCCTGAGTATGCACCGTTGCGACAGTTCGTCGTGCCGAGACACCACGTGATGATCGGGTGTCATAAGCTCTACATTCAAATACAACGGGTGCAAGCCAGTTTTGCACACGCAGAATACTCGGGTTAATCTTGACGAGCCTAGCATATGCAGATATGGCCTCGGAACACTGAGACCGAAAGGTCGAGCGTGAATCATATAGCAGATATGATCAACATAGTGATGTTCACCATTGAAAACTACTCCATCTCACGTGATGATCGGACATGGTTTAGTTGATTTGGATCACGTGATTGATACGTCTACAACGTATCTATAATTTTTGATTGTTCCATGCTATTATATTATCTGTTTTGGATGTTTAATGGGCTTTACTATGTACTTTCATATTATTTTTGGGACTAACCTATTAACCGAAGGCCCAGTGCAAATTGCTTTTTTTTGCCTATTTCAGTGTTTCGCAGAAAAGGAATATCAAACGGAATCCAAACGGAATGAAACCTTCGGGAGAGTTATTTTTGGAACAAACGCAATCCAGGAGAATTGGAGTGGAGGTCAAGAAAGAACCAAGGAGGCCACAAGGTAGGAGGGCGCGCCCAGGGGGGTAGGCGCGCCCCCACCCTCGTGGGCCCCTCGTGGCTCCACCGACCTACTTCTTTCGCCTATATATACTCATATACCCTGAAAACATCCGAGAGCACCATGAAACCCTATTTCCACCGCCGCAACCTTCTGTACCCGTGAGATCCCATTTTGGGGCCTTTTCCGGCGCTCCACCGGAGGGGTAATCGATCACGGAGGGCATCTACTTCAACACCATAGCCTCTCCGATGATGTGTGAGTAGTTTACGACAGACCTTCGGGTCCATAGTTATTAGCTAGATGGCTTCTTCTCTCTCGCTTTGGATCTCAATACAAAGTTCTCCTCGATCTTCTTGGAGATCTGTTCGATGTAATTCTTTTTGTGCTGTGTTTGTCGAGATCCGATGAATTGTGGGTTTATGATCAAGATTATCTATGAACAATATTTCATTCTTCTCTGAATTCTTTTATGCATGATTTAATTACCTTTGCAAGTCTCTTTGAATTATCAGTTTGGTTTGGCCTACGAGATTGATCTTTCTTGCAATATGAGAAGTGCTTAGATTTGGGTTCAATCTTGCGGTGTCCTTTCCCACTGACAGCAGGGGCAGCAAGGCACGTATTGTATTGTTGCCATCGAGGATAAAAAGATGGGGCTTATCTCATATTGCTTGAGTTTATCCCTCTACATCATGTCATCTTGCCTAATGCGTTACTCTGTTCTTATGAACTTAATACTCTAGATGCATGCTGGATAGCGGTCGATGTGTGGAGTAATAGTAGCAGATGCAGAATTGTTTCAGTCTACTTGTCACGGACGTGATGCCTATATACATGATCATGCCTAGATATTCTCATAACTATGCGCTTTTCTATCAATTGCTCGACAGTATTTCGTTCACCCACCGTAAATTATGCTATCTTGAGAGAGCCACTAGTGAAACCTATGGCCCCCGGGTCTATCTTCCATCATATTATTTTTCTATCAATTTACTATTTCTTCTGTCTTTTATTTTGCAGTCTGTCGGTGTACAACAAGAGGGCTGCGTTTTCATACCCCTATACCTGTGCACGGGCAGTCGGAGCTGCGCCTACGGTCGCACCAAGCAGAACAGGGGAGGTGAGCCAAGGTAAGACCGAAGCCCAAGACAATCAGAGCAACGGCAAGGCCAAGACCACAGAGAGCAGAGGGACGAAGCAGGTTCCCCCGGCAAGTCCCTTGCCGGGGCAGCCTCAGCAGCCCCGGCAAGACCCTTGCCGGGGCAGCTCGCCCCACACCAACAGAGCGAGCCACCCTTGAGCCCACGGTCCCCAACGCCATCATCCACGTGGGGCCAGGGCTCGGGAAGGCACCTCTGTGGTGGCATGCAGATCCTTGTGAAGACATATTCAAGATCAGATGAGGATTAGAAGACGGCGATCCTCGACAAGATCCTTGCCGAGGAAGGCCACCAGACCCCCGGCAAGGCCGTTGCCGGGGACGACAACGCGCCACGGCAAGACCCTTGCCGGGCCACCCGGCAAGGCCCTCACCAAGGGCACCAGCAGGGCCACCACCAGGCCCGCGCCAACCAAGCTTCCATCGCCGTTCACATGCAGCTGCCAGCCCAATCACTACAAAAAAAGACACATCCGTGACATTTTGGGCCGAAGGATTTTTTTCCTGTCATACATATGACACTTCTATGACGATAATTGTGACAAAATCCGGTATCATCATAGATGTGGTGGGCTCCTACTTCTATGACAAAAAATCATGACAGAAAATGGGCTTTTCGTCCTGCGCGGGCCGGAGACACAGCTGCATGATATTCTTTGGGCCGTCCATGACAGAAAAAACCGTGGTAGAAGCGAGGGGGAGGAAAATTTCGGGGAGTTCCCGGTTACGGTGGGAGGTCGGGGGCCGAGCAATGCGCGTTTCTCTCGTACACGTACGCGCCTCTACATCCACCAGTATATATGTACGTACACGTTCGCGACCAGAATGACAACGCTACTTACGCTTCGACCAGGTGGGTCCCGACTGTCAGGCACTTCCTTGCCTGCGAAGATGTAGCTGGTGGGTCCCAGCAGTCAGGGGGCGAACCGTTTTTTTGCCCAGACGCACTTCCTTGCATGCGAAGATGTAGCTGCTGGGTCCCAGCAGTCAGGCGCAAACATTTTTTTCGCGAAATACGGTGGCCCGTCCGGTGGGTCCCCGCTGTCAGGTGGAGGAATAATTATTTTGCACGTAATAAGGAGGCACTTCCTTTCTGCGGCCGTGGACCCAGCTGTCAGCCTCTCCAAGTACAGTCCACGTCCGATGGAAGCCGTTCCTTGACCACGTTGACCACGCCGCGCCGAGAGCACCATGGCGGTGGACGACGGCGAGGCCTAGGAAGGGGACGACGCGGAGCCGGGGAAGACGTGGCAGTGGATGCCCACGCGTAGAGGAGTACGAGGGTTCACTGGTTCGCTGCGGTGTGAGGCTGCCGTCGCCGCAGAATAATAGGGGGTGTGGGTGAGTAGAGGGATGGCCTGGCCAGCGGTGGGAGTAGTAGGGGGCGGTGAGGCCTCCGCCGCATCGCAGCCGGCCACGGGAGACAGGAGCACGAGGCACGACCGGCGCTGGTTTGGGCGGCTGGAGCAAGAAGACCAGAGGTTGAAGAAGCACTATGGCCGTTGGATGGACATCGTACGGTCACTGGAGCTAGAATCGTGCATATTGACTAAGTTGACAAAGCCCTCCGTCCCCGTCAACTTAGTAGGCCCACAAGTCAGCCTGCCACTATACTGGGTCCCAGCTAACAGGGGGAGTATTCTTTTTCTTGTGCGTAATAAGGAGGCACTTCCTTGCGTGCGATGATATAGCTGGTGGGTCCGAGCTGTCAGCGGCGGTAATATTTTTTTCGCGAAATACAGAGGCCCTTTCGGTGGGTTCCTGATGTCAGGTGGAGGAATCATTATTTTGCGCGTAATAAGGAGGCATTTCCTTACGTGCGGCCGTGGACCCAGCGGTCGGCCTCTCCACGTACAGTCCTCTTCAGATCCATGTCGGTCGTTGACCACGTTGACCAGGACGCGCCGAGAGCACCAGGACGGTGGACGACGGCGAGGCCTAGGAATGGAATGACACGGGGGCAGGGAAGACTCGGCAGTTGTTTCCCACGCGGAGGGGAGTACGACTGTACGAGGGTTTACTGGTTCGTCTGCCGTCGCCGGAGAATAACATCAGGTGTAGGTGAGTAGAGGGATGGCTAGGCCAGCGATGGGAGTACGGTGGGGCGGTGAGGCCTGCGCGGCAGCACAGCCGGCCGCGGGGAGGAGGGAGCAGGCGGTCCCGCCGGCGCTTGTTTGAGCGGCTGGAGCAGGAAGAGCAGAGATTGAAGAAGCACGATGGCCGTTCGATGGACATACAACAGTCACTGCTTGTGCGTCAACCTTTTTTTTAGGAAAGCCTCAAATATGTGGAAAACAGCATACAACCCATCTGCCATTATTTCTAATAATTTACAGCCCATTTGCTAATTCTTAAGGTTTTTGGAGCCCATATTCTTTTTGTTAGCATTACAGCCCATATTGTGGCCACGGTTAAAAAATTATATGAAATTTTGCATATTTAGGTGCGGTCCGAACTGTTTTTAATCCTGAAATTTCGACTCACATTCAAACTGATTTTAAAAATAAATGTATATCAATATAAAATCCAACAAATTCTCCACGCATAAAAATTAATGTAATTTGAAATCTCGAAATGAAAAAAAGACATTTGAAACTAATTGCCGGTTTGATGTGTTTTAAAAATGTACAACCCATTTCTCATTACTGATAGGCCATTTTCTCGGCCAGCCGAATGAAGCTCTCGTCGTCTTGAAAGATTTGCAGCCCAACAGGCCTGACAAAGCGACTTACTTGGCAAATCACAAAAAAACTGGGCTGTGGCCGTGGACCCAGCTGTCAGCCTCTCCACGTACAGTACTCTTCCGATGGAAGTCGGTCGTTGACCACATTGACCACTGTCGGGTGGTTGGTGCGAAATATGCCAAGGGATGGCTTATCATTGTGGGAGCCAATAAAACGTCGCCGGTGCCCGGAAACGGGATGAGGCGAAGACATGCACGCCGGCGAATCTTACCCTGGTTCGGGGCTCTGCGAGGAGATAACACCCCTAGTCCTGCTCTGCGGGGTCTCCGCATGATCACTAGATCGATAAAGGGTAGCTACAATCGCTCCTAGAGCTGTTGGGATCAAGGGAGAAGAAGAACAAGGCTAGCTCTTGCTTCCCTCTATCTATGGTGTGTGTGCTATGCGTGGGTGTTAACCTAGAAGCCAACTATACTCCAAGACCAAAACAGAAGCGAACCCTTTGCATGGGTGTTCCGGGGGGTTTATATAGGCCTACCCCCCAGGGGTACAATGGTAATCCGACTGGGAACGGGTCCCAGCCGTCAGTGTCTGCGCTCGCCGGCTTCTCCGCCGGCTGCTAGGTCCCGCCGGCTGCCGGCTACTTGGTCGACAGGCTGGTCCCACCGCCTAGGGTCTTGTCGGCGGCTGCTTACTGTAGCCGCGCCTCTGATGATGAGGGCTTTGTCGAGGTGGCGTGGCTACAGTGGGCCGCCTCGGGGGCTATCACTGTGGCCTCACCTCATCTTGTCTCCTTAATGGGGCTCCTGCTTCGAGGAAGGGAGTAACCGGCTTCTGGAGGCCGGCTATACTCCTGGCCGACTAGGAAAAGCCGGGCCGCCTTCACGCCTCTCTCTGGCTGAAGGGGCCCGCAACCCTTGGGCCGTACAGGAGTGGGTCATGGATGACGTCGAGGCTAGCGTGGCTACAGTTCCGAGCCGCACGGGGGACGTCCCTCCCGTACGGCCTCCTGTAGCCATGCCCGCCCCGGGCTTCGGGGGTCGTGGGCCGCACTGTGGCCACACCCCGTCACGTCGCCGTTATGTAGGAGTAGTTGTGGCCTTGGCCGGCTTCTAGGAGTCGGCGCCCTTCTTGGCCGGCTTCTTGGAGTCGGCCACCCCCCAGTCGTCCTAGGGAGGAGTCGGGGAGGCTGGGTCGCCTTCCGGGAGTCGGCTTTAGTGGTAGCCGGCCGGGGAAGGCGGCCCAAATGCTTGGAGTGCTTGAAGGCCCAAAGGCCTGATAAATTTTCTGAAGAGCCAGGGGTAGTCGGTTAGGCTACCCGTGGCCATTTACCCCGACAGTAGTCCCCGAAGCTGATTGGGCTTCGAGGTGGAGTGGGGTTCAAGAAGCTCGATCAGCTTCCTATCGTGACGAGCCGGCAGCTGGGAGCCGGCCTTGGTCAGGCGCGCCGCTTTAGTCGAATTCTTCTGGAGTCGGGGGGCGGGAACCCGTAGGGACGTGCACCGGGCCGCGGGCCGGCCTCGGGCCGTTGGCGTGCCACGTGGCCGGAAAGCCTGCCAGCCCACGCGCGTGATGGGACGTCGCCGCAGGGAGGGGGCCCGCCACGTCCGCGCCCGGCCCAGGCGCGGATCCTTTGTATCCCGAAACCGCCCGCACGTTCCGTGCGGCAGTTTCGGCTCGCACTTATGCGTAATAAACGCGAGACGTGGGGGGAGTGGGCGCAGTTAATCCCATGTCTCCCCCCACGTCCGGCCTCTTCGGCCGCGTGAGGCTATAAGTAGGGGGAGGTGGAGGGCGGCAGGCCCTCGCACGCTCCTCCTACTTCCTCCGTCTTCTTGCCTTGCTCGTTCTCGCGACAGCGCCTCGCCGCCGCGCTCTTCCTCCGCACGCTCCTCCGTCGCCGTGCTAGCTTCCGCTATGCCTCCCCACGTAGAGCAGCTTGGCGGGGATTGGGACGGCTCCATCGTCCATAACGACCACATCGACTTCCTCCGCGACACCCGACGTCTGCCCAGCGCGGACAAAGTGGAGGTCCGCCTCGCGCCGGAGAAGGAAATCAGGCCGGCGCCGCGGGATGGCGAGCGGGTGGTCTTCCGCCCGCACTTCCTGCGCGGCTTCGGCCTGCCAGTGAGCGCCTTCTTCCGCTCCTGGCTGGAATTTTATCAGCTCCAGCCGCACCACCTCACCCCCAACGCGGTGGTGCTGTTGTCGGCCTTCGTCACCCTGTGCGAGGGCTATCTCGGCGTCCTCCCCACCCTTGAGCTCTGGGGGGAGTTCTTCCAGTCGAAGCTGGGCACGCGCAGTAAAGGCGTGCCGGCTCATACGGGCGCCTTCATCGCGTCGCGGAGATCGGGCGCCGACAACCCCTTCCCCGTCATCACGCTGATCCAATCGGTGAAGAAGTGGAAGAAGTCGTACTTCTACGTGCGGAACATCGCTCCACGAGGCGACTACATAAACCTGCCGGCTTACGTAGCCGGCCCACCGGCGGGGAGGCTGCCCCAGTGGTCCTTCCGGGCGGTGACGCTGTCGCAGGGAGGAAACGCCGCCATCGCCCGCCTGCGGGTGATGGTCCAGTCGGAGGGCCTGACGGGGCCCGACCTCCTGGCCGCGTTCGTCACGCGCCGGGTCCTTCCGCTCCAGAGCCGGCCTCATCTGATCTGTCAGATGAGCGGCCAGCTCGATCCAAGCCGGATGTGCACCAAGGAGATGCCACCGCCCGACGCCGCCGACATGGTGAACTACCTCGCCAACTGCCAACTTTCCGAAGACTGGCAATTCGGCAAGGAGCCATACAGCCGCGCCAATCCTCCGCCTACGGTACGCTCCCCTCATCTCTTTTTCTTTCTCTCTCTCAGCTTTGTCGCCGAGTTCCTCCGGGCCGACTCTAACTCAGTCGGCTTGCTCTTTTGACAGAGTCCTCTGCTTCGGCCGGCCGGCGGGGCAGACGTGGAGCGCCGCTTCGTCCCCGACCGGACCGAACACGACCAGGAGGACCCTGACCTGGGGGCGGTCCATATGGAGGACGCCGTCGAGCCGGCCGGCGGCCAAGCCGGCGGCGAAGCAGGCGGCTCCGGGTTCACCGCGACCTTCGACGACTGGCCGGACGAGGACGAAGCCGAAGCCGTCCCGCCCCGCCAGCCGGCCTCCGGACGCGGCGCGGGCTCCTCCGGCGCGCAGCCTGCTCGGGGTAGAGGCCAGAAACGTCGCGCCACCTAGGGCATGTTCGGCAGCCGGACAAAGAAGCCCAGGGGTGGGGCGGCAGCCACCAGGCGGGAAGAGGCGGCCGCGAAGGCGGCTCGCTTCCGCAAAGTGGTGAAGCAGCCGTAGACTGTGTCGGCGTAAGTTCTCTCTTTCTATGTACTGTCCTTTTTTCTTTCCTTAGGTGGTTCTTGAATCTTCGTCTTCTTTTTCAATGGTCAGAGCTCCGCTGTCACTTGAGCGGGCGGCCGCTGGCTCCGTCGTCGAGTCGCCAGGGGGCTCTGGGAGCACCACCCGCCGCGTAGATCCCCGCGCCGCCCTCCTGGAGGCGACGGAAAGGAACGCGCGGGAGGCGCGGGAGGAGCAGGAAGCGCGGGAGGCGGAGGCACGGAGGGCAGCCGCCGCCCAGGCAGCTCGGGAGGAGGAGGCGGCAAAGGCGCTCGCCGAGGCCGTAGCCAAGGCCCAGGCAGAGGCCGAGGCCGAAGCGGCGGCAGGGGAGGCTTTGATGGTCACCCCCCTGCGCACCATGGCGCCCGGGGACGTGGATCCCTCGCCAGGGGGAGCCAGCGGTTCCCAGCCGGGGCTGGGAGAAAGCGGCGACGACGTCGTCATCTTGGGGGAGGCGCCGGGGCCGACTCCTCCGACTAGGGCGACCCAAGGCCGCCAACCTGAGCCTGCGCCCGCACAGTCGGCGGAGGGCGAGCCGGCCGCGGGGGCTGAGGTGGCGGTCCGGGCTCCGCCAAGCCGGCGTGCAGGGAAGGCCGCGTCTGAACTGCAGAAGGCTGCGTCGGAGCCACAACCGGCCGTGGGCTCCAGCTCGTCGGCCCGAGACGCGGAGGCGGCCAGCGCTACCTCGGGGTGGACGCCGGCCGGAGGGACAGCCGTGGTGAACGTCGCTGCACAAGACGTCCGGACCCGGCTGCAAAGCCAAGCCGCGGCGCTTAGGCAGTTCACCGACGAATTCCTCGCCACGCGGGCAGCCATCCGGGTTAGTATTCTCATCTTGTTCTTTCTTGATCTTGATTTCTCTCGTGGGGGCGCGTCAGCGCATCCACTGGGTGTAGTCCCCGAGTTCCGAGTCGGCTGCTGAGCAGGCGGCTTGGAACTTCTTGGAGATTTTGTTTTTGCGGCTTTTGTTCTCACGTCGGTCTTCTGTCCGTCTTGTAGGAGTACCACAACCTCTGAGCGGCCGCCTTCAACTCCCAGGCTCGGGAGCTGACTCAGAAGACCGCCGATCTCACTGAAAGCCGAGGTATGTGACTTGATCTTTATCTCATGTGGGGGCGCGTCAGCGCACCCACTGGTTGTAGTCCCCGAGATTCGGGCCGACTGCTGAGCAGTCGGCTCGGATCTTCCTTGATGATTTCTCATTGTTCTTCTTCTTCTTCTATCTCTGCAGCGGCCAACGCCAGTCTGAGGGCACAGCTGGGGGAGTCCCAGACTGCTCTTTGTGCCAAGGACGCGGAGCTCGCCGCCTTGGTGCAGGAGCGTGACCGCCTGGTCAAGAAGCTGGCCGACCAGGAGGAAGGCCACAAGGCTGCGCTGAAGGCTGCGCAGGATCGCGAAGCCACCCTCCAGGCCGAGTTCGAGACGGAGGCGGCCGGCTGGGCAGAGGCCAGGCAGACTCTGGTCTCCGGCTATGGCCAGATTGAGGACCTGGTTGACGGTAAGTCGTCTACCCCTTCATCCTTTCTTGCCATCTGCCACTTCGGCTTGTTTTTCTGATTTTGGTGTTCTTCTTTTCTTTTCTTCTTCGCGCAGAGTACTTCCCTGGCTATTCAACTGCCGCCAACCAGGCCATCGAAGCCCGTCGCCAGGCGAAGAGGCAAGCCGGCTTCGAGATCTCGCCAACCGCCGGCCGCTCGCTGGAGGAACAGCTCCTGGCGATCCAGGCTCGCATCCAGCCGGCTCACAGGCTGCTCCGCCGGCTTCAGCGCGCGGGATCGCAGGTCTTGGCCGCCCTCTGGCCCGGCCAAGTGGTCCCTCGCACCCCCAGTCGGACCGCCGACTGGCTGGAGGTGGCAGTCGGCCGCTTCGAGGCTTGGAAGGCGTCAGCGGCTCGCTCCGGCGCCAGGCGGGTGCTGGAGTTCGTCAAGGCCTGGTATCCCGGCCTGAACCTGGACCAGCTGGCGACCTGGCGGCAGCAAGCCGACACGGAGCTGGAGCCGGCGCGGCCGGCTATCATTCGGCGGGCTTCAGCGATCGCCGACTATACCGACACCAACGTCTTCGCCCCCGAGGTGGACGACAACGGAGTCGCCCAGCCGGAAGATTGGTTCAGGCTGGACCCGGCGCACGGCGAGGACTCGGCGGAGGAGATCGACTCCAGCGACGAGGGCGAAGAGGAGGAGGAGGAGGGTGAAGACGCCGAGCCGGCTGGTGGAGTAGCCGGCCAGCCTGACCGCGCCTCCAGCACCACGTCGCGTGCGAGTGCGTCTCCTGCCGTGGGAGGTGGTCAAGCCGGGAGCAGCTAGGCGGCCACTCCTTCAGCCGGCGAGCTGCCTTCACCGACCAGCTCGGCCTCCAAGTCGCGCCTTAGTCTTCTTTCTTTTGTTTTCCTGTCTTGTTACTTTGGAACAATGTTTGGTTAAGTCTGCACAATTCCACCCACTGGGTGTATTCAAACTTAAGTCTGTTGCCGGCCTGTGGCCGGCTTTATGTATATAAGTTATGCAATCGGTCTTTCCTTGTACTTTCGCTTTTTGTCCTTCTGCTTTTTTCCTTTGCCGCCCTCCCTTGGTTGCCGCCTCCCTAGTCAAACAGTTGCTCTGCAATCTGTAGCCGGGGAGTGCCTGGCCGATTGGGGAGGGGGAAGTACTTTTAGCTCTGCCGGACTTAAGCTAAGTTTTTTAGGAAGCCGGCCAGCCGGCTGCTGTGACAGCCGGCAGGCATATATGGAGGCCGTCTTTTTGCCATATAGGTTAGTTGTTCCTTAGCCGTTTTTCGTGTGGGCGTCCTTTCTGTCTTCTCTCTTGCTAGTCGGACAGTCAGTTCTTTGAGCTGCGACTTTCAACAAGAGAGGACTTGGGAGCCGGCGCACTACTTTGCTGACTTCGGGAAGAACTTAGAATATAGCTTAAGGCGGCCAGTCCCCGGGCCGACTAGTCGGACCCGGTGTTGGACAGGAATTCAAAATGTAATAATACATTCATGGATATGACACTCGTCATTCATAGATAAATAAAAGGCAGTCCCCGAGTACTGTTCGGGGGGCCTGTTGGTTTGTAACTTAATACAAAAGGGGTGGCGTGATACATACTGCTTTTCAGCTGTAAAATCGTCTTAGGAGGTTTGCGTTCCATGGTCGCTCCGACTCCTTGCCGGAGTCGTCTCTCTTGCGTGCTCTTGGCTTTTGCGCGTCGATCAAGTAGTAGGAGTCATTGCCGAGTGCCTTGCTGACGACGAAGGGGCCTTCCCAAGGGGCCGAGAGCTTGTGCTGGCCGGCTGTTCGCTGGATCAGCCGGAGCACAAGGTTGCCCTCTTGGAAGGATCTTGGCTTGACCTTGCGGTTGTAGTAGCGGCGCAGGCCTTGCTGGTAGATGGCGGACCGGCTGAGGGCCAACAGCCGGCTTTCTTCCAGTAGGTCGACGCCGTCTTCTCTTGCTTCTTTGGCTTCCTCCTCCGTGTACATGGTGATCCGAGGCGAGTCAAACTCGATGTCTGTTGGGATGACAGCCTCGGCACCGTACACAAGGAAGAATGGAGTGAAGCAGGTTGACTTGTTGGGTGTAGTGCGCAGACTCCAGAGGACAGCCGGCAGCTCTTCGAGCCAGCAGCCGGCCGATCGCTCCAGTGGTACAACCAGCCGGGGCTTGATGCCGGAGAGGATAAGTCCATTTGCTCGCTCGACCTGGCCGTTTGACTGCGGGTGGGCAGCGGACGCTAAGTCCAGTCGGATGCCCTGTGTCGCGCAGAAACGTGCCAGTGCGCCTTTGGCGAAGTTCGTGCCGTTGTCGGTGATGATGCTATGCGGCACGCCGTACCGAGTAGTGATGTCGGTGATGAATGTCACGGCAGTCGGCCCGTTCAGCTTCTTAATTGGCTTGGCTTCAATCCACTTTGTGAACTTGTACACAGCAACGAGTAGATGTGTCAAGCCACCGCGGGCTGTCTTGAAAGGGCCCACCATGTCCAGTCCCCAGACGGCAAAAGGCCAGGTGAGGGGAATGGTCTTGAGGGCAGAAGCCGACAGGTGTTGTTTGGAACTGAAGACTTGACATCCTCTGCAGCTCTTGACTATTTCTTTAGCATCCTCCAAGGCAGTCGGCCAGAAGAAACCATAGCGGAAAGCCTTGGCCACGAGGGATCTTGAGGCGGCGTGATGGCCGCATTTGCCTTGGTGGATGTCTTTGAGGATTGCCACTCCTTTTTCTGGCTCGACGCAACGCTGGAAGATTCCAGTGACGCTGCGCTTCACAAGCTCCCTGTTGATTATTGTGTATGCTGCGGCTCGTCGTTGCACTAGTCTTGCTGCGATCTCATCAGCCGGCAGCTCTCTGCGGACTAGGAACTTGAGGATGGGCTGGGCCCATGAGGGAGCTGTGACTTCTTCTGCTGTTAATGTGGCCACCATGACTCGGGTGGGTGGGTTGGGTGTTGCATTGGAGTCGACCACCGCTTCTTGTGTCGTTGCAGTCCCCGGGCCGACTGCTGCAGTCCCGGGGCCGGGTTCTGAAGTCCTTGGGCCGGGTGCAACTACGTCAGTCCCCGGGGCAGTCGTCGAAGTCCTCGTGCCGCCTGCAGGATTTCTTGAGCCGGATCCGGCTTTTTCTGGCGCAGGCGGTACGAAGATGGAATCCGACTCTGGAGACGGCTTGATGGACGGCTTGAGGAGGTGCTGGAGGGAGACGCCAGTCGGTATGGCTTGTCGGGTGGAGCCTATCCGTGCTAGGGCATCTGCTTGGTCGTTGTCGGCCCTTGGGACGTGAAGGAACTCGCACCCTTCGAAGTATCCGCTCATCTGCTGGACGAGGAAACGGTAGCTTGCCATGTTTGCGTCCTTGGTGTCCCAGTCGCCAGATGATTGCTGGACCACCAAGTCTGAGTCGCCGTAGCACAGGATCCGGCATATGCCGAGTTCTTTGGCTAGCCGGAGCCCATGTACGAGCGCCTCGTACTCGGCCACGTTGTTGGAGGCGGCGAAGTGGATCTGCAGCGTGTACTTGAGCTTGTTGCCTTTGGGAGAGGTGAGGACGATGCCGGCTCCCAAGCCGGTGCGCATCTTGGACCCGTCAAAGTGCATCCGCCAATGGGTAGAGTCGGGAGCCGGCGGTAAGTACTGGGTCTCGGCCCAGTCGACGAGGAAGTCGGCCAATGCTTGTGACTTGATGGCGGTGCGGGGTTGATAGAAAATCGTGTAGGGCGCCAAGGCAATGGCCCATTTGGCCACCCGGCCGGATGCATCCCGGCTACCTATGATCTTGGCGAGCGGGGCAGTGCACACGACCGTGATGGGGTGCTCTTGGAAGTAGGGCTTCAATTTCTTGGCAGCGAAGTACACCCCATAGCACATCTTCTGGTAGTGCGGGTAGTTTTGCTTTGAGCTGGACAGTACTTCGCTGAGATAGTAGACCGGCCTCTGGACCAGCTGGGCTCGGCCTTCCTCCGGGCGCTGGACCACAACAACAGTGCTGACGACTCGGCTTGTCGCGGCGATGTAGAGGAGCATGGGCTCCTTCTCAGTCGGCGCAGCCAGGACAGGCGGAGTGGTCAACATTTTCTTCAACTCATGGAAGGCTTGGTCGGCTTGATCATTCCACTCAAAGTGAGTGGACTTCTTCATGAGTTGGTACAGGGGGAGAGCCTTCTCTCCTAGTCGGCTGATAAAACGGTTCAGGGAGGCTAAGCAGCCAGTGAACTTCTGCACATCTCGCAGCTTGGTGGGAATCTCCATCCTCTCGATGGCTTTGATCTTGACAGGGTTGCACTCAATGCCGCGTTCGGAGACCAGGAAGCCGAGCAGCTGGCCGGCTGGCACTCCGAACACGCACTTCTCGGGGTTGAGCTTGATCTGGAATCGGCGCAAGTTGGCAAATGTTTCCTTCAGGTCTTCCAGCAAGGTACCGCGCTTCTCTGTCTTCACCACAATGTCGTCTACGTAGACGTGGGCATTTCTGCCGAGTTGTTTCAAGAGACATTTCTGCATGCAACGCTGAAAAGTGGCACCGGCGTTTCTCAAGCCGAATGTCATTGTCAGGTAGCAGAAAGCTCCAAAGGGTGTGATGAAGGCAGTCTTCAGGTGGTCAGCCGGGTCCAACTTGATCTGATGATACCCTGAGTATGCATCCAAAAAACTTAACAGCTCGCATCCGGCTGTGGAGTCTATCACTTGGTCAATCCGTGGCAAAGCAAACGGATCCTTTGGGCAGGCCTTGTTCAAACTTGTGTAGTCTATACACATGCGCCACTTGTTATTCTTCTTCAAAACCAGAACTGGATTGGCAAGCCATTCTGGAAAGAACACTTCCATGATAAAGCCGACTGCAAGGAGCCGGGCTATCTCTTCTCCCACGATTCTTCGCTTCTCTTCTGATAGTCGGCGGAGGGGTTGCTTGACCGGCTTCGCATCAGCTCGGACATGTAATTTGTGCTCGGCGAAATCCTTCGGGACACCTGGCATGTCCTTTGGGGACCATGCAAAGATGTCTCGATTCTCACGGAGGAAGTCGGCGAGCTCGCCTTCCTATTTACTGTCCAAGTTCGCCCCAATCACGGCGAACCTCTCCGGGTGCTCCGGGTCTAGAGGTATCTTCTTCGTCTCTTTGGCAGGCTGGAAGGAGCCCTGCGCATCACAGTCCTTGGGGTTGGGGGACAAGGCCGGCTGCTTGCCGGCCATGGCCACAACCCATTCCAACATCTTCTTCTCTTCGGCCACCACGAGGGACTCGGCCAGCCGGCTGCTGGCCATGGCACACTCGATGGACTTCTTGTAGTCGCCGCCTACCGTGATGATCCCCTTCGAGCTCGGCATCTTCATCTTCAGGTAGGCATAGTGGGGCACAGCCATGAACTTGGCCAACGCGGGTCGGCCAAGTAGCGCATGATAGGGGCTCTCCAAATCCACCACCTCGAACCATATTGCTTCCCGGCGAAAGTGATCTTTGTCTCCGAAGAGAACATCCATTTTGATCTTGCCGATCGGAGAGCAAGATAGGCCGGGTACGATTCCATGGAAGACGGTGCGGCTCGGCATGAGCTGCTTTGCTTTGATGTTCAGCTTGTCCATGGTATCGCGGTACAGTATGTTCATACTGCTTCCGCCGTCTATCAGGACGCGGGAAAATCTGGCAGCTCGCCTCTCCGTCGCAAGGGTGACGTCCAAGACCATAGCATAGGAGCCAGGCGAAGGCATCACCTCTGGGTGGTCGGCCTGGCTCCAGCTGATGGGCTTTTCCGACCAGTGCATGAACTCGGCGGTGCTAGAGGCGACTGCGTTTACTTCTTGGTGCTGCCGGCGTCGGCTGCGCTTGTCGTCGACCTGACTTGTGAAGAAGACGTAGGCGTCGCGCGCTTCGGGGAACTCGTCTTGGATGGCGCCGACTGCCGGCCGGGCCGCCGGTTGCTGGGGAGCTGGAGGCGGCGGGCCGGGAGGCGGAGGCGGCACCATCCCTTCGCCTTTGGTGATGCGGGTGAGCCAGTGGCATTTCCGTGTTGTATGGTTGGACGGCTTCGCGCCGCTGTGGAACTTGCAGGGAGCATCGAGTGCTTGTTCGTAGGAGAAGGACGGCTGCCAGGGCGGCCGGCCACCCTTCTTCTTGGGAGCGGGCCGCTCTTCGGGCTGCTCGTCTTCAATGGTGGCCACCTGCCGACTGGAGGAAGTCGGCATGGGGCCCTTGCGCTTGTGGTCGTTCTGGTAGGGGCGCCGGTTAGGGTCGCCAGCCGGCGTCTTGGGAGCCGGAGCAATTATTTTCCCCGAGGCGTCCACTCGGAGCTCGGTCTTCATGGAGGAGTCGGCAGTGGCATACTTGTCGGCGATGACTAGTAGCTCATCGAGGGTAGCCGGCTCGTCGCAGAGGAGTCGGTGCTTGAGGAGGGTGCCCTCTCGGCACCCGGCGGTGAAATACTCGATGGCCTGGACCTCATGCACTCCCTCGCAGGAGTTGCGGAGCTCGGCCCATCGCGTGAGGTAGTCGCGGGTCGACTCGTTGGGCCCTTGGACGCAGAGGGAGAGCTGGCGAGGCTTGGGAGGCCGCTTGTAGGTGCTGGTGAAGTTGCGGATGAAAACTTCGGTGAAGTCCAGCCAGCTGTTGATGCTGTAGGGCTTGAGGCTGTTGAGCCACGTGCGCGCCGTGCCTTGCAGCATCAAGGGGACGTACTTCACGGTGACGCGCCGATTGCCGTTGGCGATGCTGACGGCTGTGGAGTAGTCGATGAGCCAATCTTCCGGCTTCACTGAGCCGTTGTACTTGGGTGTGTCTCTGGGGAGCGAGAACACTTTGGGGAAGGGCTCGTCGCAGATGCGGGGGCCAAAGCATGGCGGGCCGGCATCGTCTTCTTCTTCTAACGCCAAGGATCGAGCTAGGCGGTCGATCCTGTGGCGGGCATCGTTCTCGCCGACTCCTTCTCGGCGGCCGAGTCGGTCGCCAAGAGTCGGATGGGTGACAGGCGGTGGAGTGAGGCGTCTTTCTCTTCGAGGCGGGGGAGGAGGCAGGTTTCCCTGGTGCTCTGTAGCTCGAGGGCGGCCATCCGCGTCGCGCTCGATGGTAATGCGGGTCCGGCTGCGACTGGCAGCCGGCTCCTTGTCTTTCTTCTGGTGCGCACCGCTCGCAGTCGGCGAGCGGGACGTCGCGGCGTGCTCCCGGCGCGGGGGATGGCTATCAGCTCGGGCGCCGGCTTCGTGCCGTTCTGCAGCCGCGTCGATCAGCTGTTGGATCCATCTTGTCATGTAGGGGAGCTCATCGGCTCGCAGCCCATTGAGCTCCTCTGCAGCCGCCTGAGCGGCTCGCAGATTCTCGAGCGGGGTGGCGTAGACGGGGCGATCTGTGCCCAGCATGCTGGCAACGGCTGCGCCGCGCGTCTGGACGAAGCCGGCTCGGCTCGGGCGGCTAGGCGGCGGCGTCCCGAAGGCGGCGCGGTCGACTTCGCGCTGGTGGGCCTCGGTGAGGCGTCTCATCGAGGCTATCTTCTTGCCCTCCGCGATGAGGGCAATGCGGCGTGCTTCCAGGGTCTCGGCGTCGGGGTCGGCCGGGATGGGGACGGAGAGGTCGTGCATCGCCGCTTGCTGAGCGTCGCGGGCGTTCTCGCCCGAGTTGGAGACGTGGCTGATGACCAGCACTTCGGTGACAGCGCTGCTGCCGCTGTCAGCTCGAGGGAGGGGGTCGTCGAAGACCACCACGTCAGAGGGGTAGGCGTCGAGCGACGCGGTGTCGGAGTCGATGAGCATCGGGTCGGTGGAGCCGACCGACTCCATGTCCGCAGCAGGCTCGCTGGAGACGTGAAGTTGGTCGAGGAGGCTGACAAGGCGGCTCTCCGGGTAGTCGGTGCCTGCGTCGGACGCAGGCTCGTCGGAGATGCGAGTCTCGCCAAGCAGATCGGCGAGGCGGCTCGCTGCGCAGGCGTCGTCGACGGCTTGCAGCGCGTCGGGGCAAACGCCATCGGGCGCAGCAGGCTGGCTGCGCTCGTGGGGAAGGAAGAGGGTTCCCGTCCAGAACAGGTCTCCGAACGACGGTGCACCTGGCCCCACGGTGGGCGCCAAATGTCGGGTGGTTGGTGCGACATATGCCAAGGGATGGCTTATCATTGTGGGAGCCAATAAAACGTCGCTGGTGCCCGGAAACGGGATGAGGCGAAGACATGCACGCCGGCGAATCTTACCCAGGTTCGGGGCTCTCCGAGGAGATAACACCCCTAGTCCTGCTCTGCGGGGTCTCCGCATGATCACTAGATCGATAAAGGGTAGCTACAATCGCTCCTAGAGCTGTTGGGATCAAGGGAGAAGAAGAACAAGGCTAGCTCTTGCTTCCCTCTATCTATGGTGTGTGTGCTATGCGTGGGTGTTAACCTAGAAGCCAACTATGCTCCAAGGCCAAAACAGAAGCGAACCCTTTGCATGGGTGCTCCGGGGGGTTTATATAGGCCTACCCCCCGGGGGTACAATGGTAATCCGACTGGGAACGGGTCCCAGCCGTCAATGTCTGCGCTCGCCGGCTTCTCCGCCGGCTGCTGGGTCCCGCCAGCTGCCGGCTACTTGGTCGACAGGCCGGTCCCACCGCCTAGGGTCTTGTCGGTGGCTTCTTACTGTAGCCGCGCCTCTGATGATGAGGGCTTTGTCGAGGTGAGCGTGGCTACAGTGGGCCGCCTCGGGGGCTATCACTGTGGCCTCACCTCATCTTGTCTCCTTAATGGGGCTCCTGCTTCGAGGAAGGGAGTAACCGGCTTCTGGAGGCCGGCTATACTCCTGGCCGACTAGGAAAAGTCGGGCCGCCTTCACGCCTCTCTCTGGCTGAAGGGGCCCGCAACCCTTGGGCCGTACAGGAGTGGGTCGTGGATGACGTCGAGGCTAGCGTGGCTACAGTTCCGAGCCGCACGGGGGACGTCCCTCCCGTACGGCCTCCTGTAGCCATGCCCGCCCCGGGCTTCGGGGGTCGTGGGCCGCATTGTGGCCACACCCCGTCACGTCGCCGTTATGTAGGAGTAGTTGTGGCCTTGGCCGGCTTCTAGGAGTCGGCGTCCTTCTTGGCCGGCTTCTTGGAGTCGGCCACCCCCCAGTCGTCCTAGGGAGGAGTCGGGGAGGCTGGGTCGCCTTCCGGGAGTTGGCTTTAGTGGTAGCCGGCCGGGGAAGGCGGCCCAAATGCTTGGAGTGCTTGAAGGCCCAAAGGCCTGATAAATTTTCTGAAGAGCCAGGGGTAGTCGGTTAGGCTACCCGTGGCCATTTACCCCGACAACCACGCCGCGCCGAGAGCACCAAGGCGGTGGACGAGGGCGAGGCCTAGGAAGGGGAAGACGCGGCAGTGGATGCCCACGCGGAGAGGAGTACGAGGGTTCACTGGTTCGGCTGCGGCGTGAGGCTGCCGTCGCCGCAGAATAACAGGGGGTTTGGGTGAGTAGAGGGATACCCTGGGCCAGCGGTGGAGTAGTAGGGGGCGGTGAGGCCTCCGCGGCATCACAGCCGGCCACGAGAGGCAGGAGCACGCGGCACGACCGGCGCTGCTTTGGGCGGCTGGAGCAAGAAGACCAAAGGTTGATGAAGCACTATGGCCGTTGGATGGACATCGTACGGTCACTGGAGCTAGAATCGTTCATATTGACTAAGTTGACAAAGCCCTCCGTCCTCGTCAACTTAGTAGGCCCACAAGTCAGCCACCCACTATGGTGGGTCCCAGCTAGCAGGGGGTATTCATTTTTTGGTGCGTAATAAGGAGGCACTTCCTTGCGTGCGAAGATATAGCTGGTGGGTCCGACCTGTCAGCGGGGGGAACATTTTTTTTCGCGAAATACAGAAGCCCTTCCCACGTACAGTGCACGTACAATCCGTAATAAGGAGGAACTTTCCTTGCGTGCGACCATGGACCTCGTGGGTCCCAGCCGTCAGGCTCTCCACGTACAGTCCTCTTCCGATGACTCTCGTATGTTGACCACGCCGCACCGAGTGCACCGAGGCGAGGCCCCAGACTGGAACGACCCGGAGATGGGGAAGACGCGGCAGTGGAGTCGCAGACCGAGAGGAGTGGGAAACTTGACTGGTTCGGGTGCGGGGTGGGCCTACACTCGGCAGAGAATAACAGGAGGTGCGGAGTGGAGGGATGGCCTGGCCGTCGGCGGGGTAGCATTTCACCGAGGAGCGCAAAACAACGCCGCTGGACGCCGAAGGCTAGAGCAGGCGGTTCCGGCAGCGCTGGGGGAAGAAGACGAGAGATTGAAGAAGAATGTCGGCCGTTGGATGTAAATCCAACGCCTTCTTAGGCTTCGACCTACTGGCCCACATGTCAGCCAGTCCATTTGTTTTTTAGTCCATTTGGTGGGCTGGGTGAAACAATGATGTAGCATCTATGCAGCCCGTTTAAATCCCATTTGCATTTTTCTCGAAATCCGTGGACTTGCTTGGCTGGGTGAAAATATCATGTTGGGCTAGACGGAGAAATGTTATAAAAACATAAACACATGATTGCACGTCAGTAAAATCTTTGCAAGCTTATGTACGCAATCACTAGGAGTTAACTTGCCAAGTTATATATAAACAATTATTATTATTTTGTAAGAACTTTCAACTTACGAAATAAAATATCATTTTAATTTGATGAGTTAATAGTACGTGGGGTATTATTATTTTTTAGGCAAGACGTGGGACAGTTGAGTTGGTTCTAGGGGAAAGTACTGGGAGAAAACTCAGTTTACATCGAAAAAGAAAGTGGGAGAAAATTTAGAGACCTGCTGGGTCCACCTAAGGAGGGGAATATGTTGGGAGGAAGGAGATTCAAAGCACGGCAACCGAGTGAACTAGTTTTTTTTATGGACAAGTGAACTAGTTTACATACATAAGCAAATAGCCACTAAAAAAAGCAATCAGGTTAATGGGTTCTTAAAAGAAATATTTCGGACAAAACAGATAATTACGACACATAGGCTAATGCATGAAACACTCAGATGATAAAGGTGCTTATAAACAGATAAAGTACAACATCTAGACCTTCCTGGCACGCTTGATCATGACGCTGCGGCTGTCCGTGTGCTCGTCCGTTACGGGAAGCAGACTCGCCCTCATGTCCAAGATCTGCCTGTACATGTCGTAGCATGCGTATGCGTCCTTGGCCACGTAGGTTATGTAGGCTAGATTCAGAGGTACCTCCCACGTGTTCAGGTCGTCTTCTTTCATGTTGGCGTATCAGGGGTCGATGATGGTCTCAGCAAGGTCAACCACGGAGTCCTTCTCCTGCCCGTTGCGGATGATCTTGTATTGCTTTTGGATGTCGACAAGCTTGTTGCACCAGATGGCCGAATCATCGCGTTCTTCCTTCTCTCCACCGTAGCAAAGGTGCAGTCGGCGCTGCCGATGAAATGGGTGAATGCTCCAGAACCTGGCGCAGGCATAGGACTGAGGCGAGGCAGAGCTTCACCGAGTCCGTATCGTTGGTGTACATCACATTCAACGTGGTGCAGCCATAGGACTGAACGGCGAACTCAAAGGGGAACTCCTTGCTGAAGTCCATATCCAGCAGGCTCACCCCTCGGATCGCCATTGGAGTCTCTTCGAGTGAACGAGTGTGTAGGCGGCGGTAGCAGTTCGTTTTTTAGCTCTTGGGGAACTGGATTCAACAGTAAGCTGAGTGTGTACAGGCGACAACAGTTACTACCCCTCCCTCGTCCGCTGCACGCCCGGCAGAAGATGCACCCTCGGCCACACGTCGGTTCACGAGCGGGTTTGTATTGGTACTGTAATAACAGGAGTTAGTGGTCACTTTACTTAAATCTAATTAGCTTTAATAGAAATTTATACTTAAAACAAGCAATGCATTCGCTCGTTCTATCAGTGTCACAGGATCAACATGCACAACAATTAGAATTATTATTCTCAGGACGCACACGATCAGCACATTTGTCGCACTTTCACAAAGATAATACTACCAAGTTTGAACTGTTTGTTATGGTTGTTGTCCTCTGCATCATCATGCCGTGTTTCCCAGCTTGCAAGATTCAGAACCAACAAATAAGATCCAAATAATAAGTACAACAAAGATGCCTACACATCTCATTGATTCCCAGCTTGCAAGATTCAGAACCAACAAATAAGATCCAAATAATAAGTACAACAAAGATGCCTACACATCTCATTGATTCCCAGCTTGCAAGATTCAGAACCAACAAATAAGATACAAATAATAAGTACAACAAAGATGCCTACACATCTCACTGATTCCCAGCTTGCAAGATTCAGAACCAACCCATTAGAGCCTTTTGATAAAGTGAATATCGGGACTAAATCCATCTTGGCTAGCCATGTCATACAATCGAAGAACTTGGCGAATGCTCTTGACCGTCACAACATCTGTAGTTGAGTATTCCTGTTTGCACAACATGTTTGCACAACACAAACAAGGAGACAGGAGAGCATGATTTCGCTTTAATAGCGGCCTCCTTGAACTCAACCTCCAGCTCTACTTGGATGAGGTCTTCCTGGAGTTCCATGATTCAATTCATGCGCCTTTTTCTGCAGTTCACCTGAAATGAAGCAAAGATTGTATCATTCAGCTAGCAAGAAGTACTTGCTCTTGTGAGCTGGCAGGTTCTTCTTTAGTAGTTGCACTAAAATTGAGGAACATTAAGGTTGGCTGTCTGGCTCATGTAAGGTGCAACTATAATTTTCTTATCCTTTTGTGCAGTTCCACTAAAATAACTGCCATTGTGGTGACAGTGACGGCTCCATCTTGCAAAGGCTAATAAAATGTTGCACGAGATTACCAGCAGAACTTGACGGAGATTTTGGAAACTCCAATCACCATTTTGTGCAGTTCCACCAAAATTGAGAGATGTTGCCCACGTGACATTTTAGTTGAACTGCACAAGACACTCATTCCAAAAAAAGTGTTTTGTGCAGTTCACTAAAAGGTCACAATAGCAACAAGGTGAAATGGATATCCCTATCTGCACAAAAAGATAGAAAGTAAACAGTTGCTGGTCAATAAGAATATACGAAACATATACAAAATGAAAAGAGGCATCTTAATTATGTTCATGGCAATCCCGCAAGGACAGCAGAAATTTTAAAACGTCAGCAATGCTTCATGTTACCAGAAGCATTATGATCAACAATGAGATTCCTCAAATATGGGATTACTTTAATGGTGGCATTGCTTGTTTACCAGACACAGTAAATCAACAGCAGCCAAAGAGTTGGTTTAAGGGCATGGGACCGTGGGGACACCAGGACACTCAGCAGCGTAAAGGAGCAACTTACTTATCATAATGGGGAAAACAGCAGGAGTGCCATTTGTAACACAGTTTAATTGCATCTTATCACTGGAAGTATTAGATTAACAATAACACTGGTTAGACATGTCCCTAAGGTAACTGTGTGATCGCTTCATTTTACATGTGCCCTTACATTAACAACGGCAAAAGGTTGGTATAAGGACATGCGACAGTGGACGCATCAGCACAATGTACCTACAAGGAGGCATAAAGTGGTGATGCCGAGTTTGTTCATGCTATGTGAGGGCAGCAAACCTAATCCTGGAGACCTTGTACTATGTGAGGGCAGCAAATCTAATCCTAGAGACCTTTTACTATGTGAGGGCAGCAAATCTAATCCTGGAGACCTTTTACTATGTGAGGGCAGCAAATCTAATCCTGGAGACCTTTTACTATGTGAGGGAAGCAAATCTAATCCTGAGACCTTTTACTATGTGAGGGCAGCAAATCTAATCCTGAGACCTTTTACTATGTGAGGGCAGCAAATCTAATCCTGGAGACCTTTTACTATGTGATGGCAGCAAATCTAATCCTGGACATACTCTGTTGACTTGTCCACCAGCCGCCACTTTTATCCTTTTTTCAACCAATAATAGATCTGTTCCTTATCCAGTTTGTACTGCGTTTTCCCATTATTTCCCTTTTCAACCAAGAGACCGGTTGCGTATCCGGTCTCTACTACTTTCACCATATTATTTCCTCTTTGAATCAAGTCCTAGATTCATGCTACAACTTTCCCCCCTTTCTTCGTTGTTTGAACAAAGCCCTAGATTCGAATGCATGAAGTAGCTTTACCTCTAATAGTACTAAAAATTTAGGTGGCTTTGGAAGAGCTGATGGGAGTAGAAAAAGATGCACATGCAGACACGTGGGGAGCTGGGGCAGTAGAGCAAGGCCGCTTTCGAAGAACTTATACCTGAGGGTCGCTGGGATGTCGGCGGCGGCAGGTCGGATCTACGGACAAGACGGCAGGGAGGAAGAAGGGTCGGAGGACCTCCCGAGCCGGCGCTGTGTCGGAGAGAACGGCACGGGCAGAGGATCGGGCCCCTCTGGCAGCTGTGGGTTTCCTTCCTCGGCGGCGATGACCGCGTTAACGATGCACCTTTTAGTCCTCTACACACACCGGCCGAAGGGATCCGGCCGGATCTGTGACCAGCGGTGAGCAGAGAGAAAATGTCGCTACCGCTGTCTTGTTTATATCTGGAGAGGATAAGAGAATGAAGAGAGCAACCCTAGTAAAGCAAGCGCTCAGGCCCCTGCGTCCATATATAGTGGAGTGATTATCTTTTTTCTCTCCACAACAAGCCTTTCAATTTGTGTACGTGACATTAAAGAAAAGAAACTCTCTATTTAAGGTGACTAATGTACGACTCCTACTTACTACTAGTAGTACTATAGTATTGTTCACTTGTGCTCCCCGCCCCTCCATTCATTGAACAACCCCACGGGTGAATAAACATACAGTAAGTACTGTATTTATATAGAACGAACAAGCTCGAACTATTTTCGCGTAGTTAAAACTTGAGGGCGGGGCTTTTCGCGGGCAGTACACGCGGCAGTTTTTGGGTAGGCGGTTTGACAGAGAGGCGAGGAGGGTGAGCGAGTGGGGCTGTGCGATTTGACGGCGCGTTACTGCTGGAAAGACTTGTGATATGACCACTCACTATAGTCATGAATTACTGGCGCTCCGACCGGGGTGATGCCCCCCTTCCGTTCCGCGCTCTAATCTGGTGCATGACACGTCGACCCGGATGCTGGCTCTCCCACATGTCAGAGTAGTAAGAAGGAGCAAAGAATGATGCGGTATATACTAGTACTATACTACAGTACTACTCAGGTCGGAGGAGTGCGAACCACAGCAGCCCAGTGAACCAGCAGTGCGAACCACGGTAGCCCAGTGAACCAGCAGTAGAAAACAATGTGGTGATATGGCCATAAAAAACAATGTGCTACGGTCCACACAGTAGCATGTACAGTAACACTCCTCTTTGTTTGGATCCCTGAGTTAGAGCTAGTTTGGGTTGAAATAGCCTCAAATTATCGAAACAAGAGGGGTTAGTTTGAGCTAGTTTGCCCTAACCCAGCTAAAAAAACTAGCCCGGTGGAGAGATTCTAATTGGGTTAGTTATCCTCGGGCCCACTAAAAGAGAACTAAAAAATCTCCCCTGCCCGCACCAGATCGCTCCTCGCTCTCGCACGACTCCTCTCTGTTCCCCATAGGGCCGCTCGCCCTCTCTCTCCTCCGGCCGCCCTCTCCTTCCGGCCTCCGCCGCCCTACTCCGGCCGCCCTCTCCCTCCGGCCTTCTAAGGTCTCCCCGCTCCCCCTTCACCAGTCATTTTTCTCCCTCTGTCGTGCGCGGCGGCGGGACATCTACTAGGGAGGTCACGAGAGGGGTGAGTTTGTTCGTTCCTTCTCTGTCTCACGGCCATATCATTGATCTTGCTTGCTCTAGCGCTAATTCTGATTTGGAAAAGTAGATCCTGATCAAACTTGGTATAGATTTGTGGTGCATGCATGGAATTGTTTGATGCTGCTTGAGGAGGTAATAAATCTTTCTAGAGGCCCAAAGATTCAGGTCACCTTTCTAGGTATTTCAATTTCAGGCTTGCATTATTTCTAGAGGCCCAAAGATTCAGTTCACCTTTCTAGGTATTTCAATTTCAGGCTTGCATTATTTCTAGAGGCCCAAAGATTCAGTTCACCTTTCTAGGTATTTCAGTTTCAGGCTTGCATTATTTCTAGAGGCCCAAAGATTCAGTTCACCTTTCTAGGTATTTCAGTTTCAGGCTTGCATTATTTCTAGAGGCTCAAAGATTCAGTTCACCTTTCTAGGTATTTCACTTTCAGGCTTGCATTATTTCTAGAGGCCCAAAGATTCAGTTCACCTTTCTAGGAATTTCAGTTTCAGGCTTGCATTATTTCTAGAGGCCCAAAGATTCAGTTCACCTTTCTAGGTATTTTAGTTACAGGCTTGCATTATTTCTAGAGGCCCAAATATTAAGTTCCCAGTCGGCGGCAAGCGGCCCTGCTACCCATGCCGGTGTCGACCTCAACTCGCAAGGGCCGGCATCGGTGGGGTTCCCGGGGCTTGGGCTCTACAGAGCCTTCCTCCAGAGCGACGATGGCGAGCTCCTCCCTCGGTGCGTGAGGGGCTCCAGGCTCCCTCCCTATCGTGAATGACTTCCGTGATGAGTTAGCTCATTCTTTGTTTCATGAAGTGTTTTTTTATTTTGTGAAGCTTGATTGACGACTTGTATGTTTAAGTGGGATATCTCATTTGTATGGACAAAGTAAAAATTATCATGTTTTGCATGCTTGATTTGTATAGATGGTTCGTTTATGTCAATTGTGAGCGGGAGGAGGCCACAGAAGAGCCGGCCACACCAAGAGGGTGCTTGGATCCAAGGGACTTATTTTAGTCTGAATAGAAATAGTCTCTTTAAGAGGCTAAAGTTCCAAGCACCCCTGACTAAAGAGGGGCTAAAACTAATCTTGAGACTAATTTTTTTTGTCAGGGGTACCCCTACTAAAATGTGGATTAGTCCTCTCTCTCCTCATTTAACTCCTCTCCTTTAACACAGACGAGTTCTGGATTGGAAGGTTTGGAGGATAATAAATGCTCATTAACTTTATTTTAGTCTCTTTAGTATTTGGATCCAAGCATGGGTGAGGCTAGCAAGTTTTAGTCCCACTACTTTTAGTCATGGAACTAAAACGTATCCAAGCACCCTCCAAATCCGGCAGGAAATAGGGTCCAAAGTAGTCAAATGATTGAGATAGAGCATTTATTGTAATAGAGTAGGACCAACACTTTAACTTTGCCGTGCCATCGTGCACGCGTTGAATGCTGAAGTCCATTGAAGTTGTCTCCTTTATATTTCCCCGGGTCATAATCGATCATTCATTTTCCTTAAGCTCAAATAGTTGCCTTTAACTATCCTGCATAGAAGGACAAATCACAAGTCTCTAGGCAGCTTACCGCACTGAGAATCATAGTTTTAGATATATGACCCGGAATATGAATCAAAAAAGACTGGTCCTCAATTATGTCCTTAATATAGCCGTAATAACACACTTATCGGCCTGCAAGCACACTTCCGGCTTAGATAACCCGGGTAATAAGGTTGGTACCTCAATTCCGGTTTACCAGTCTTAATAACACCGATTATATTCGACTAGTACTATAAATCAAAGTTAAGCCGGCAAAGTGAGACCCGCCGTGCACACCTGAAATAATCAGAAGAACTCACTATAAATCCGAAGAACTTAGGGGCTTCCGGTTCAAATATGACCAGAAACCCGTCCCAAAGGGGTTATGCTAGGATTCGAATGCGATCATATAGCCCCCAGTGGGTGTGGCGATGCCAATCAAGAGGGTACCGACAGCTATGTTCTCTTTGGTTCGAATACGACCCATGTTTGAACAGGAAGCCCCCAAATGACCTTAAGAATTGTTTAACGACGCTGATTCGAATACGATCCACGTCGGTTCCCGAAGGGGTTAAACTATGATTCAAATATGATCAAAGAAAACTCCCCAATGAGCTCGGCACTTTGCCAATCAAATGAGTATCGACAGCTATGCTCTCTTTGGTTCGAATACGACCTATGTTTGAACAGGAAGCCCCCAAATGACTATATTGTGTATGGCTAGATTCGAATACGATCATAAGCCGGATCCTCCTTCAAGTTATCACATGATCTTGTAATGAAAACAACACATTCATCTTTGGAGGAGAAAAAAGGACAGAGGTCCTGCTTTATTGCTTATCATAATATATACATGGCTTAGAGAAATATGTACATTATGAGAATCGGTGGCTCAAGTGTAATAAGGCCGAAGCTGAGCTATGTTCCACGGCCGACGGGTCTCTTCCTCCGACTTACATGAATCTTTGTGCTCCCGAATGTCAATGAGGTAATATGACCCGTTGTGCAAATTCTTGTTGACCACAAAGGGCCCTTCCCAAGGCGGGGATAGCTTGTGCGCATCTGTTTGATCTTGGATGAGCCGGAGCACCAGATCGCCTTCCTGAAAGACCCGGGATTTAAACCGGCGACTATGATAACGGCGCAAGTCCTGTTGGTAAATCGCTGAGCGAGCTGCTGCCACATCACGCTGTTCGTCCAACAAGTCAAGAGCATCCTGGCGCGCCTGTTCATTATCCATCTCAACATAAGCCGCCACTCGAGGCGAGTCATGACGGATGTCACTGGGGAGGACTGCTTCCGCTCCATAAACCATGAAGAAAGGCGTGAAACGTGTAGACCTATTAGGAGTAGTGTTGATGCTCCATAACACGAAGGGTAACTCCTCCACCCAACAACCCGGCGTCCGTTGTAAAGGGAACAAAAGCCGGGGTTTGATGCCTTTCAGAATCTCCTGATTAGCCCTCTCAGCTCGACCATTGGACTGAGGGTGAGCCACTGATGAAACATCAAGTCTAATATGCTCTCGTTGACAAAACTCCTCCATGGCGCCTTTGGATAAATTGGTACCATTGTCAGTTATAATGCTGTGTGGAAAGCCAAAGCGAAAGATCACCTTTTTCATAAACTGAACTGCCGTGGCTGCATCACACTTGCTAACTGGCTCTGCTTCAACCCACTTGGTAAACTTGTCAACTGCCACCAAGAGGTGGGTCTTCTTATCCTTGGACCTTTTAAAAGGCCCAACCATATCAAGCCCCCAGACCGCAAAGGGCCAAGTAATTGGGAACATCCTCAGCTCCTGAGTCGGCACATGAGCCCGTCGCGAGAACCTTTGGCAACCATCACATTTACTGACCAAGTCCTCCGCATCAGCATGAGCCGTCAGCCAATAAAAACCATGACGAAAAGCCTTGGCCACAAGAAACTTTGAGCCGGCGTGATGGCCACAATCCCCTTCATGAATCTCACGCAAGATCTCTTGACCTTCCGCAGGGGAGACACAACGCTGGAACGCTCCCGTAACACTGTGGCGATGCAACTCAATTGATAACAATCACTGACTTAGACCGCCGGGTTATTTGTCTGGCCAAAGTTTCATCCTCAGGCAAATCTCCCCGGGGTCATGTAAGCCAGATAGGGCATTGTCCAGTCCGGTATGATGTGGAGAGCCGCCACCAGTCGTGCCTCCGGGTCAGGGACGGCCAAGTCTTCCTCTGTAGGCAACTTAACAGAAGGGTTATGCAGGACGTCCAGGAAAATCATATGCGGCACCGGCTTTTGCTGAGAGCCCAGCCGGCTTAAAGCATCAGCCGCCTCGTTCTTCCTGCGATCGATGTGCTCTACTTGGTAACCCTGAAAGTGCCCAGCAATGGCCTCAACTTCGCGGCGATAAGCCGCCATGAGAGGGTCCTTGGAGTCCCACTTTCCGGATACTTGTTGAGCCACCAAGTCTGAGTCGCCGAAGCACCTTACCCGGCTCAACCTCATCTCCTTAGCCATCCGAAGACCGTGGAGCAAGGCCTCGTACTCAGCTGCATTGTTGGTACAAGGAAACATCAATTGTAGCACATAATGGAACTTATCACCCTTAGGGGAAGCCAATACGACTCCAGCCCCCGAGCCCTCCAACTACCTGGACCCATCAAAGTGAATAGTCCAATATGTATTATCCGGCTTTTGTTCGGGCACTTGTAGCTCTGTCCAATCATTGATGAAATCCACCAAAGCCTGAGATTTAACAGCAGTGCGTGGCACATACTTCAGACCATGAGGTCTGAGCTCTATAGCCCACTTAGCCACTCTCCCTGTGGCCTCCCTCTTCTGAATGATATCTCCAAGGGGGGCAGAACTGACCACAGTGATGGGGTGACCCTGGAAATAATGCTTAAGCTTCCGGCTTGCCATGAACAAACCATAAACAAGTTTCTGCCAATGCGGATACCGCTGCTTGGACTCGATGAGTACTTCGCTGACATAATAAACCGGCCTCTAAACCGGATGCTCCTTACCCTCTTCCTTGCGCTCCACCACCACGGCCACACTGACGGCTCGGGTGTTAGCAGCTACATACAGCAATAAAGGCTCCTTGTCAACCGGAGCAGCAAGGACTGGGGGCTCGGCCAGCTATCTCTTCAAATCCTCAAAAGCAGTATCAGCTGCATCATTCCAGACAAAGTCATCAGTTTTTTTCATCAACTGATATAATGGCATGGCCTTCTCCCCCAAACGGCTTATAAAACGGCTTAAAGCAGCGATACGACCCGCCAGGCGCAGGACGTCGTTTATACACGCCGGCTTAGCCAGGGAGGTGATGGCCTTGATCTTCTCTGGGTTAGCTTCAATGCCTCTGTTAGAAACCAAGAAACCCAAGAGCTTGCCTGCAGGAACACCAAAAAACACATTTGGCCGGGTTAAGCATCATCTTGTAGACCCAGAGATTATCAAAGGTTTCCCTCAGATCATCTATCAAGGTTTCCTCCTTCCTGGATTTAACCACAATATCATCCACATAAGCATGAACATTGCGCCCAATCTGGTTATGAAGACAGTTCTGCACGCAGCGCTGATAAGTCGCCTGCGCACTCTTGAGTCCAAAGGGCATAGACACATAGGAGAAGGCTCCAAAGGGAGTGATGAACGCCGTCTTCTCCTGGTCCTTAACTGCCATTTTAATCTGATGATATCCAGAATAAGCATCCAAGAAACTTAGGCGCTCACAACCCGCCGTAGCATCAATGATTTGATCAATACGGGGAAGGGCGAAAGGATCAGCCGGACACGCCTTGTTCAAGTCTGTGTAGTCCACACACATCCGCTAGGTGCCGTTCTTCTTGAGTACGAGCACCGGGTTAGCTAACCATTCTGCCGCCAAGAGCCGGGCCACCTCTTCACCAATAGCTTTCCGCCTCTCTTCATTAAACCGCCGAAGGAATTGCCTGACCGGCTTAAATTTCGGATGAACATTGAGAGTGTGCTCAGCGAGTTCTCTAGGTACACCTGGGATGTCAGACGGCTTCCATGCAAAAATGTCCCTATTCTCACGGATGAACTCGATGAGCGCGCTTTCCTATTTTGGATCCAGATTGGCACTGATGCTAAACTGCTGAGATGAATCTCCTGGAACGAAATCAACAAGTGTAGTCTCATCAGCCGACTTAAATTTCATTCCCGGCTCATGCTCCGTAGTCTGTTTTTTCAGAGAGGTCATATCTGTTGGGTCAACGTTGTCTTGGTAAAACTTCAACTCCTCTGTTGCGCAAACAGATTCTGCATAAGCTGCATCGCCTTCCTCACACTCCAGGGCCACCTTCCGGCTGCCGTGAACCGTAATGGTCCCATTATGACCCGGCATCATGAGCTGTAAATACACGTAACACGGCCGTGCCATGAACTTGGCGTAAGCCGGCCGCCCAAATATGGCATGGTACGGACTTCTTATCTTGACCACCTCAAAGGTCAATTTTTCCACCCTGTAGTTGTGCTCATCTCCAAAGGCCACTTCCAACTTGATCTTGCCGACTAGATAGGCCGACTTACCAGGTACCACACCATGGAAAATAGTGTTTGACTGGCTGAGGTTCTTATCAATCAACCCCATACGACGGAACGTCTCATAATAGAGGATGTTGATGCTGCTGCCTCCATCCATGAGCACCTTAATGAACTTATATCCTCCCACCTGAGGAGCCACCACCAAGGCCAAGTGACCCGGATTATCCACCCGGGGAGGGTGATCCTCCCTACTCCACACTATAGGCTGCTCAGACCACCGCAAGTAGTGTGGAACCGCCGGCTCAACAGCATTCACAGCCCTCTTATGAAGCTTCTGATCTCGCTTACACAGACTGGTGGTAAACACATGATACTGTCCACTGCTAAGCTGCTTTGGATTGGTCTGATAACCCCCCTGCTGCTGTTGATGACCCTGGCCAGACTGCTGATTAAAGCCCCCTTGACCATTCTGAGGATTAGAATTTGAGCCGCCGCCCGGGCCATGAAAACCGCCGGCGCCTGAGCCACCGCTCGGGCCATTGTTGCCGTTGAAGGCATTGGAATTTTTGAAGGCCTTCATGATTGCACAATCCTTCCATAGATGAGTAGCTGGCTTCTCTCTAGAGCCATGCCTTGGACAAGGCTCATTCAACAGTTGCTCCAGCGTCGGGCCTGACCCGCCGGCTTGGGGAGGGGGCCTCCCCTTGCGTCGCTGGTTAGTACCCTGTGAGCTGGCGTTGGCTACGAACTCTAGGCTGCCGTCGGCCTTGCGCTTGCCACCTCCTTGGTTCCCCGGGTTATGCTGGGAACCCTTGCCATTGCCGTTCTTCTTTCCCTTCCCTGTCCTTTCATCATCTGAAGCGGGGTCCTTGGTACTATCAGAATCGGCGTACTTGACGAGAGCCGCCATCAGTGTACCCATATCACTGCAGTCGCGCTTAAGCCGCCCGAGTTTCATCTTCAGGGGCACGAAACGACAATTCTGTTCTAACATTAAGACTGCAGAGCCGGCATCCATCTTATCAGATGAATGTATTATCTCCTTAACCCGGCGAACCCAATGTGTCGTAGACTCACCCTCCAGCTGCTTACAGTTAGTCAAATCCACAATTGACATGGACTGCCTACAGGTATCCTTGAAATTTTGGATGAACCGGGCTTTTAGCTCAGCCCAAGACCCGATGGAATTCGGTGGTAGCCCTTTCAACCAAGTGCGGGCAGTCCCATCTAACATCATGGTGAAGTACTTGGCCATTGCCGCTTCACTGACTTCCAGCAGTTTCATGGCCATCTCGTAACTCTCGATCCAGGCTGCGGGTTGTAAGTCAGCCGTGTAATTAGGCACCTTCCTAGGGCCTTTGAAATCCTTGGGTAGACGCTCATTGCGGAGAGCTGGCACTAAACAAGGGACACCTCCAGTCCTGGTAGGGATACCCACGTCGATGGAAGTCGTCGCATAAGCCGGGGGAGTCTGGTAAGCCGTCAACTGAGGCACCTGCTCCGGCTCTTGCTGCGCTCTGTCTTGGTCTGCTGCGTGAAAGGCTCCGTTATGAACCGGACCCTGGCCAGGGGGCGGGTCATGGCGTCGGACGTTACTTGAGCCGGTCGCTGAGACCATGTGTCTGCTATAACTCGGGCTCCGGCCTGGACGAGGGGTCGAGTGGATCCTGTCCCGGCTGTAAGAGTATGCCTCTTGCTGCGCCAGTGCTGTCTGAAGGAGTTCCCTGACCCGGCGGGTTTCAATAGCCGTCGGAGAGTCGCCGTCAATTGGGAGGGCCGCCAGCCGTGCTGCTGCGATGACCATGTTCTCCAGCGGGTTAGCATAATGACCCGGTGGTATTGGCACATACTGAGGCGGGGCAGGGTTCACCCAGGGAGGCCCCATCACTTGTGGCTGAACAGGGGTTCCGGACCCGGGCACTATGATCCCTGGCGGGTTACTAGACCCTGCACCTGGCGTGTTGAAGAGGTTTCGAGGATCGTAAACCGGAGGGAGTCGAGATTGGGCTTTTTGATGCCTCCTTCTCATGACCTCATTGGACGCGTTTTGATCCATCGTGAGCCGGAAGGATTGTGCCTGAATCAACTGAGTTTGGGCGTCGAGAGCCAACCTCTCCGCCGCCATCCTGACCCCTTCTGCTGCCAGATCCTCTTTGGCTTTCACTAGATCCAACTTTAACTGCGCCACCTCCGCGTCATGCTGAGCTTGATCCACCGGGTCAACCGCGGCGGTCAACAGGGCCGTCATCTTGTCCGTGAGATCCATGAGCACCTGAGCCGGCGAGGGCACCGGGTTTCCTGCCCCAGCAGCAGGGTTCTGAACAGGCTGCGCACCGGCCATGAAGATTCCGACTCGGCTCGGCGGCTCAAACGGGTCCGGAATACTATCACCATCGGAACAACCCATGAGCCTACCATCTTGAAGTTGATACAACGAGTTTGACTCATCTGTGGACGACTCGCCGTCAGAGCCGGCGGCCGTCTCATCACCAGATCCAGATCTGTCAGAGTGCCCTCCATGGACACATCCCACAAAAACATGCCTCAAGGCAGGCAGGGCCCGGGCGGGTCGTGCGCGCTGAGCCGTCTCGATGAGATCGGCGCAGAGATCCGGCTCCGGGCCCGGCTCACCAATCTTGCCAATGAAAACATGAATTCCGCCGAAGGGGACCCGGTATCCATACTCGATTGAGCCGGCGTCGGGGCCCCAGCTTGCATCGTCGATGTAGAGCTTGCCGCGACGACTCTTGGTCATCCGGCCCACAGCGTATCCCTTGAGCCCTTCGAAGCTGCCCTTCAAGAACTCAAATCCACCGTGCGCTGGCCCCACGGTGGGCGCCAACTGTCGTGGAATTGTCACGGCAGATGTCCTCAAGCTAGGACTTAGTCGTGGAGCCATCGCCGCTAGGAAGCTTGAAGGGGTTAACGGGACAAGGAACACGAGGGTTTATACTGGTTCGGCCCCTTACGGTGAAGGGAAAAGCCTACGTCCAGTTGAGGTGGTATTGATTAGGGTTTTGATGACCAGGGAGCTTAACTGCTATGCCTGGCTCTTGATGAGATCTTTCTTGTCCTTAAACCGCTGCTGGGTCGTCCCTTTATATAGAGAGGTTGACGCCCAGCAGCTCTCAGAGTCCCGACCGGCTCATAAAAGTGTCCGGCTCGGACTCTCAACTATTCTTGTTTTAGACTACAAGTCTCGCCATACGGCGGTTTATCACTACGGGCCTTAAGCCGTCTCCGGGTCTTAAGCCCATCTTTGGCCCACCGTCTTTAAGCTTGGCGCCGGGCTTCAAGTGATGACCCTTATGAGTAACCCGGCCCTTTCTGGCGGGTGACTCTAAGGTTTATATCCTCAACACTAACCCTGCCATCCATACACCTCTTTGGTTTAGAGTTAGTTCAGGGTTAGAATCTAACTCTAACCTCTAACTGAGTTAGAGTTCTCCTCGTCTCGGTTCATCGACATCATACTTTCCCCATTCCTGTGTTTTCAGTATCCTGCGAATCAAAGAGGCCCTTTTTTTGCGGGAAAAATCAAAGAGGCCCTTAGACTGGTTTCGGTCCGGTCATTTTCTATAAACGTGTTATGTCCAAAATTTAATGAACGTGCTCCGGTTTCCACGAAAATAATCCGGTTTCATGTAGTAATTCATTCATTTATTCTTCTGCGGGGGGGTTGCATGTCATTCGTGTGGTCTGAAATGTAAAGTACCCCGGCATATGCTCCGAGTCATGCATGCACTACGACCCAGATGCTCTATGTCCCACATGTCGGAGAATGGGAGCACGTGGAAATAGCCTAGGAGTACATATAGGAGGATAAATGCGTGAAATAATATGTACTGTGAAGCGTAGCCGCGGTTCGAAAAGGAGCCCTAAAGTGATGACGGCTATAGATCGCACGCACCCAACTAGTGGTACTAGACATACGACTAATTTTTCCCTCAAAAAAAAAGAAGAGGCACGAGTGCTCAGTACTCCTATTCTATAAACACGAGTCCCATCTGAGAACAGCGTCCGTGCTTCAGCTAGCTCTCCTCCCTCGTTTCTCTCTTCTAGTAATTCTAAACTCGGCCGACGCCCGGTGGGCGGGGTGGGTTTGCTCAACTGCGGCCCCACCTCACAGTGAAAACGTTACGACTGGAATAAAAATGCCATATACTCCCTCCGTTCATAAATATAAGCCTTTTTAGATACTATTTCAAATGGAATACAGCATACAGATGTATGTAGACATAGTTTAGAGTGTAGATTCACTCATTTTGCTCCGTATGTAGTAGTCACTTGCTGGAATCTTTAGAAAGACTTATATTTGGGAACGGAGGGAGTACTATACTAATAAAACATTAAGGCCACGAGGCGATGCAGTGATGGTTACAGGAGGCAAGAAGAGATGCATCCGTCGACGACATCCACCTCCTCGACTCAGGGCGCCGGCCCACCGAACGGCGCCTAAGTAGCAGCGGCTTTCGTGGCCAGGTCGACGTGCTTCTGAACAATGGCGTCCAAAGATTCCAGCCGCTGGAAGAAGGCCAACGTCTTTCTGTCCTCGCTTGCCTTGTAGTGGCCTATGTAGACGATTTCCTCGTAGACGTGGATGTGCAGGTCGATGGTTTCTTGCATGGCGAGGCGCTGCGCGGCGAGCGCGTCCTCGAGGTGCACATTCTTCGTCGCGGCCTCCGGCACCTGCAGGGCCACCAGGGCTTGAAAGAGTTCATCACCATGGAGGCCGATGAGGGTGGCAGGCAATGAGGAGCCTGGGCGCGCGGGCTGGAGCAGTACGGCAAGGTCGTTCGCGCGCTTCTTCACGGCGGTGAACTTGCGGATGGAGTTGACCATCATGTCGTCCATGCGAGAGGCGCAGCCGGCGTCGACGAGGGCTACGATGCCTGCGGTCGCTAGCACCGTCTGGAAACACTGCGCGGTGCTGGGCCGCAGGCCGGCGCCTTGGATGATTTGGCATAGCCGACTGCCGCTCGCGTCCATCGCCTCCATAGGTGCTTGTGGCTTCTGGTCACTTGGTCTTGGATTGGAGTGAGCAGTGTTGCGCAGAGACTTGGGAGTAGATGGATTGGAGTGGTGGGGCGCCTTTATTATATGAGAGTCCAAACTCTGTTGCATTCACATCGTGCTGGCTCTATTATGCTTCTCCAATTAATTCCCTCTGCATGTAATTGAGGATGCATCATTGACCGTTCAACGTCTCGGGAACCGCTACCCTCTCCCTCCTTGGCATTCAAGCACATATGGACCCGTCGACGACGAGGTGCCTATGGTGACTTCGTAAATTTCAAGATGATAGTGCCGCGCGTGTGTGCGTTCATAGGGGTGAGTGTATGCGCGTGTATATGAGCGCTTGCATCTGCACTGTGTAAAAAAAACGTAAATGCGTGTCAAAAAGAGACTAGTCAGTATACTCAATATTGTGCACCTCGGAGAGGAAAATGATAGAACTAGTACGTATTTATTTACGGTGCAGATTCACTCATTTTGCTCCATATGTACTCCATCTCGGTGTAGTCTAGTCACTTGTTGAAATCTCTAGAAGGGCAAATACTCCTTTCTGTTTTCAGGGCTATACTAGCAAGTAGTTGTACGTACTAGTACAATAGTGGGCTCACATAGGAATTTTGTCTCATGCAAGAGCCTGGCTATATGCGTGCTCCAATGTTCGCAACTGCAACGTTCGGTTTATGCTTGGCTCTTCGCCTCTTCGAGAAGATGAAGAATGATGTTACTATTACTACTTCTACAGTGTCGAATCCACTGCTGCATGTCCGTCCACCGCGAGCGGGACGGATAGCTTGTTGTAGAAGTACTACTAAGCAAAAGCTTATCCTCGTTTGCGAGCAACCGCGTGCATGGGTGAGGGAGAAGGCGTGTACTAAAATCAAGCTTCTCCTTGTTGTACGAGTTGACGCGACACATCATAGCACTGGCCCCACATGCTTGCCTCTAAACTTGGCTGAAAGACCCGCAGTGTACAATATATTTGCTGCAACCTCTAACATTTACCCACCACAAATTAAAATATATGTGGACGTATGCATCGTTCTGATGCAGAGGCCGGGGAGTCTCCCCTTTTCAAAAAAATCTAATTAAAATTTATATTCCTGTCTTGACCAGATGAGCGTGCAAACTACAATCATCAGGGTGTCAGGTAGGGCCAGAAGACTATTTTAATTTTTTTTAAAAACTTCAAGACGGCCACATAGCATGGAGCCGACCCCAACGATTTTAAGCTTACACACACGGTACACGCTATCCTAGACTACTCTACACATGAAACTGCCACACGAGCGTCCGGGCTGCGCTTGGCTTTTCGCCTCTTTGGGAAGTCGAACAATGATGGAGTACTACTGCACTGGAGGAGTACTACAGTACGCTTCTGGCCATCTGACACCGATTGAACTGCTGCATGTCCACCGCGTGAGGGAGGGAGAGCATGTAGTGAAAGCTTCTCCTAGTCTTGCCAGCCACCACGCTCATGCTATAAGTCGCAGTAGATGCTATATAGGTCCGTCGGATCTTACATCAAGATCCGTGCTTTCAGATTTTCTTTTTGCTATCTTAAATCTCAGTCGAGTGAGACATAGCCACGCCATTAAACAGAGGCTCGGGCGCCATTAATGGAGACCTTGGGAGAGAGGTGAACTGCAGATGGAGGTCAATGGGCTCTCCTCCCGATAAGCACGCGCAGGGGTCTGATCGCACGCCTCTCGTACTCAAATAGCTACCCTGCACGGCGCCTCCTAGCTAATAAAAAATGGGGACGCGTGGCGGCACGTAAATGGTACTAGTAAGTAGAACGCCCACAGTTTCAATAATACTTGTGTTTTTGATTGTAACGTGACACCACTTGTTCCAAAATGACTTTGTTGATTGTTAATGTGTGCGCCTTCGCAAATCGGACTACAAATTTACCACAGCATGTTGGTGCCATGTCATGGCACCAAGCCAAGTTTCATTATTTTCATGCGTGTTTTGGATTGACAGGAATTAAAAAACTAAGTTTCTCAATGTTTCCAACCCAGCCACGACGCCCAGAATTTTGAATTTCATTTCCATTTCTTGCATGGAACCTAGAAATTTACCCGAGGACACACATGTGATTTTTCAACCAACTTTGGTGCACTGGAACATGTGCTTGTATTTCAAATTTGAATTATGTACACAAAGGTGACACGTTCCCTCCCAGAACCACGAGCCTTCTTGAGAGAAGCTCCGATTTGCAAGAAGCTTATACCAAAACTTGTTCCTATTCGGCCAATTGTTTTTACCACGACATGGTACTACCATGACATGACACCATGCCAAGTTTCATGATTTTAAAACCAAGTTTCTCAATGTTCTCGACCGAGCCACAATGCCCAGATGTTTGAATTTTATTCTCATTTTTTGCATGGGACCTACTCCCTCCTTCCATCTATATAGGGCCTAATGTGTTTTTCAAGACAGCCTTTGACTATTGACAAGATTAATAGCACAAGAGATGTATACTATGAAAATTATATTATTGGAAGCTCCTTTGACATACAAATTAGAAGGTATGCTTTGTGTAAGTTGCATGTCATATATTATTGCTCTAACGTTTGGTCAAAGTTAGCCTCGAAAAACGCATTAGGACCTATATAGATGGAAGGAGGGAGTAGAAATTCACCCGAGGACACAAATGTGATTTTTCAACCAACTTTGGTGCACGGGAGCATGTGCTTGTAGTTCAAATTTGTATTATGCACATTAAATGACCAAAAACTCAATTAATGTGTAAATAAGGCCAAACGAAGCCGGAATAATTCCAAAATTTAACAGGGCACTCATGTAGTTCTATGTTGCCTTTGTAAATAAACTCAAGGGGGACAACGTATATCGTTTCGCACTCAAAGGTGGCACGTTCCCTCTTAGAACCACGAGCCTTCTTGAGAGAAGCTTCGGTTTACAAGAAGCTTATACCAAAATCTGTTCCTATTCGGCCAATTTTTTTACCACAACATGGTAGTACCATGACATGGCATCCATGCCAAGTTTCATGATTTTCAGACGTGTTTTGGATTTACAAGAATTTTAAAACCAAGTTTCTCAATGTTCTCGGCCGAGCCACGATGCCCAGATGTTTTAATTTTATACTCATTTCTTGCATGGGACCTAGAAATTCACCCGAGGACACAAATGTGATTTTTCAACCAACTTTGGTGCACGAGAGCATGTGCTTGTAGTTCAAATTTGACTTATGCACATTAAATGACCAGAAACTCAATTAATGTATAAAAACGACAAACGAACCCGGAATAATTCCAAAATTTAACAGGGCACTAATGTAGTTCTATGTTGCCTTTGTTAAGAAACTCAAGGGGGGGGGCAGCGTATATCGTTTCACACTCAAAGGTGGCACGTTCCCTCTTAGAACCACGAGCTTCCAAATCGGCCCAATTTTTTACCACAACATGTTAGTGCCATGACATGACACCATGCCAAGTTTCATGATTTCCAGGCGAGTTTTGGATTTACATGAATTTAAAATCAAAGTTTCTCGATGTTCTCGGCCGAGTCATGACGCCCAGATGTTTGAATTTCATTCTCATTTCTTCCATGGGACCTAGAAATTCAACCAAGGACACACATGTGATTTTTCAACCCACTTTGGTGCACCGGAGCATGTGCATGCAATTCATATTTAGATTATGCACATTAAAAGTCCAGAAACTCAATTAATGTATAAAAAGGCCAAATGAACCTGAAATAATTCCAAAATTTAACAGGGCACTCATATAGTTCTATGTTGCCTCTGCAAATAAAATCAGGGGGGATGCAGCGTATATCATTTCGCACACAAAGGTGACACGTTCCCTCTCGGAACCACGAGGCTTGTTGAGAGAATCTCCGGTTTTGCAAGAGGCTTATACCAAAACTTGTCCCAATTCAACAAAAAATTATACGTATGAAAACAGGGTTTAGATTATCCCAAACATCTCGCTACCTAGACCAATAATGTACTATGATTTGAATTCAACATAAAATGGATACAAATATTTGAATTGGAGAGCGTATGATACATGTAGTTCATAGTGAAATATGATTACTGCTATATGTATGTTTTTTGTTATCAAGATAATATTTAAATTATTGTATAACTTGACAACAATCGTATTCAAATAAGAAAAAATGATTCAAATTTAGTCCATATGGTAGACGACAATATATATGTTCACATGGTGGAGTAAAATGTTCATATATGATGGAAGATCAAAATGTACGACTACATCAATTATAAACCGCAAGGTCACCTAAAGATATATTCGAATTCAACATAACGTGGATTCAAAAATTGAAATTCGAGATCATGGCATCTGTAATCATATAAAAAGGGACATTACTCTTTCTTTGGTGGGAATTGATTTGTTTTTTGTTGTTGTTGAGGGAAGTGCAAATCGATTTGGTACTGTGCAGGGTAATCTTGTTCTCCCGTTTTTTTTACATTTTTCTTGTAGTTTTTTCAATGGCATCTATAGCAATATAATAAAAGGGGACATGACTCTCTTGTGTCTTGTATGAATTGTTTTTTTACACGTTAAGTTTGTTCTGCCGAACAAGGAATCCGCACCTTGTTATCCCGAAATTTTCAAGCTCGAGTATCTTTTGTCTCACCTGCTTTGAAACTGCCGCTTCTTCAGCCCGCGCCGCGCCTTGTTATCCTGAAATTTGGACGCGCGCGAGAACTCCCTCCTCATCCGAAATCACTCCCGCAACCCAGACACACGAAATCCCCCTTCTACCCCTCAGCCAGAAATGAAGCTCCACGTCGCGGTGTCAAAACCGGTGGGGGTATGCTGGTAACTTACCCTACATTTCGGACAAGCGCGTCCCTAAGCTTGGCTCCCCCCTCCCCCTTCGCACCGAATGAGGATCCGTTGTCGATCTCGTCGTCCCGCCGGATCAGCCGCCCCATCCTCCACCTCCAAGGAGCTGCCCCGACATTCGCCTCGTCTATCGCGCCACGTCAATCCCCACAGAAACCGCAGCACCCTTACCAATTCCTCCGATGAAGCCGAGGCCAACTCGGCGCTACCAAGGAGGTTCTGCACTCACCGCTGCATTTTATCTTTTATTCGATCTCACGGGGCTGCCGGTGCTCGATACCGAGCAGACATGGCGTGTCTCCATCGACGGCGCCGTCGCCGACCACATCATCCACGGCGTCTCTCCCCCATGTCGTTTCTTCCTCGGCGGCGACTTCCACAACGGCACTAGCTGCAGCTGCTCCGGCTCTCGCTCGCGCTGCGGCTCTGTTCTTGTTGTCGGTCGCGCTGCTGCACTGCTCCTACTTTCGTTCGTGCTGCTGCTCTGCTCTTGCTCTCGCTTGCGCTGCTGCTGCTGCTGCACGACCTTCGGCAGCTACAGGAGTTGCTGGTTTAGCACTCGCTCGCGGTTCTACTGCACGACTTGCTCTCTGCTAGTGCGTTCCCTGCTCGAGCGTCTGCTGATTTAGATCACTGCTTCTCTGCTACTAGTGCTCGAACGACCTAAACATCTATTGCAATGCTCTGTTACTAGTTCAATCAGTTTCGACAGTAAAATTCAGTTTCGACTGTGAAGTTTATTTTCTTCAGTTAAGTTCAGAGTGAACAGTAGTTACAGCATCTGTCAGAGCGGCCGTGGCGCGGCTGATGCGTTTTACATCTAGCACTTTTTGGTGATGTATTTTACATCATCTATTGCAGATGATATTAGGGTCCCACTTCAGATTAACGTTGTCTGTCTTGTGATGCTTCAGCCTCGTCATCGTACACCTTAGCGGAGCTGCTCCAACAACGGAACCGTCCATCACAGCGGAGCAGTACCCTCGGCGCCGTTTCTAGAGGCCTCGGATCTTCTTCCCCGCCTCCGACAGTCACACCAGCATCATCACCATCCTCCACGTCCAACCCAATGATGCTGAGGTCCACAAGGGTATGCCAAAGAGGTTGTACACTCGTCGCATCACTTTGTTTCTCCATTCCTCTGTTCTTCCAATTCATGTGAGCCAAACACCCAGGTTGACTGAAATCCTATGTTTCCAAATGCTCTGTTTTGCACGTGCATTCCTATCCTATTCCTGTGTTTTTCCTATCCCTGCGTTTATAGAATCAGCCATCTAAGGAGCCTTACAGATTTACTTCATTTTGAGATAGGCGTCAAAGAAAACTCTGTGTGTAATATCCTGCTCCCGCCATGCCGTCATCCACCCCACCTGAGGTGCACCATCGACAGAAGCATTCACTGCAGCAGAGATCCCCCCTGCAGACTTCCTTTCGCCGCCTCAGATCATCTTCCCCGTTGCCGGCAGCCACGCCAACTGCATTACCATCATCGACTGAGCAGATGAACCTGAGGACTACACAGTTCCGGAAGAGAGGTCGTAGTCGTTCGTGTTTGCTTAAGTTATACATCGATTATTATTACCTGCTACTTTATCGTTCAATCTTGAGTTTTGAATTGCCCATGGGTCTCATATCGAGCCAGCAACGGATAGTATCTATCTACTATCTGGTTCATCTAGGGTCTTCTATGTGGTTCATGTTGGGTGGGCAACAAACAATAGATGATCCATTGTCTATCTTTTTAAACTGAAGCTATAATCTACCTGCTATCATTAGTTTTGGATCCATCCACTCGTTTGCTACCATCAGTCTTGATTTTTGCATGCACCCCTTAGGCCTTACAAAATTTAACTATTTTTTTATTATGCATGTCAGATATTGTACACAATCGTACTGAACATGTAGAGAAAAAGAGAAGACCGTTGCGTGTGAATATAATGTCATGCAGACGCCGCTCCATGGTGGGCGAAGTGCCCCCCTCCTGCATTTCCAGATTGTATTCGAGAGGAAGATAACTGTTCAGATGGATATTCAGAAGGAGCCGACCACGCCTGTTTACCACCTGAGGTGTTTGCTCTAACCTAGCATGCTGATGTTGGTCATATCATGCATATGGCGCCTTGCATTGCTTACATTATACATCTTATATGTCATCAACTTAGTTTAGATTTGCTTTGTGTGAATGCCACCTGTTTGGTTTCTATATCATACTCCCACCATTCCTAAATATTTGTCCTTTTAGAGATTTCAACAAGTGACTACATACGGAACAAAATGAGTGAATCTACACTCTAAAATATGTCTATATACATCCGTATGTGGTACTCCATTTGAAATCTCTAAAAAGAAAAATATTTAGGAACGGAGGGAGTATATGGGAATTATGCAATGCCATCTTCTTTAGCCAGGCATCATATACGTGAATCATGCAATGCCATCCTGTTTAGCCAGTCATCGTATATGTGAATTGTATTGTGCCATATTTTTTTCCATAATGTATTCCATTTGTCAACAATGTTTATACATTAATCTACTCTTCCTGTGCATCAGCCATTTGAGTCGGTCATGGGAAAATCTGGAGTGAAAACAAGGTCTTATGAGCAGTCAGTGCTACCTGTCGATGCAGATTTCTTGCTGGTTACAGATAGCTCCTCAGAGGAGGATTCAGAGAGAGATGACCAGTCGTATCCCCCCCCGAGGTGCATTCTCTAACTTGGCTGGGTTATATTGCTCATATCATGCATATGGTGTCTTGCATTGCCATGCCATCTGCTTAGATTAGACATGCTTTGGGTGAATGCCTCCTGTTTGCTTTCTATATCAGATATGTGAATTATGCAATGCCGTGTTTTTCAGCCAGTTATCATATATGTGACTTATGCACCGCCATGGAGCCAGGCATCATATATGTGAATTATCTCATGCCATCTTTTTTTTCATTACGTATTCCATTTGTCGACAATCTGTGTATATTGAACTACTCTTCATGTGTATCAGCCATTTGAGCCGGTTATGGAAAAATCTGGAGTGAAAACAAGGTTTTTAGAGCAGGCAATGGTACCTGTTGAAGCATATATCTCGATGGTTACACGGAGCTCCTCAGAGGAGGATTAAAAGACAGATGACCAGTCCTATATCCCACCTGAGGTGTATGCTCTAAGTTGCAATGATTATATTTCTCATATGATGCATATGGTGTCTTGCATTGTTTAGTTTAGACATCATATGCACAATATTAAATTCTATCTGCTTAGTTTAGAGATCATACATGCGAGTACCAGCTGCTTAGTATATGAATCAATTATGTCAATTATATCATGCCATCCTGTATACTTAGACAACCTGTATGTGAATTATTTCATCCTAGCCTATTCTAGAAAGACATCATATAGTTTTGTCATGTCATCCTGTTTAGGTACTCATCATATGTTGAATTATGCCATTATATCCTGTTAAGTTATCCATCATATATCTGAAACTGTGTCATGCTATCCTGTTTAGTTAGGCATCATATATGTGAAACTGTGTCATGTTGTCATGTTTGGTTAGACAACATATATGTGAATTACCTGTCTATCATACAATGTCTGTACGTTCAATTTCTTTTCTTGTTTATCAGCCATTTGGATTGGAGGGGGTGATGGCAGTATCTAAGGGAGCAAAAACCCGTTCTTCACAAAAGACAGTGCTACCCGTCGATGCAGATAGAACCATGGTTGTACTGGCCCACAAACTAGCCCCACCACACATAATCGAGACTCTTCCAGATTGCACACTTACACCGTTGGGCAGAAAACCAGCTACAACCCATCTAACCACAACCCCAGCGGATAGTAACCTACTTATAGTTGACAAAGTACCATGTCCACCACAGAGTACCCCCACACGAGCAGTTTTTAAAGCTACTGTAGTGCCCAAAGCATGAAGACCACCACAGCTAACCCGAACTCCACGTTTAAAGCAGAAGAGCAACTGTTCTCAGGTCAGATTCCGTAGCTATGGTCCATACTCCTTTGATGTTGCATCACTGTATTTACTCATACCAACTACTTTCAAATTTGAAGGATCCAATTGAAACTCCAATGGCGCAACAGGTATGTTTTAAACCTATTTCTTTAACTAGATTGCTGTTCTAACTTCTTGCTCTATGTTGATTTCAGTTTAAGTTGTATAATCAGTTATGTTCTCATGTGATGCACATTACAAGTGCTGCCAATGTTGTGTAGTTTCTCACACTTATATTCTGTCTATGCTGCTGTGTCTTAAAAATATACGAGTCGAACTATGTCTCTATCTTGATTAGGGAACATAAACTAGAATGATATGGACAATACAGTGACCATAGTACATAGATATATGTTTGTTTCATGTTGTTATCCTGTCCACCTTACTACTGAACCGGTTTACCAAAATGAGTTTCGTATACTACAAGCTAAACCTGTGATGTGTCTGCTTGTTTCTCTTGTAGTATGCAAACAGAATATTGGAGAAGAGCACCCCACTATGCAATGGTAGAGAAAGTAATGCAGATAAGGTTCAAGATAGTGAGACAACCCTGTTGGTCTCCAAGAAAGGTGATAAAAACGATCTTGTAGACAGTGAGAAAACCCCACAGTCCTGCGTTGATGTAGTGTTCGAGTTACTGGCCAGTACCGTTGGCACGAGCTCTTCGAACTCGCTGCCTGAATCACTTCGGCTTCTTCAGTCTCAGCTACAAGCTGAAAGGCATCAGTCCTGTGCTGCGGCAAGAAGCGGAAGGACTGAGGAAGTCCCTGCATAATTCAGATGCGTACTTTCTTGTGCAATAGCAAGCGCTGGAGGATTTAAGCGCCAAACAAGAGAAAGTTAATAAGCTTGCTAAGCATCTTGCCAGCATTATGGGTACCCAGGATATTGTTTCTTGAACTCTTCTGAAGTGGTTTCAGTTCTGGACTTGTTTTGCTACGGCGTTTATATGCTGCTTTGTTCCCTATATTTGCACTGGTGGCGAACTTTGATGCCCAGTGGATGTAATATGTGTAATAGCCGTGATAGCCTAGCATAAGTTGCTTGCTTATTTATTTCCTTGTTGTCTTGTTTATTTGTTTGCTTGTAGTCAGTGCAGTTCTTTTTCCGCGGTTTGCTAGTGGCTGCAATAACCTATTTTTTAAAACTAGACCAAAATAACCATGGGCTAATATTTACTATAGTGACACTGGGCCTCCTACGGGCCGTAGAAACAGTGGGCCTTCTACGGGCCATAGAAACAGTAGGCCTTCTACGGGCCGTAGAAACAATGGGCCTTCTACGGGCCGTAGAAACAATGGGCCTTCTACGGGCCGTATCATCAATGGGCCTTATACGGGCCGTATGATCGATTGGCCAAACATGGGCCAATAACAGGCCGCATTATGGCTGTAAATGGGGTAGAGTTGGAATCGTCCGTTCATGGGCCGACCATAACGGGCCATCGTTAATAGGCCGTATTTTATGACGCTATGAAAACGGCCCAACGTATTAACGGACCACAAACGGGCCGACTGTAACCACGGGCTGAATTTGGCCCACAAGCAGAAAATGACAGTAACGGGCCGTAAGTAAACGAATGCTGGAAATGAGCCCAAGAATAAATGGGCTCTGAGAAGGCCGAAAGATAACATGGGCTAGAAACGGCCCAACGGAATAATGGGCCATTAATGGGTATAAAGTGATACACTGTTCATTACGGGCCAGTTTCACCACGGGCCGTTAATGGGTGTAAAGTGATACACTGTTCATTACGGGCCAGTTTCACCACGGGTCGTTAATAGGCCAAGAGTTACATAGGGCCTCATATGGGCCAAAAGACGTCATGGCCATACATGGGCTAGAAGTGAAAACGGGCTGGAATCATATTGGATGGCCCAGATGACGCTACTGGGCCTAATTCGGATAGGGCATAACGGGCCTTGGGTTAGCGGGCTGTAAATGGGCTATATGCGAACAGGCCATTAACAGGCTTTCCATGGGCCGGCCCGGCACCTTTTGACCAAGTCAAACGGGCTGGCCTTTTCACAGGAATGGGCATGTGTTGGGCCGTGCCACGTGTCGACGTATCATTGGCGCCTTCTGTCCAATGAGTGGATGACATCTGTCCCAACGATGAGCCGACACGTGTTTCCTCTAGCCAATGATGATTTTACACGTGGAAAATCCCCATTGGTCGGGGCTGTTAACGGGTTATCGGATCCAAAACCCGACCCGATAGCTTAACGGCGTCCCGTTACGGTGGATGCCACATGTCGGTCACCCTTGACGAAAGCACTTCTGTGACGCGCGATTTATCGTCATGGAAGTGCACACTTCCGTGATGATAATTTTGGTAATGTCATGGAACACTTCTACGACAGCATAAGTATGACTATCTTGATTCTGTCATAAAATCGTCATGGATGTACATGCATGATAAAAAACGCGACCTACTGTGACAAACACGTATCATCACGGAAGTGTATTTTTTTGTAGAGCTGGGCGGGCACCTGCGTGGCAACATGCAGCCCCCAGGCCAACTCATCGAGCGCCTGCGTGGCGGCATGCAGATCTTCGTGAAGGCTCCACCACCGCGCCACCTGAGCTGCCTGCCCGCCTACATGGCGCCGCACGCATCGCTGGCCAGGGCGCGTGTCGAAGCGAGGAGGAGCGGCGACGGACGGGACGGGCCTCGCCCCCGTCCCCAATAAAGCAAGGGGACACCTAAGCAACGCATTAAATGCGTCTTGTCCTGTAATACGAGCAATAAGCTCGGGGCACTGTACGCCTTTCCACCTCCTGTGTGCCACTGTGGCAGCCCCTTCCGACTATAAAAGGAGGCCCATGGCATACTGAAGAAGGATTCGGCTCTTTCGAACCACGCACTGACCACAGCTAGTTCGAGAGCTCAAGAACTCTCTGAAATACACCCACCAAAGCAGGACTAGGGTTTTACGCATCCTCGCGGCCCGAACCTGGGTAAACGATCCTTGTGTTGTCTATTGATCCTTCTCTTCTTGCAACCCTGCGCCCCGGCAACCGTAGTAGGGATTCTTGTGATCCCATAGGTGTCGTTCCACACCGACATCTTTGGCGCGCCAGGTAGGGGGCGCAATTGTGAGAATCTGGTCTAGTAGTTGGCCTAGCAGTTCTTCATCGCCCTTGGCTCCTGAGAAGAAGGCGGCCGAAGGGGCGACTCCAGCTCGGCAACAGAAAAGCTAAGTCATTCAGAGCCTTGAGCTATTTCCTTTTGCATTTAAGGTTATCATCCTCGGAGATCTTGCCTATGTATGAGAAACCTGCATGCAAAGGGGCCCTCCCGCAATTGGCAACGCCCTTGTTCTGTTTCGAGTCTGCTCAACAGCTCAAAGCGGCCGCGTCGAGAGTGGCGGGGTAGCCTTCCGCACTTGGCAACGCTCCCGACTCTGACTCGAGTCAAGCTCGACAGTTCGGGCGGCCGCGCTAAGGGCGGCAAGGTGGTTCGCCCGGTAGCAAGCACACCCGACAGGCCAATGGGGATATGTCCCCAAGACGCCGCCTTGGGTTTACGCGCCGGCGAGCCTACCCAGTAATGTAGGGTGGAGATACAAAGGAAAACCAAACAGGAAAATAACATGCATGATACTAAAAGTGCTGCAGAGTTATGTTACATCAAATTGTTGCTGCGGTTCTAACTAGAGATAGCGATTGTCTTGGTTGTGAACCTGCAGCGGCGATAAAGAATGGGATGCCTAATCCCGGCGCTGGCCCTCCACCCTCTGAATTCCGCCGACTCGGCTGATGATGGGCTTGATGCGCTCCTTGAGCGGCACGAGGTCAGTACCCTCCGGCAAGCTCTCCAGCGCGGCGTCGAAGTCGAGGTCGGGGTACCAGTGCGCCACCTTGGTGAGAACCTTGGACATGGCACCCTGGCAAAACCTCTGGGACTCATCGGCCAGTGAGGCCGCTCGGTTGGCGTGGAGCCGCTCCAGAGCGCGGACGACCTTCTCAAAGAACATGGTCAGGCTGCAATTGGCGCTCACGCTCCGCTCCGGGACATACCTCACGTCCGGCATTCCCATGATGGCCAGCTGCGCGGCGGCCTGGTTGGCGACGGTGGCGAGGCGATCGAGTCAACGGCTCTCGCCCGCCACGTGATCCTCAAAGTTGAGGCCCTCGTTCGTCCGCAACTGCTTCTCGGCCTCCAGCTCCTTGGCCAGGGTCCCCTCTCGGGCTTTGGCCTCCAACGGCACCTTCTCAAGACCATCTAGCTTCAGCTTGAGGTCTTTGATGGAGTTGTTGGCCTCGGAGAGCTCCTCGGTCTTGCTGACGACCGCGCCCTACGCCTCTGTCAGGGCACTGTTGTAGCACCCCGGATGTAACTTTCCATATTTGTAACTCCAACTCTTGCCATTTTCGGCTAGGTGTTATGATATTCCCTCCGTGGTTTGGTTTTGTCTTTCGTTTTGCATTTTGTTCATGTCATGCATCTCATATCATGTCATCATGCGCATCTCATTGGCATACGTGTTCATCTCATGCATCCGAGCATTTTCCCCGTTGTCCGTTTTGCAATCCGGCACTCCCACATGCACCGGCGCACCCCTCTCGTTTCTTTTTGTGAGCGGGTGTTAAATATTCTCGGAATGGACCGAGTCTTGCCAAGTGGCCTTGGTATACCACCTGTCAAGTTTCGTTCCATTTGGAGGTCGTTTGATGCTCGAACGGTTAACCGGGTAACCGCAAAGGCCTTCTGTGTGTTGCAGCAAAACCCCCCTCCTAACAGCCCAATAACCCATCTAAGTCCCCTCCATGCTCTCGGTCGTTCAATCACGATCGTGTGGGCGAAAACTGTGCCTCATTTGGACTCTCCTAGCTCCCTATGCCTATATAAACACCTCCCCCTCCGAAATTTCGGGTCCAAACCCTAGCCTCTTCCTCCTCCGTGCGCCGGAAAAAATGTCCGCCCGCCGCCGGACACGTCCGCCGCCGCCCTCGCCCAATCCGCCGCCGCCACGTGTCCCGCCGCCGCCACCCACCGCTCGCGGCCCGGAGAGCCCGAGTCGGGCCCTCCCGGCCCATCTCCCCGTCGCCCCGCGCCCCGCGCGACTCCCGCCGCCGCCCGTCGCTCCGCCTCCATCGCCGGCGCCTCCCGTCGCCGCGGCTCCGCCGCCGTCCGCCTCCACCGACCGCGCGGCTGCCCGCGCCAACTCCGGCGACTCCGGCGCCCGTGCCCCCACCGCCTTCTTTCCTCGCCGCCGCTCCGGCCTCGTCCCCTCCGGCGTCTCCATCCTCGATCTCGGCGAGCTCGCGCTGCTGCCTCAACTTCCGTGCCAGCTCCCGATCCAGATCTGGGATTAGGTTGACCCCCGAAATCCTCCCAAGTCCCGAATATTTCACATTATGTGCTCGTGTTCATTACATCATATCTTATCGTATACTGCTCCGTTTTGCGTGCATGATATACCGAAATGTTCGCCACGAGATGCGCTTCATTTTGTTACATTGTGCCATGCTCGTTTGAGTCTATGTTGATGCCCAAATCTCTGGTGCAAGAGTGCTATATGATGTTTACTGCTGTTACTTATCAGAACTTGGTGTTTTGTTATTTTTGTTGCAATTGATGTGTGCATCTTATGGGCATGAGCTCTACAGGTGTTTGGTTCTATGCCATGCCGTCTTTACAGAGGTGTATGCCATGTATTTTTGTGATCTATTTGGTGACTAGAACAAGCATGCAAACTAGGCTTCGTGATATTTCTGTTTTCAGGGACAGGATTCTTGCTCTGTTACTGCTGTTATTTTGTTTCCATGTATCCATGTGTCCACAAAGAGATCCATGCTTCTTTTGGGCATGTTCAGTAAGGATGTTTTGCATATATAGTTGTGCTCTATCCATCCGTGCACCTATTTGCAATTATGGAGTGACCTAGCATGTCCTAATCTTGCTCTACTTTTGCTATAAAATGTTCCTGGCAGATTGTTAACATGATATTCAATTTTGCCAAGGTTGTTGTAGTTGATCCATACATGCTATGAACTTTCTCTTGCCGTGGTTAGCTTCATAAACATGCCATCTTGCTGTAGGTATGCTTGTTTTGTCAAGCATTGCTTTGTGATGAGTGCATCAAGCTCACCAAGATACCCTCATAATTTCTGTTAATGCCATGCTCTGTTTTCTGCTAAGTCTAGAACCTGTTAACGAAACTTGCTATGTTTACATGGGTGCCATCATATCTTCTGATTCTTTTTGGCTCATGATTAGTAAGGGACTTTTGTTCTATGCATTTAGTAGATTCCTGCCATGCCTTGTTTTGCTATGATAAGTTCCTGTAGCATGTTGATTCATTGCTCTGAACATTGCTACCTGATGCTGTTTCTGCCATGTCCAGTATTTTTACCGTCTGTGAACCTCATATCTTTTGCACTTTTGCCATGCTTGTTTGAACCTGTTATTCTGTGATCTAGCTGTAGCTCAGTGTTCATCTTTTGTCAAGCATCTTCTTTAGATCACTGCCATATGCTTTATTGCTATGTTGCAGTGCTGTAGCATAGTTACTTGTTGCATGCTAAGTGCTATCATGCTGTTAATCGCAGAATCGTGTCATTCTTGTTTTGCTTGCCATTTGCAAACCGTGCATCCGTTTCCGGTGATCTTTATATCGTTTTCGACCGAAATCATCTCATCTTTCCAGTGGCATACTTGGTTTGCCAAGTTACTGCCTTGTTCATCCTTTTTCTTCCGGAGCACGCATACGCATCGCATATCAGATCTCGCATATCATACATGTATTGCATCATGTTGTTTGTGTATTTCCCGTGATTGATTGTGGTTCCATTGCTTGTGTTCTTGCTGTGGGTAGAGCCGGGAGACGAGTTCGTGAACGAGGAACCTGTTGAGTACGCTTACGAGGATCAAGCTTTCGACAACTCTGAGAACCTTGCACGCAAGATGACCATACCCTCGATATCACTTCTATCTTTGCTTTGCTAGTTGTTCGTTCTATTGCCTTGCTGCGCTACCTACCACTTGCTATATCATGCCTCCCATATTTCCATGTCAAGCCTCTAACCATCCTTTCCTAACAAACCGTTGTTTGGCTAAGTTACCGCTTTTGCTCAGCCCTTCTTATAGCGTTGCTAGTTGCAGGTGAAGTTGAAGTTGGTTCCATGTTGGAACATGGATATTTTTGGAATATCACAATATCTCTTATTTAATTAATGCATCTATATATTTGGTAAAGGGTGGAAGGCTCGGCCTTATGCCTGGTGTTTTGTTCCACTCTTGCCGCCCTAGTTTCCGTCATACCGGTATTATGTTCCTTGAGTTTGCGTTCCTTACGCGGTTGGGTGATTTATGGGACCCCCTTGATAGCTCGCCTTGAATAAAACTCCTCCAGCAAGGCCCAACCTTGGTTTTACCATTTGCCACCTAAGCCTTTTCCCTTGGGTTTTCGCGAGCCCGAGGGTCATCTTTATTTTAGACCCCCCCCCCTCGGGGCCAGTGCTCCTTCGAGTGTTGGTCCGAACCGAGCTGCCTGCGGGGCCACCTTGGGGAAACTTGAGGGCTGGTTTTACTCTTAGCTAGTCTCATCCGGTGTTGCTCTGAGAACGAGATATGTGCAGCTCCTATCGGGATTTGTCGGCACATCGGGCGGTCTTGCTGGTCTTGTTTTACCATTGTCGAAATGTCTTGTAAACCGGGATTCCGAGACTGATCGGGTCTTCCCGGGAGAAGGTTTATCCTTCGTTGACCGTGAGAGCTTATAATGGGCTAAGTTGGGACACCCCTGCAGGGTATTATCTTTCGAAAGCCGTGCCCGCGGTTATGAGGCAGATGGGAATTTGTTAATGTCCAGTTGTAGAGAACTTGACACTTGACTTAAATTAAAATACATCAGCCGGGTGTGTAGCCGTGATGGTCTCTTCTCGGCGGAGTCCGGGAAGTGAACACGGTTTGAGTTATGCATGAACGTAAATAGTTTTAGGGTCACTTCTTCATCATTTCTAGCTTCGCGACCGTTGCGTTGCTCTCTTCTCGCTCTCATTTGCGTATGTTAGCCACCATATATGCTTAGTGCTTGCTGCAGCTCCACCTCATTACACCATCCTTTCCTATAAGCTTAAATAGTCTTGATCTCGCGGGTGTGAGATTGCTGAGTCCTCGTGACTCACAGATTCTACCAAAACAGTTGCAGGTGCCGACAATACCAGCGCAGATGATGCAACCGAGCTCAAGTGGGAGTTCGACGAGGAACGTGGTCGTTACTATGTTTCGTTTCCTGATGATCAGTAGTGGAGCCCAGTTGGGACGATCGGGGATTTAGCATTTGGGGTTATCTTATTTTCATTTGGATTACCGTAGTCGGTCTATGTGTGGATTTTGGATGATGTATGAATTAATTTATGCATTGTGTGAAGTGGCGATTGTAAGCCAACTCTCGTTATCCCATTCTTGTTCATTACATGGGATTGTGTGAAGATGACCCTTCTTGCGACAATACCTACAATGCGGTTATGCCTCTAAGTCGTGCCTCGACACGTGGGAGATATAGCCGCATCGTGGGCGTTATAACTGTTAAACGTGTCCCTCTCCTGGGACAGCTTCAGGGCCTGCTCCTTCAGCCTGTCACGCTCCGCCTCCAACTCCTCCACCTTGCCAGCGTGAACCTGGGCCTGGGCATTGAGTGCCTCCTCGTGCCTCTGCTCCAGCTCACTGGCCCGCTGCAAGACAAGCTTCTCCACCTCTGCATCCTTGCCGCGAAGCATGGCGGCAAGCTTATCCTTGCTTGCAGCGAGGTCCTCCTCCTGGGAGTTCAGCGCGGCCTCGTGCTGGGTCCGAGCAGCCTCGGCGGCCTCGGCCAAGTTCCTCGCCGTCTCCTGAGCTTTCTCGACGTCGGCGAGCTTCATGGTGAGCCCCACGTCGCTCTTGGCCAGCTCGCCCTGGGCAGCCTTGAGCTCCTTGTGGGCCTCACAGAACCAGTCCTGCATCTCGGCAACGCGCTTCTGGAGGTCCGCCTCCGCCTTCTCCACCACTGTCGTCATGGACTTAGCCTTGTCAAGGCGGGCGCGGTGGAGCGCCTGGAGCTTCCGGAAGTTAGCGCCCATGGCGTGGAGGAGCCGCTCTTCCTGTGAACCGTCGCCGCGAATGATCGGCTCATCGACGACCTCGAGCCCGGCAGCAGCAAGCACTTCGTCATCGAACACCTCTCCCTCAACGGGTGTCCTGGTGCTCGACGCGCCTGGAAGGTGGACGAACAAGTCGTCGCTCACCCTCAAGTACTTGCTAGAGCCGGAAGCAGCAGAAGAGGAAGGCTGGTCACCAGCCACCTCCTCCTCCTCCTCGGCAGCGGCCCCGCCGGCCTCTCTGGCAGGCCCCTTGCCGACCTCCTCAGCGGCAGCCTTGCCGGCCTCCCCGGCAGGCCCCTTAGCGGCGTCCTCGGCAGCATCTTTGGCGGCCTCCTCGGTGGCCTTGGCGACGTCCTCGATGACGGCGTCCACGTCCTCTAGGTTCGCCGAGGAGGAATCTAGACGCCGAAGAAGGGGGTGAGGCAAGGCCAGGACCAAGAGCCGGAAAGAAGAAGAAGCAGGGACGAACGGCGAACGACTTACGTGTGCCAGTACCCGGCTGGGAAACAGAAGTCCCCTCCCCGCCAACATTTGGCGTCGAGGCAAAGCCACCGGCGCCCAAGTTCTCCTCCTCCTCCATGTGCGTGGGCCCGACGCCTGGCACCCTTGCCGGGGACGCCCCTCGGGGCGGCGTGGTCGATGGGGGCGGCGTGTTGGGAGTAGCCCTTTGTGGCTCCTCCTGCTGCTGCTCTCCTCCTGCATACCTGGCAAGGTCAGCACCAAAGTGCCGTGCCCTTGACACGTGTTGACGGGGGAAGGGTGATGAACTTACGTTGGGGGCTATGCCGGGGGCTGCAGTCCGCGCTGCTCAACACCACCAGTGGCGCCCCCGAAGTACCAACTGGGGGATGGCCACCCGCCGAGACCTTGGCCCTCTTCACTCTCTGGGCCAGCATCTCCGCGTCCCTGCAAAGATGAAGACAAGTCAGGACGAGCAACACAGATTGAGGAGGCAGAGATAACGAAAAAGGAACATGATACTTACTCGTCGTCCGCCTCCTCCTCTGCTGTTTTCCTCTTCCTCCTCGGGCTGAGGGATCCATAATCAAAAGTAACCTCTGTATCAACATCCGCCGGAGGAGGAGAGGGAGGTGGTGTCTGGACACGCGTGGAAGAAGAAGGGGCGGCTGTCTTCTTCTTCACCGCGGCCTTCGCCGGCTTCTTTGCCGCCGCGGCCCTCTTGTGGCGCCCGGACCCCTCCAAGGTCAGATGTGGCCGTGCAGCCCTGCCGGGCCGGACCGGCTCGCCAGAACTGGCCCGCCGCAGGACTCGCCCTCTCCCCTTAGCTAGCGTCGGGCCTGCGGTCTCGGCCTCCTCCGACGACGACTCACCGGTCACATCTTCAACCAGAGGAGCCTCGGTGCCGGCGCTGCTGGCTCCCCCGGCGGCCGCCGCCCACCGGGTGAGCTCCTCCTCCTCCGCGGCCGTCGCAGCCTTGTCCTCCACACCGCCGGCGCTGCCGGCCTCCCTGGCAAGTTGTGCCTCCCTCGCCCTGGTGGCGATGTAGTCCAGCTCCGCCTGGGTGGTGTCCTGGACAAGCAGCCGCTCGGCGTCGTCGTTGACGTACCTCTCGTGCAGAGTGTCGAAGAACTGCTGCACCTCGGCATCCTCCGGCTCCTTCTAGCTCGGGTCGGGGCCATGCGCGTTGCAGTCCGGCATCATGGCAATGATATCGGACCGGCGCGAGTTGTTGCACAACGGGACCACCCCCGTCGGCAGCATGAACAGAGGCCCCTTGAGGACCTTGCCGGCCTTCACGGCGGCCCTCGCAACCTTGCCGGTCCGCTCGACCTCGCCGTCGCGGCCCACGTCAAGCTGGAAGAGCCGCTGGCAGAAATGGGCGTGCCCCATCACTATGAAGTTGTGGTCGAGACCGGGACGAAGCCGCATGATGTCGGCGGGGTTCGTGAAGAGCCAGGCTGGCCTCCCCTTGTTATGCAGTGGAGCGATCCGGCGACGGATGAAGTCCGCCCTGATCATCTCAATGGTGAGCCCGGCCTGGGTAAGCCGGAGAATCCTGGTGGTGGTGCCCGTGAGCTTCTCGTCATCGTCATCGACGTTGCTCCAGTCGCTTCCGCGGACCGGCGGCGCCCAGCGAACTTCGCAGAACGCCGGCGGGTCCTTCTCCTCGATCCAGCACCACCGGCCCCGCCATTCTTCCCACCTCTCCTTCAAGGCGCCATCCGGGTACGCTCCCTTGGATCTTGGGATCCAGGCGATGCAACCCGAAATGGCACCTCCCGTCTGAATCCGAGGGAAGAAGTAATGGCGGAAGAGCGCTGTGTTGGGGTGCACCCCGGCAAAGCCTTCACAGAGGTGCGCAAAAAGGGCCATGCACGCCACCGCATTCGGGGTAAAATCCAAGAGGCGGAAGCCGAAGGTGTGCATGATGTCGCTAAAGAAATCGGAGAAGGGAGGACAGAGCCCGCAGGAAAAATAATCGACGAAGAAGGGGTACCGATTTGGGGCAGCCTCGGCGCAGTCGGCGGAGATGACGCGCGTGGCTGGATGCCCCGAATTCTCCCTCCCCTCCCCCCCGTCTTCACTCCCCACAGGGTCCTGAAGGAGTCCCGAAGCTCGAACACGTCGACCGTCGAGGGGAAGAAGGCGGACTGCGTCCGTTGCACCGCCAGCGCACTCTCCGGCGGCTTCGCGGCTCCGGCGTCCTTGGCCACTCCCTTGCCCTTGGTGGATTTTGGCGCCATGGCGGCCGGGGGAGGAAGGCAGGACAGAGGGCGGCAGAAGCGCAACGATGGCGAGCAGGAAGGAAGCTTGGAGAAGAAGAGGAAGGCGAGCAGAGGCTTCCGAGATTGGGGTTGCGCGAAGGGTAAAAGGAACAGTGCGCCAACGGTTATCCCTTTTTATGGGGAAGGTGCGGGTCGTGCTGCCCATTTATTGCGATGTGACGCACGCGTGTGGAAACCGCCCCACGCATGCCGCCCACGTCATGCACACCCCTCCACGCCGCGCCACGCGCGCGGGTCGTGGGAAGCGCAACACGCAAAAAGTTTTACTGCGGTAAAAACCGCCCAGCCTGCCCGCGCACCGTTTTGGGCCTGGCCCAACAACGTGTCACGCTTATGTGTGGCCCAGGCCCGGGGGCTCCTGTCGGTGTACAAAAATATTGGTGCGTTTTTATACCCCTATACCTGTGCACGGGTAGTCGGAGCCGCGCCTACGGTCGCACCAAGCAGAACAGGGGAGGTGAGCCAAGGTAAGACCGAAGCCCAAGAAAATCAGAGCAACGCCAAGGCCAAGACCACAGAGAGCAGAGGGACGAAGCAGGTTCCCCCGGCAAGTCCCTTGCCGGGGCAGCCTCAGCAGCCCCGGCAAGACCCTTGCCGGGGCAGCTCGCCCTACACCAACAGAGCGAGCCACCCTTGAGCCCACGGTCCCCAACGCCATCATCCACGTGGGGCCAGGGCTCGGGAAGGCACCTCTGTGGTGGCATGCAGATCTTTGTGAAGACATATTCAAGATCAGATGAGGATTAGAAGACGGCGATCCTCGACAAGATCCTTGCCGAGGAAGGTCACCAGACCCCCGGCAAGGCCCTTGCCGGGGACGACAATGTGCCACGGCAAGACCCTTGCCGGGCCACCCGGAAAGGCCCTCACCAAGGGTGCCAGCAGGGCCACCACCAGGCCCGCACCAACCAAGCTTCCACCGCCGTTCACATGCAGCTGCCAGCCCAACCAGCTGGGCGGGCACCTGCGTGGCAACATGCAGCCCCCAGGCCAACTCATCGAGCGCCTGCGTGGCGGCATGCAGATCTTCATGAAGGCTCCACCACCGCGCCACCTCAGCTGCCTGCCCACCTACATGGCACCGCACGCATCGCTGGCCAGGGCGCGTGTCGAAGTGAGGAGGAGCAGCGACGGACGGGACGGGCCTCGCCCCCGTCCCCAATAAAGCAATGGGACACCTAAGCTACGCATTAAATGCGTCTTGTCCTGTAATACGAGTGATAAGCTCGGGGCACTGTACGCCTTTCCACCTCCTGTGTGCCACTATGGCAGCCCCTACTGACTATAAAAGGAGGCCCATGGCATACTGCAGAAGGATTCGACTCTTTCGAACCACGCACTGACCACAGCTAGTTCGAGAGCTCAAGAACTCTCTGAAATACACCCACCAAAGCAGGACTAGAGTTTTACGCATCCTCGCGGCCCGAACCTGGGTAAACGATCCTTGTGCTGTCTACTAATCCTGCTCTTCTTGCAACCCTGCACCCCGGCAACCGTAGTAGGGATTGTTGTGATCCCATAGGTATCGTTCCACATTGACACAGTCTTTACTTTCCAATCTATATCATAACAATACCAAAAATATTTGTCTTATTATCTCTATCAGATCTCACTTTTGCAAGTGGCCGTGAAGGGATTGACAACCCCTTTATCGCGTTGGTTGCAAGGTTCTTATTTGTTTGTGTAGGTACGAGGCGACTTGCGTGTAACCTCCTACTGGATTGATACCTTGGTTCTCAAAAACTGAGCGAAATACTTACACTACTTTGCTGCATCACCCTTTCCTCTTCAAGGGAAAACCAACGCATGCTCAAGAGGTAGCAAGAAGGATTTCTGGTGCCGTTGCCGGGGAGGCTTACGCCAAGTCAAGACATACCAAGTACCCATGACAACTCTTATCCCTCGCATTAAATTATTTGCCATTTGCCTCTCGTTTTCCTCTCCCCCACTTCACCCTTGCCGTTTTATTCGCCCTCTTTTTCCGTTCGCTTTTTTTCGCTTGCTTCTTGTGTGCTTGTGTGTTGGATTGTTTGTCACGATGGCTCAAGACAATACTAAATTGTGTGATTTTTCCAATACCAACAATAATGATTTTCTTAGCACTCTGATTGCTCCTCTTACCAATGCTGAATCTTGTGAAATTAATGCTGCTTTGTTGAATCTTGTCATGAAAGATCAATTCTCTGGCCTTCCTAGTGAAGATGCCGCTACTCATCTAAACAACTTTGTTGATTTGTGTGATATGCAAAAGAAGAAAGACATGGATAACGATATTGTTAAATTGAAGCTATTTCCGTTTTCGCTTAGAGATCATGCTAAAACTTGGTTTTCGTCTTTGCCTAAAAATAGTATTGATTCATGGAATAAGTGAAAAGATGCTTTTATCTCTAAGTATTTTCCTCCCGCTAAGATCATCTCTCTTAGAAATGATATTATGAATTTTAAGCAACTTGATCGTGCGCATGTTGCACAATCTTGGGAGAGGATGAAATTAATGATTCACAACTGCCCTACACATGGATTAAATTTATGGATGATCATACAAATTTTTTATGCCGGATTGAATTTTGCTTCTAGAAATATTTTAGATTCAGCCGTGGGAGGCACTTTTATGGAAATCACTTTAGGAGAAGCTACTAAACTCCTAGATAATATTATGGTTAATTATTCTCAATGGCACACCGAAAGATCTACTAGTAAAAAGGTTCATGCGATAGAAGAGATTAATGTTTTGAGTGGAAAGATGGATGAACTTATGAAATTGTTTGCTAATAAGAGTGCTCCTATTGATCCTAATGATATGCCTTTGTCCACTTTGATTGAGAATAATAATCAATCTATGGATGTTAATTTTTTTGGTAGGAATAATTTTGGCAACAACGCGTATAGAGGAAACTTCAATCCTAGGCCATTTCCTAGTAATTCCTCTAATAATTATGGCAATTCCTACAAAAACTCTTATGGAAATTATAACATGCCCTCTATTTTTGAGATTAGTGTTAAAGAATTTATTAGTTCGCAAAAGAATTTCAATGCTTTGCTTGTAGAAAAATTGCCTAAGATTGATGAGTTGGCTAGGAACGTGGATATAATTTCTCTTGATGTCGATTCTTTGAAACTTAGATCTATTCCACCTAAGCATGATATCAATGAGTCTCTCAAATCTATGAGAATTTCCATTGATGAGTGCAAGTAAAGAACCGCTAGGATGCGTGCTAAGAAAGATTGCTTTGTAAAAGCATGTTCTTCTAGTTTTCATAATAATAGGAATAAATATCTAAAAGTGATTGATGTGTCCCCTATTCAATCTTTGTTTTGCAATATGAATCTTGATAATGATGGGACTGGCGATGAGTCAACTTTAGTTAAAATGCGTCCCAATGATTCAGAGTTTTTAGATCTTGATGCAAAAATTGGTAAAAGTGGGATTGAAGAGGTCAAAACTTTACATAGCAATGAACCACTATTTTTGATTTCAAGGAATTTGATTATGATAATTGTTCTTTGATAGATTGTATTTCCTTGTTGCAATCCGTGTTAAATTATCCTCATGCTTATAGTCAAAATAAAGCTTTTACCAAACATATCGTTGATGCCTTAATGCAATCCTATGAAGAAAAGCTTGAATTAGAAGTTTATATCCCTAGAAAACTTTATGATGAGTGGGAACCTACTATTAAAATTAAGATTAAAGATCATGAATGCTATGCTTTATGTGATTTGGGTGCTAGTGTTTCCACGATTCCAAAAACCTTGTGTGATGTGTTAGGTTTTCGTGAATTTGATGATTGTTCTTTAAACTTGCATCTTGTGGATTCCACCATTAAGAAACCTATGGGAAGAATTAATGATTTTCTTATTGTTGCAAATTGGAATTATGTGCCCATAGATTTCATTGTTCTTGATATAGATTGCAATCCTACATGTCCTATTATTCTTGGTAGACCTTTCCTTAGAATGATTGGTGCAATTATTGATATGAAAGAAGGAAATATTAGATTCAATTTCCGTTAAGGAAAGGCATGGAACACTTTCCTAGGAATAAAATTAAATTACCTTATGAATCTATTATGAGAGCCACTTATGGATTGCATACCAAAGATGATAATACCTAGATCTGTTCTTGCCTTTGTGCCTAGCTAGGGCGTTAAACGATAGCGCTTGTTGGGAGGCAAACCAATTTTTGTTTCTTGCTTTTTGGTTCTGTTTAGTAATAAATAATTCATCTAGCTTCTGTTAAGATGTGTTTTTATGTTTTAATTAGTGTTTGTGCCAAGTAGAACCTTTGGGAAGACTTGGGTGAAGTCTTTATGATCTTGCTGTAAAAAAACAGAAACTTTAGCGCTCACAAGATTAGCTGCCATGTTTTACTGAAGAGTGATTTTAGGTTGATCTTTTTGAAGATGATTAATGGACAAATTCCTCACGTCCACCAATTTATTTCAGAATTTTTGGAGTTACATAAGTATACGTTTGATCCAGATTACTACAGACTGTTCTGTTTCTGATAGATTCTGTTTTTCGTGTGTTGTTTGCTTATTTTGATGAATCTATGGCTAGTATCGGGGGGTATGAACCATAGAGAAGTTGGAATAAAGTAGGTTTAACACCAATATAAATAAATAATGAGTTCATTACAGTACCTTATGGTGGTGATTTGTTTTCTTATACTAACGGAGCTCGTGAGATTTTCTATTGAGTTTTGTGTTGTGAAGTTTTCAAGTTTTGGGTAAAGATTTGATGGATTATGGAATAAGGAGTGGAAAGAGCCTAACCTTGGGGATGCCCAACGCACCCTAAGGTAAAATTTAAGAACAACCAAAAGCCTAATCTTGGGGATGCCCCGGAAGGCATCCCCTCTTTCGTCTTCGTCTTCGTCTATCGGTAACTTTACTTGAGGCTATATTTTTATTCACCACATGATATGTGTTTTGCTTGGAGCGTCTTGTATGATTTGAGTCTTTGCTTTTTAGTTTACCACAATCATCCTTTCTGTACACACCTTTTGGAGAGACACACATGAATCAGAATTTATTAGAATACTCTATGTGCTTCACTTATATCTTTTTGAGCTAGATAATTTTGCTCTAGTGCTTCACTTATATATTTTTAGAGCACGGTGGTGGTTTTATTTTATAGAAATAACTGATCTCTCATGATTCACTTATATTATTTTGAGTGTCTTTTAGAACAGCATGGTAATTTGCTTTGGCTATAAATTAGTCCTAATATGATGAACATCCAATATGGGTATAATAAAAACAATCATATAAAATGCATCGAATACTATGAGAAGTTTGATACTTGATAATTGTTTTGAGATATGAAGATGGTGATATTAGAGTCATGCTAGTTGAGTAGTTGTGAATTTGAGAAATACTTGTTCTAATTTTTTTTATTCCCGTAGCATGCACGTATGGTGAACCGTTATGTGATGAAGTCGGAGCATGATTTATTTATTGATTGTCTTCCTTATGAGTGGCGGTCGGGGACGAGCGATTGTCTTTTCCTACCAATATATCCCCCTAGGAGCATGCGCATAGTACTTCGTTTAAATAACAAATAGATTTTTGAAATAAGTATGTGAGTTCTTTATGACTAATGTTGAGTCCATGGATTATACGCACTCTCACCCTTCCACCATTGCTAGCCTCTCTAATACCGCGCACCTTTCGCCGGTATCATACACCCACCATATACCTCCCTCAAAACAGCCACCATACCTATCCATTATGGCATTTCCATAGCCATTCCGAGATATATTGCCTTGCAACTTACCACCGTTCCGTTTGTTATGACACGCTTCATCATTGTCATATTGCTTTGCATGATCATGTAGTTGACATCGTATTTGTGGCAAAGCCACCTTTGTAATTCTTTCATACATGTCACTCTTGATTCATTGCATATCCCGGTACACCGCCGGAGGCATTCACATAGAGTCATATTTTGTTCTAGTTTCGAGTTGTAATTTTTGGGTTGTAAGTAAATAAAACTGGGATGATCATCATTATTAGAGCATTGTCCCAAGTGAGGAAAGGATGATGGAGACTATGATTCCCCCACAAGTCGGGATGAGACTCCGGACGAAAAAAAAGAAAAAAAAAGAGGCCATAAAAAAAGAGAAAAAGAAAAAGGCCCAAATAAAAAAATAAAAAAAAGATGAGGAAAAAAGAGAGAAGGGACAATGTTACTATCCTTTTACCACACTTGTGCTTCAATATAGCACCATGATCTTCATGATAGAGAGTCTCCTATGTTGTCACTTTCATATACTAGTGGGAATTTTTCATTATACAACTTGGCTTGCATATTCCAATGATGGGCTTCCTCAAAATGCCCTAGGTCTTCATGAGCAAGCGACTTTGATGCACGCCCACTTAGTTTCTTTTGTTGAGCTTTCATACACTTATAGCTCTAGTGCATCTGTTGCATGGCAATCCCTACTCACTCACATTGATATCTATTGATGGGCATCTCCATAGCCCGTTGATACGCCTAGTTGATGTGAGACTATCTTCTCCTTTTGTCTTCTCCACAACCACCATTCTATTCCACCTATAGTGCTATGTCCATGGCTCACGCTCATGTATTGCGTGAAGATTGAGAAAGTTTGAGAACATCAAAAGTATGAAACAATTGCTTGGCTTGTCATCGGGGTTGTGCATGATTTAAATATTTTTTGTGATGATAGAGCATAGCCAGACTATATGATTTTGTAGGGATAGCTTTCTTTGACCATGTTATTTTGACAAGACATAATTGCTTGGTTAGTATGCTTGAAGTATTATTATTTTTATGTCAATATTAAACTTTTGTCTTGAATCTCTCGGATCTGAATATTCTTGCCACAATAAAGAAGATTACATTTACAAATATGTTAGGTAGCATTCCACATCAAAAAATTTGTTTTTATCAATTACCTACTCGAGGACGAGCAGAAATTAAGCTTGGGGACGCTTGATACGTATCCAACATATCTATAATTTTTTATTGTTCCATGCTATTATATTATCCATCTAGGATGGATTATACGCACTCTCACCCTTCCACCATTGCTAGCCTCTCTAATACCGCGCACCTTTCGCCGGTATCATACCCCCACCATATACCTTCCTCAAAACAGCCACCATACTTACCTATTATGGCATTTCCATAGCCATTCCGAGATATATTGCCGTGCAACTTACCACCATTCCGTTTGTTATGACACGTTTCATCATTGTCTTATTGCTTTGCATGATCATGTAGTTGACATCGTATTTGTGGCAAAGCCACCTTTATAATTCTTTCATACATGTCACTCTTGATTCATTGCATATCCCGGTACACCGCCGGAGACATTCACATAGAGTCATATTTTGTTCCAAGTATTGAGTTGTAATTTTTGAGTTGTAAGTAAATAAAAGTGTGATGCTCATCATTATTAGAGCATTGTCCCAAGTGAGGAAAGGATGATGGAGACTATGATTCCCCCACAAGTCGGGATGAGACTCCGGACGAAAAGAAAAAGAAAAAAGAAAAAAAGAGGCCATAAAAAAGGAAGAAGGCCCAAATAAAAAATGAGAGAAAAAGAGAGAAGGGACAATGTTACTATCCTTTTTCCACACTTGTGCTTCAAAGTAGCACCATGATCTTCATGATAGGGAGTCTCCTATGTTGTCACTTTCATGTACTAGGGGGAATTTTACATTATAGAACTTGGCTTTTATATTCCAATGATGGGCTTCCTCAAAATGCCCTAGGTCTTCATGAGCAAGCGAGTTGGATGCACAACCACTTAGTTTCTTTTGTTGAGCTTTCATACACTTATAGCTCTAGTGCATCCGTTGCACGGCAATCCCTACCCACTCACATTGATATCTATTGATGGGCATCTCCATTGCCCGTTGATAAGCCTAGTTCATGTGAGACTATCTTCTCCTTTTTGTCTTCTCCACAACTACCATTCTATTCCACATATAGTGTTATGTCCATGGTTCACGCTCATGTATTGCGTGAAGATTGAAAAAGTTTGAGAACTTCAAAAGTATGAAACACTTGCTTGGATTGTCATCGGGGTTGTGCATGATTAAATACTTTGTGTGATGAAGATAGAGCATAGCCAGACTATATGATTTTGTAGGGATAACTTTCTTTGGCCATGTTATTTTGAGAGGACATGATTGCTTTGTTAGCATACTTGAAGTATTATTATGTTTATGTCAATATTAAAATTTTATCTTGAATCTTTCGGATCTGAACATTCATGCCACAATAAAGAAAATTCTGTTTTTATCATTGAGAAATATGCTAGGTAGCATTCCACATCAAAAAATTTGTTTTTATCATTTCCCTACTCGAGGATGAGCAGGAATTAAGCTTGGGGATGCTTGATACGTCTCCAACGTATCTATAATTTTTTATTGTTCCATGCTATTATATTATCTGTTTTGGATGTTTAATGGGCTTTACTATGCACTTTTATATTATTTTTGGGACTAACCTATTAACCGAAGATCCAGTGCAAATTGCAGTTCTTTTTTGCCTATTTCAGTGTTTCGCAGAAAAGGAATATCAAACGGAATCCAAACGGAATGAAACCTTCGGGAGAGTTATTTTTGGAACAAACGCAATCCAGGAGACTCTGAGTGAAGGTCAAGAAAGAACCGAGGAGGCCACGAGGTAGGAGGGCGCGCCCAGGGTGGTAGGCGCGCCCCCCACCCTCGTATATACCCTCAAAACATCCGAGAGCACCACGAAACCCTATTTCCACCGCCGCAACCTTCTGTACCCGTGAGATCCCATCTTGGGGCCTTTTCCGGCGCTCCGCCGGAGGGGGAATTGATCATGGAGGGCTTCTACATCAACACCATAGCCTCTCCGATGATGTGTGAGTAGTTTACCATAGACCTTCAGGTCCATAGTTATTAGCTGGATGGCTTCTTCTCTCTCTTTGGATCTCAATACAAAGTTCTCCTCGATCTTCTTGGAGATCTATTCGATGTAATTCTTTTTGCGGTGTGTTTGCGAGATCCGATGAATTGTGGGTTTATGATCAAGATTATCTATGAACAATATTTGATTCTTCTCTGAATTCTTTTATGCATGATTTAATTATATTTGCAAGTCTCTTCGAATTATCAGTTTGGTTTGGCCTACTAGATTGATCTTTCTTGCAATGGGAGAAGTGGTTAGCTTTGGGTTCAATCTTGCGGTGTCCTTTCCTAGTGACAGCAGGGGCAGCAAGGCACGTATTGTATTATTGCCATCGAGGATAAAAAGATGGGGTTTATATCATATTGGTTGAGTTTATCCCTCTACATCATGTCATCTTGCCTAATGCGTTACTCTGTTCTTATGAACTTAATACTCTAGATGCATGCTGGATAGCGGTCGATGTGTGGAGTAATAGTAGTAGATGCAGAATCGTTTCGGTCTACTTGTCACGGACGTGATGCCTATATACATGATCATGCCTAGATATTCTCATAACTATGCGCTTTTCTATCAATTGCTCGACAGTAATTCGTTCACCCATCGTAAATTATGCTATCTTGAGAGAAGCCACTAGTGAAACCTATGGCCCCCGGTCTATCTTCGATCATATTATTTTCCGATCAATTTACTATTTCTTCCTTCTTTTATTTTGCATTCTTTAATTTCCAATCTATATCATAAAAATACCAAAAATATGTATCTTATTATCTCTATCAGATCTCACTTTTGCAAGTGGCCGTGAAGGGATTGACAACCCCTTTATCGCGTTGGTTGCAAGGTTCTTATTTGTTTGTGTAGGTACGAGGTGACTTGCGTGTAACCTCCTACTAGATTGATACCTTGGTTCTCAAAAACTGAGGGAAATACTTACGCTACTTTGCTGCATCACCCTTTCCTCTTCAAGGGAAAACCAACGCATGCTCAAGAGGTAGCAGTGATCACTTAGATGATTAGAGGGATGTCTATCTAAGTGGGAGTTCTTAAGTAATATGATTAATTGAACTTTAATTTATAATCAACTTAGTACCTGATAGTATTTTGCATGTCTATGTTGTTGTAGATCAATGACCCGTGCTACTGTTCATTTGAATTTTAATGCGTTCCTAGAGAAAGCTAAGTTGAAAGATGATGGTAGAGACTACACGGACTGGGTCTGTAACTTGAGGATTATCCTCATTGCTGCACAGAAGAATTACGTCCTGGAAGCATCGCTAGGTGCCAGGCCTGCTGCAGATGCTGCTAATGACGTTAAGAACGTCTGGCAAAGCAAAGCTGATGACTACTCGATAGTTCAGTGTGCCATGCTTTACGGCTTAGGACCGGGACTTCAACGATGTTTTGAACGTCATGGAGCATATGAGATGTTCCAGGAGTTGAAGTTAATATTTCAAGCAAATGCCCGGATTGAGAGATATGAAGTCTCCAATAAGTTCTATAGCTGCAAAATGGAGGAGAATAGTTCTGTCAGTGAACATATACTCAAAATGTCTGGGTATCATAATCACTTGACTCAGCTGGGAGTTAATCTCGGTTGATAGTTGAAGGAAATATGCCCTAGAGGCAATAATAAAGTTATCATTTATTTCCTTATTTCATGATAAATTTTTATTATTCATGCTAGAATTGTATTAACCGGAAACTTAGTACATGTGTGAATACATAGACAAACAGAGTGTCACTAGTATGCCTCTACTTGACTAGCTCGTTAATCAAAGATGGTTAAGTTTCCTAGCCATATACATGAGTTGTCATTTGATTAACAGGATCACATTATTAGGAGAATAATGTGATTGACTTGACCCATTCCGCTAGCTTAGCAATTGACCGTTATGTATGTTGCTATTGCTTTCTTCATGACTTATACATGTTCCTATGACAATGAGATTATGCAACTCCCGTTTACCAGAGGAACACTTTGTGTGCTACCAAACGTCACAACGTAACTGGGTGATTATAAAGGTGCTCTACAGGTGTCTCCGAAGGTACTTGTTGGGTTGGTGTATTTCAAGATTAGGATTTGTCACTCCGATTGTCGGAGAGGTATCTCTGGGCCCTCTCGGTAATGCACATCACTATAAGCCTTGCAAGCATTGTGACTAATGAGTTAGTTGCGAGATGATGTATTACGGGACGAGTAAAGAGACTTGCCGGTAACGATATTGAACTAGGTATTGAGATACCGACGATCGAATCTCGGGCAAGTAACATACCGATGACGTGTCTCGGTCATGTCTACATAGTTCTCGAAGCCGTAGGGTCCGCACGCTTAAAGTTTCGGTGACGATTGTATTGTGAGTTTTTGTGTTTTGATGTACCGAAGGTAATTCAGAGTCCCGGATGTGATCACGGACATGACGAGGAGTCTCGAAATGTTCGAGACGTAAAGATTGATATATTGCATGACTATTGTCGGTGTCAAAACCGGCGGATCTCGGGTAGGGGGTCCCGAACTGTGCGTCTAAGGCGGATGGTAACAGGAGGCGGGGGACACAATGTTTACCCAGGTTCAGGCCCTCTCGATGGAGGTAATACCCTACTTCCTGCTTGATTGATCTTGATGATATGAGTATTACAATTGTTGATCTACCACGAGATCGTAGAGGCTAAACCCTAGAAGCTAGCCTATGGTATGATTGTTTTTGTCCTACGGACTAAAACCCTCTGGTTTATATAGACACCGGAGGGGGCTAGGGTTACACAGAGTCGGTTACAAGGGAGGAGATCTACATATCCGTATTGCCAAGCTTGCCTTCCACGCCAAGGAGAGTCCCATCCGGACACGGGACGAAGTCTTCAATCTTGTATCTTCATAGTCCAACAGTCCGGCCAAAGGATATAGTCCGGCTGTCCGAGGACCCCCTAATCCAGGACTCCCTCAGTAGCCCCTGAACCAGGCTTCAATGACGATGAGTCCGGCGCGCAGATTGTCTTCGGCATTGCAAGGCGGGTTCCTCCTCCGAATACTCCACAAAAGTTTTTGAACACAAGGATAGTGTCCGGCTCTGCAAAACAAATTCCACATACCACCGTAGAGAGAATAATATTTCCACAAATCTAATCTGCCGACAGCTTTTCATAATGTGACGTACTGCCATGGTCTGGTCATGACAAACCGTTTTTCCGAGCCTGCCACTGCACGTGTTGCGAGGCGGTTTTTATTGGCACGTCCTGTCGAAGCAGAGATTGTGTCTCTTTTTTCACGGGATTCTCATCAATACGGGTATGGGTAACCCAATCGTACCTATTGGTATGACTCCTCGATTTTAGGAAAGTCCGAAACGGCCACGCGGAGGACGCTTGATATTCATCCTCTTTATAAAGGGGCCTAGGCATGTCCCCTTCTTCTCGCGCTCAATCGAATCCTTCCCCCACCTCGAGTTCCAACACCCAAGGCTCAGGCTAGGCGCTTCGGACCTACAATCATGTCCGGATCCAACCTTCAAGGTAAGTGGATGCCCTCCTCTGTCACAGAGGAGGACATCAAGAAGCTAAGAGAAGCTAGGTATTTGACCGGCGAAATCTCGCACAGGCTGCCTACTCGAGGGCAGGTCATTCCCACTCCCGAACCTGGCGAGAGTGTTGTATTCATCTCCCACTTCCTCCAAGGGCTAGGTTTCAGTCTAGATCCCTTTGTCAGAGGGCTCATGTTCTACTACGGGCTCGATTTCCATGATCTGGCTCCGGATTCCATCCTTCACATCTCGTCGTTCATCGTCGTGTGTGAAGCCTTCCTCCGCATTACCCCACACTTCGGCTTATGGCTCAAGACCTTCAATGTGAAGCCGAAGATGATTGAGGGGCGACACGCAGAGTGCGGAGGTGCCGTAATAAGCAAAGGCGCCGATGTTCCATGGCCAAAGGGTTCCTTCCCGGAGGTGTCCAGTTTATGGCAACGGGAGTGGTTTTATATCACAGCTCCCCGGGGTACTAAGTGGGTAGCCGCCCCTGCCTTCCGCTCGGGCCCCCCGCCACAACTGGCGTCATGGGTCAACAAGGGGCTGGACTGGGGGCCAGTAAATGATGTGCCGACATTGCAGAGTCGCATCCGAGATCTCCTCGAGAGAGATGTCAGCCTTGTTAAGGTAATGCAAGTCATGCTAGTTCGTCGAGCCCTGCCTTGCAAACGTCGACCTCTCCGTATGTGGGAGTTCAACCCGGAAGGACCGCGAACTATTCAGCACTTCTTCGGCGTGACGCTCGAAGAGATGTACAGATCGTTCTTCGGATCACAAATAGAGTGTCCGGACACCTCCGAGGATGCGGGTCTGAACTGCAATCGTCCAGACACTCAAGTAAGTAATTCCGCGGCCGAACACGTTGTCTTTTAATTTATCACAACATCATTCTGAAAAGTCGCCTTTTGACCAGGACTGGATAAAAAAGGCGAAGATGATCAGGTGTCCGGCCCCCCTTCCCGAGGGCTCACCGGATCCTGTACTAGCCAGGATGCTTGAGCTTGCGCCTTATCAAGCGCCATCAGGGGAAGATAAAGGGAGGAACAAAGAGCCGAGAGCGAGCCTCACTCACTATTCATCCAAACCGGGGGAATTAGTGCCTCCGCGAAGGAGGATAACCGGGGGGAAGAATCTAAATTCCCTCTCCCCAGGGAAGGAAGAGGACCGCCTCTGAAGACTTGGAAGTAATGGTCTCCAAGCGAGGGAAGAAACCTTTGTCAGAGGGTCCTACCCCGGAGGGCATCCTTACCGTACAGTACCCACAAGGGGACTGGCCCTCCACCGAGCTGTGAGTAAACAAAAGTACTTTCAATAAATATATCCTGCTTCATCTCTGAGAATGATAACCGAAACATATGTCTTGCAGTCCGGATCGTAGCCCTTCTCGACAGAGTTCGTCTTCGGGGGATCTTCTTCCGGAGATGATGGAGAGCGAAACGCCTCCCCATGCCTCCCCGCCTCATGAAGCGGACGACCCTGAGGTGTCGTCACGGAGGGTTTCTCCTGATCCGCCAAGGCCAGAAGGTAACCCTTCGGCCACCCGAAGTCCGAAGTATCCGGTTCCTAAGGAGAGCAACAGAAAGAGTCCGGGGCCGTCTGGTGCGCGACCAGACGCACTGATGAATCTTCTAGAGCGAGCGGCTATCTCAGAAGCGCATCGTACGCTAATGGGTACGGTGGTTAAGAGAATTTCATCCGCCGAAAGCGGGTTGCATGAAGCTTTTATGAGCCTGCTGAGAGGCTTTGAGGTACGCAAAGTAATATATATTTTGATGGTACTGCACACGCTAGGTGTGCCCTATGCAGATAGTAGCCCCTGAGACTCTGGTTGCTGTCGAACAAGACGGCAACTAGAGGATCATAGTCCCAGGTAATAACCGCGCTGCCTTTACATGCAGGCGGCCGAGGGTCCGGTGGCTAGCCGGACTGGTGAATTTGCCGAACGGAATCGACAACTTGATGCGGCAGATGTCGACATCGTGCTTGTAACCAAACGGATTAACGAGGCACAGGGTATGTATTCTCCTATGATTAACACATATTAAGAGGAGCATGATGCTAGTATCTATAATATGTTGTGACTGCAGATGGATCTGTCGCCATGGAGACCCTTCGGGCGGAACTTGCCCGGGCCAAGGAACAAGCCAGGAAGAGTGATGCAGCCGCCCTGAAGGCGGTCGAAGAGCTAAGGGCCGAACAGGCTGCGCATTGCGAGAGCAAAGAGAAAATAGCCAAGATGGTTGTTGAGCTGAAAGATGCCGCCGGCCGGTATGAGCTTCTTGAAAAGGAAAGCCAAGCGAAGGCGGCGAACCTGAAGGAGGCCATGGAAGCGGCCAAAGAAACCCGCTCGCAAGTCAGAGCGGTGAAGCAGGAACTCCGTCAAGCTGGAGATATCACGGCTGGGAAACCCTTTTTGTTGCGGACGAGGTTTGGAGACCCGAAGTATGCCACTCCGTATAAATTATGGAGTTATGCAGACGCGTACTTGGATTTAGCAGCGAGTGCCGCTGATGTGACCCAGTTTTTCAAAGATCAGGAAGATCATGTAGTGGAAAGGTTGTTCTGGTCACAGTTCAGCACTCCAACGCGTCCGCTGCTGTTAAATGAACAAATGGCCGAGTGGGCCGAGCTCCATAGGTTGTCCGGACTTGCTATGAGGTCAGTCGTGGATCACCTTTGGCCGGAGGGACCGAGGCCGAATAGTTATTTTGATCTAGTGCAACAATTCCTTGGCGTTGTGCCGCAAATTGACGCTATAAAGAGGTCGGCATGCATAGAGGGTGCGCGGATGGCTCTTGCCCGTGGTAAGACATACTGGGTGGAGATGGAGGCCACCGCTATTGCAACCCGAGGCCCGGCCGCAGGCCAGGTCCCGGTCGAGCACTATTTTGAAGAAGTCCTAGAAGGCGCTCGTGTAATAGAGGCTCAGTGCTCGAAGGGTATCATGTTCAAGTGACATGTATCCCGATTTGTAAAAACAATCCTATTAAATTATAAAGGTTGTGTTTATACTTTTGCCTGAAAGTATTATGATGCCTCCTGTGCGGCCGTTTATGTATATATGTATATAACCTGAAAGTTTGCAGTCGTCGGCTTCAGCCCCCACGCATATAATGCGGGGGTGTTTGCAAAAACGCGTATTCACACTTGATCCAACGTCTTGGTCCATTAAGGAGGTGAAAGCGCAGCGAACGAGGCAATCGGACTATATTGCTTTAACACTTTCACTTAGCCATATGAGTTTGACAGTGGGACTACTATATAGCCCCTGGTACCTCCGCGCTTATCCGAATACGGGGCGCGTACATACATGACCGGGAAACGGCCCTTCGTTAATGCGGAGGAATCCCGAAGATTCCGCTAAGTCATCGAGTGGTTGACCAGTCTCGCGCTTTATCATGACAGTCAGTTTTCGGCTTTCTCTACTGAGGTGCTCGTCCGGATGAACCAGGGCACAATCGCAGTAGTTCTCCCGGTGCCACCTTAGCCGATAGAGCGGAACGTAAGGTAGCAAAACGCGGGAGCCGGGCAAACCCAACATTTGACCAAAGACATGATTCGGAGCTGATGCATATAAGGCCAAACTCGCGACGCCGAACACTCCCTAAGGTATTCGGTCTTTACAACATATACCGGGCTGAATAACGCCCTTGATAATGATCCCTGAGTGTCCAGGTACGTGCATCATTCTGACGTGGCGAAATGCCAATAACGTCAGCATCGCTCTCGGTTATGCTGAGTATCCGGAGGATGTGAAGCAACAAGAGACAGTAAAAAAGGTTTACGCAGGGTCTTAATCTAAAAAGAAACCTTTGAGCGGGGCCCTGCTGCACGTCTGCGCCTGTGTCTCCGTTGTGCCGTATCCTGGAAGGGTGTAGCACGATTACCATCTGTAAAAGAGAGGAACTTAGGTGAAAGTTGTCGTGCAAAAAATTGGTTATTCTCAATAAACCATTAAAAATCAAGATAAGTAAGGTCGAGCCGATCTGTAGTCCTTTTACATGCGGGAAGCCCCTGGTACCGCCTATGAGGGTAAATCCATCGAACCAATCTTAGGTATATCTAAGCTGTTACAGCTAATGATGCGCCAGACTCGTCTAGCCGTGTCCGCGGTCTTGACGACCGATCATTTATTCTAGTTGGAGAGGCCGTTAGTGTTCGGCTGCTAAAGCCACCACACATTCTTCCGCGCGTAAGGAACGCTCGATATTTCCGCTAATTGTGATGATGCCATGTGGACCAGGCATCTTAAGCTTAAGAGAAGCGTAATGCGGTACTGCATTAAAATGAGCAAAAGCTGCTCTTCGAGTAGTGCTTGATAGCCACTTCGGAATGGAGCGATGTCGAAGGTTAACTTTTCGCTTCGGAAGTTGTCGGGAGAACCGAATACAACCTCTAGTACTAGAGAGCCCGTACAGCGGGCCTCTGGGCCTGGTATTACTCCCTTAAAGGTAGTATTACTGTGGCTGATTCTTGTCGGGTCTATCCCCATTTTGCGGACTGTGTCCTGATATATCAGATTAAGACTACTGCCGCCGTCCATAAGGACTCCTGTGAGATGGTATCCATTGATTATTGGGTCTAACACCAAGGCAGCCAATCCTCCGTGCCGGATACTTGTCAGGTGATCCCTGCGATCAAAAGTGATCGGGCAGGCCGACCAGGGGTTGAACTTAGGGGTGACGGGCTCTACGGCGCGTGTGTCTCGGAGTGCATGTTTGCTTCTCCTCTTTGTCACGTGAATCATGTTCACTGTTTTAACCACTGGTGGGAATTTTTTTTCTGTCCCCCAGTGCTTTGCTGGCGAGGCTCGTCCTCATCTTCACTTGGTGTCTCCCTCCCCTTGTGTTCGGCGTTTAGCTTACCGGCCTGCTTGAAGACCCAGCATTCTCTGTGGGTGTGATTTGCAAGTTTATCGGGGGTGCCATGAATCTGACATAATTTGTCTAGAATCTTGTTTAGGATGGACGGTCCATCTCTGCTGCCTTTGAAAGACTTTTTCCGCTGACCGGGTCAAGAGCCCCTGAATCCGGCGTTTACCGCCATGTTGTCTGGGCTGACTTTGTTATTTCGACGCTTGCTTTTACTGCGTCGTGGTTTTCCATTGCCATCCCTGACTTCATATGTGCCCGGGTCGCTGGTGCTACTACGGGCTAGCCAGCTATCTTCGCCCGCGCAAAAGCGGGTCATGAGGCTTGTTAGGGCTACCATTGTTCTCGGTTTTTCTTGGCCGAGGTGTCTGGCGAGCCATTTGTCTCGGACGCTGTGTTTGAAAGCTGCTAAGGCTTCGGCGTCCGGGCAGTCGACGATTTGGTTCTTAGTGAGAAATCTGTTCCAAAGCTTTCGGGCTGACTCTCCGGGCTATTGAATTATATGACTTAAATCGTCTGCATCCGGAGGTCGGACATAGGTCCCTTGAAAATTAGCCCTAAAAGCATCCTCAAGTTCCTCCCAGCTTCCAATTGAATTTTCGGGGAGGCTCTTCAGCCAGTGCCGAGCTGGTCCTTTCAACTTGAGGGGCAAGTACTTGATGGCGTGGAGATCGTCTCCGCGAGCCATATGGATATGGAGGATAAAGTGCTCAAAATCCAGACCCCAGGGTCTGTCGTTCCGTCGTACGCCTCTATGTTCACGGCTTTGAATCCTTCTGGAAATTCATGATCCAGTACCTCATCGGTGAAACATAGGGGGTGTGCGGCACCCCTGTATTTGGATGTGTCATAGCGTTCTAACGGCTGTAGTGTTCGGTTTTGGTTGTGCGCTGGAGCGCGCTTCCTATATCCGTAGATGGATCTGGTCACGCCGGCCTTCTGATGCAAGTCCTCGCGTGAATCGTGTGCTGACTTATGTGCGGCCTTGTTAGCCGCTCTATTGCGGCCACGAGGTGGTCGATCCGACTGGTTGGCCGTTTTGTTTTTCGGCTGTGTGGGCTCTAAGGCCTCATCATCGAATTCAGGCAACAGCTTGCGCTTTGGATAGCTCTTTGTGTGGTAACTACCACCATACTTTTCTTCAGTGTCGAGCACTTTGTTCCATCTACTGTTCAGCATATTCTGCGTGGCCTTAAGCCTTTGCTTCTACTTCTTCAGACTCCTCGCGGTGGCAATAAGCCTTCTGCAGAGGTTCTCTTGTTCCAAGTGCCCTTCCGGGATGATGTGTGCATCGTCGTCCGGACTATTTTCCTTTCTGGAGAGAGGTGGATTAGCTTTATCCTTGGCGTCGCCCTGATCGGACAGCGGCTCCGTACTATGTTCGTCGTTCGCTGGTTCGTCCTGCTCTGTCGCTGGGTCCGTGTGGTCGTCGTTTCCTCTGGAGTCGACCGGGGTGTTATTTTTTCTTGCACTGTTATCGCTGTTTTTGCCGAGACGGGATTTGGAACGGCGCCTATGCCGTCGCTTTGGTTGCTTCTCGAGGGAGCTATCCTTCGTTGCATCCTTCCGTTCCTCGTCATTGTTTTCTTTGGGTGTATCCACCATATATGTCATACGATGAGGTGGCAGTCCAGCGCCCTGTGGGCGGTGGTTCCTGTTCGTCTCCTGCATCGTCGTCCATAGTGTCGATGTCTTCGGAGTCGAAATCGAGCATGTCGGTTAAATCGTCGACAGTGGCTACTAAGTGGGTGGTGGGTGGGTCGCGAATTTCTTCATCGTCCGCATCCCATTCTAGCCGGACATAGTTCGACCAAGGGTCTCCTGACAGGGAGAGAGACTTCAACGAGTTTAGTACGTCGCCAAAAGGCGAGTGGTGAAAGATATCCGCGGAGGTAAACTCCATGATCGGTGCCCGATCGGATTTGATGGGCACGGACGCAGGCGGCTCGGAGTCCGTGGCCGGGGACGAATCCAACGGTTCAGCAACACGGGTCTCGTAGGAGGTGAAGTCAGTATTCGGCTCTATCGCCACTGAGTGTGCGGCCTCCGCGGCGGGGTCCATCCACCCGTCCTCCGATGGCGCAATTTGTTCCGGATTGAGGGCCGGAGTGGTTGCACGTGTGATCTCCCGAACACTGTCCGACGGCAGAGCTAAATCATGCTCGTCGTGATTGTGCAGCGCACCTGACATGGGCTCGAATCCGTCGAAGATCAAGTCCCCGCGGATGTCGGCAGTATAGTTCAAGTTTCCAAACCTGACCTGATGGCCAGGGGCGTAGCTATCGATCTGCTCCAAATGGCCAAGCGAGTTGGCCCGCAGTACGAAGCCGCCGAATACGAAGATCTGTCCGGGGAGGAAAACCTCACCCTGGTTCGCATCGTTGCCGATGATCGAAGGAGCCATCGAGCCTTATGGTGAAGGCACAGTGGAACTCTCAATGAAAGCACCAATGTCGGTGTCAAAACCGGTGGATCTCGGGTAGGGGGTCCCGAACTGTGCGTCTAAGGCGGATGGTAACAGGAGGCGGGGGACACAATGTTTACCCAGGTTCGGGCCCTCTCGATAGAGGTAATACCCTACTTCTTGCTTGATTGATCTTGATGATATGAGTATTACAAGAGTTGATCTACCACGAGATCGTAGAGGCTAAACCCTAGAAGCTAGCCTATGGTATGATTGTTTTTGTAATACGGACTAAAACCCTCCGGTTTATATAGACACCGGAGGGGGCTAGGGATACACAGAGTCGGTTACAAGGGAGGAGATCTACATATCCGTACTGCCAAGCATGCCTTCGACGCCAAGGAGAGTCCCATCCGGACACGGGACAAAGTCTTCAATCTTGTATCTTCATAGTCCAACAGTCCGGCCAAAGGATATAGTCCGGCTGTCTGAGGACCCCCTAATCCAGGACTCCCTCAACTATGTTCAGACACCGGAATGGTTTCGGGGAGTTTCGGACATATACCGGAGTACCGGGGGGTTACCGGAACCCCCCGGGGAGTTTAATGGGCCAAGATGGGCCTTAGTGGAGAAGAGGAGGGGCGGCTAAGGCTGGCCGCACGCCCCCTCCCCCTCTAGTCCGAATTGGACAAGGAGGGGGCGGCGCCCCCTTTCCTTCCCCTCTCTCCTTCCCTTCCTTTCCCCCTCCTACTCCAACTAGGAAAAGAGGGAGTCCTACTCCCGGTAGGAGTAGGACTCCTCCCTGGCACGCCCTCCTCCTGGCCGCCGGCCCGTAGCAGCCACGTAAAACTTGCAACAACAAAGTAGAGGACGTCTAACTTGTTTTTGCAGGGCATGTTGTGATGTGATATGGTCAAGGCATGATGCTATATTTTATTGTATGAGATGATCATGTTTTGTAACCGAGTTATTGACAACTCGCAGGAGCCATATGGTTGTCGTTTTATTGTATGCAATGCAATTGCCCTGTAATGCTTTACTTTATCACTAAGCGGTAGCGATAGTCGTAGAAGCAATAGTTGGCGAGACAACAACGATGCTACGACGGAGATCAAGGTGTCGCGCCGGTGACGATGGTGATCATGACGGTGCTTCGGAGATGGAGATCACAAGCACAAGATAATGATGGCCATATCATATCACTTATATTGATTGCATGTGATGTTTATCCTTTAAGCATCTTATTTTGCTTTGATTGATGGTAGCATTATAAGATGATCTCTCACTAAATTTCAAGATAAAAGTGTTCTCCCTGAGTATGCACCGTTGCCAAAGTTCGTCGTGCCGAGACACCACGTGATGATCGGGTGTGATAAACTCTACGTTCATCTACAACGGGTGCAAGCCAGTTTTGCACAAGCGGAATACTCGGGTTAAACTTGACGAGCCTAGCATATGCAGATATGGCCTCGGAACACTGAGACCGAAAGGTCGAGCATGAATCATATAGTAGATATGATCAACACAGTGATGTTCACCATTGAAAACTACTCCATCTCACGTGATGATCGGACATGGTTTAGTTGATTGGATCACGTGATCACTTAGATGATTAGAGGGATGTCTATTTAAGTGGGAGTTCTTAAGTAATATGATTAATTGAACTTTAATTTATCATGAACTTAGTCCTGATAGTATTTTGCAAATAATGTTGTAGATCAATAGCTCGCGTTGTTGCTTCCCTATGTTTTATATGTGTTCCTAGAGAAAACAAAGTTGAAAGATGATGGTAGCTATTACACGGACTGGGTCCGTAACTTGAGGATTATCCTCATTGCTGCACAGAAGAATTACGTCCTGGAAGCACCGCTGGGTGTACCACCTACGCCAGCAACTGCAGACATTGTGAATGCCTGGCAGTCGCGTGTTGATGACTACTCGATAGTTCAGTGTGCCATGCTTGACGGCTTAGAACCGGGACTTCAACGACGTTTTGAACGTCATGGATCATACGAGATGTTCCAGGAGTTGAAGTTAATATTTCAAGCAAATGCCCGGATTGGGAGATATAAAGTCTCCAATAAGTTCTACAGCTGCAAGATGGAGGAGAATAGTTCTGTCAGTGAGCATATACTCAGAATGTCTGGGTACTGCAATCACTTGATTCAACTAGGAGTTAATCTTCCGGATGATAGTGTCATTGACAGAATTCTTCAATCACTGCCACCAAGCTACAAGAGATTCGTGATGAACTATAATATGCAAGGGATGGATAAGACAATTCCCGAGCTCTTCGCAATGCTAAAGGCTGCGGAGGTAGAAATCAAGAAGGAGCATCAAGTGTTGATGGTCAATAAGACCACCAGTTTCAAGAAAGAGGGTAAAGGGAAGAAGAAGGGGAACTTCAAGAAGAATAGCAAACAAGTTGCTGCTCAAGAGAAGAAACCCAAGTCTGGACCTAAGCCTGAGACTGAGTGCTTCTACTGCAAGCAGACTGGTCACTGGAAGCGGAACTGCCCCAAGTAATTGGCGGATAAGAAGGATGGCAAAGTGAACATAGGTATATTTGATATACATGTTATTGATGTGTACTTTACTAGTGTTTATAGCAACCCCTCGGTATTTGATACTGGTTCAGTTGCTAAAAGTAGTAACTCGAAACGGGAGTTGCAAAATGAACAGAAACTAGTTAAGGGTGAAGTGACGATGTGTGTCGGAAGTAGTTCCAAGATTGATATGATCATCATCACACACTCCCTATACTTTCGGGATTAGGGTTGAAAATAAATAAATGTTATTTGGTGTTTGCGTTGAGCATGAATATGATTTGATCATGTTTATTGCAATACGGTTATTCATTTAAGTTAGAGAATAATTGTTGTTCTGTTTACATGAATAAAACCTTCTATGGTCATACACCCAATGAAAATGGTTTGTTGGATCTCGATTGCAGTGATACACATATTCATAATGTTGAAGCCAAAATATGCAAAGTTGATAATGATAGTGCAACTTATTTGTGGCACTGCCGTTTGGGTCATATTGGTGTAAAGCGCATGAAGAAACTCCATACTAATGGACTTCTGGAATCACTTGATTATGAATCACTTGGTACTTGTGAACCATGCCTCATGGGCAAGATGACTAAAACGCTGTTCTCCGGAACAATGGAGCGAGCAACAGATTTATTGGAAATCATACATACTGATGTATGTGGTCCGATGAATATTGAGGCTCGCGGCGGGTATTGTTATTTTCTCACCTTCACAGATGATTTGAGCAGATATGGGTATATCTACTTAATGAAACATAAGTCTGAAACATTTGAAAAGTTCAAAGAATTTCATAGTGAAGTGGAAAATCGTCGTAACAAGAAAATAAAGATTCTACAATCTAATCGTGGAGGAGAATATTTGAGTTACGAGTTTGGTCTTCATTTTAAACAATGCGGAATAGTTTCACAACTCACGCCACCTGGAACACCACAGCATAATGGTGTGTCCGAACATCGTAATCGTACTTTACTACATATGGTGCGATCTATGATGTCTCTTACCGATTTACCACTATCGTTTTGGGGTTATGCATTAGAGACAGCTACATTCACGTTAAATAGGGCACCATCTAAATCCGTTGAGAAGACACTATATGAACTGTGGTTTGGCAAGAAACCAAAGTTTTCGATTCTTAAAGTTTGGGGTTCTGATGCTTATGTGTAAAACTTTCATCCTCATAAGCTCAAACCCAAAATGGGAGAAATGTGTCTTCATAGGATACCCATAGGAGACTGTTGGGTACACCTTCTATCACAGATCCAAAGGCAAGAAATTCGTTGCTGAGAATGGATACTTTCTAGAGAAGGAGTTTCTCTCGAAAGAAGTGAGTGGGAGGAAAGTAGAACTTGATGAGGTAACTGCACCTGCTCCCTTATTGGAAAGTAGTTCATCACAGAAATCAGTTCCTGTGACTCCTACACCAATTACTGAGGAAGCTAATGATGATGATCATGAAACTTCAGATCAAGTTGCTGCTGAACCTCGTAGGTCAACCAGAGTAAGATCCACACTAGAGTGGTACGGTAATCCTATTCTGGAGGTCATGTTACTTGACCATGACAAACCTACGAACTATGAGGAAGCGATGATGAGCCCAGATTCCGCGAAAATGGCTTGAGGCCATGAAATCTGAGATGGGATCCATGTATGAGCACAAAGTATGGACTTTGGTTGACTTGCCCGATGATTGGCAAGCCATAGAAAATAAATGGATCTTCAAGAGGAAGACAGACGCTGATAGTAGTATTACTATCTACAAAGCTAGACTTGTCGAAAAGGGTTTTGACAAAGTTCAAGGTGTTGACTACGATGAGATTTTCTCACTCGTAGCGATGCTTAAGTCTGTCCGAATCATGTTAGCAAATTGCCTCATTTTATGAAATCGGGCAAATGGATATAAAAACTACATTCCTTAATGGATTTCTTAAAGAAGAGTTGTATATGATGCAACCAGAAGGTTTTGTCGATCCTAAAGGTGCTAACAAAATGTGCAAGCTCCAGTGATCCATTTATGGACTGGTGCAAGCCTCTCGGAGTTGGTATAAACGTTTTGATAGTGTGATCAAAGCATATAGTTTTATACAGACTTGCGGTGAAGCCTGTATTTACAAGAAAGTGAGTGGGAGCACTACAACATTTCTGATAAGTATATGTGAATGACATATTGTAGATCGGAAATAATGTAGAATTTTCTGGAAAGCATAAAGGAGTATTTGAAAGGAGTTTTTTCAAAGAAAGACCTCGGTGAAGCTGCTTACATATTGAGCATCAAGATCTATAGAGATAGATCAAGACGCTTGATAAGTTTTTTCAATGAGTACATACCACGACAAGATTTTGAAGTAGTTCAAAATGGAACAGTCAAAGAAAGAGTTCTTGCCTGTGTTACAAGGTGTGAAATTGAGTAAGACTCAAAACCCGACCACGACAGAAGATAGAAAGAGAATCAAAGTCAATCCCTATGGCTCAGCCATAGGTTCTATAAAGTATGCCATGCTGTGTACCAGATCTATTGTATACCCTACACTGAGTTTAGCAAGGAAGTACAATAGTGATCTAGGAGTAGATCACTGGGCAGTGGTCAAAATTATCCTTAGTGGAATAAGGATATGTTTCTCGATTATGGAGGTGACAAAAGGTTCGTCCTAAAGGGTTACATCGACGCAAGTTTTGGCACTAATCCAGATGACTCTAAGTCTCAATCTGGATACATATTGAAAGTGGGAGCAATTAGCTAGAGTAGCTCCGTGCAGAGCATTGTTGACATAGAAATTTGCAAAATACATACGGATCTGAATGTGGTAGACCCATTGACTAAACTTCTCTCACAAGCAAAACATGATCACACCTTAGTACTCTTTGGGTGTTAATCACATAGTGATGTGATTGACACTAGTAAACCCTTTGGGTGTTGGTCACATGGCGATGTGAACTATGGGTGTTAATCACATGGTGATGTGAACTATTGGTGTTAAATCACATGGCGATGTGAACTAGATTATTGACTCTAGTGCAAGTGGGAGACTGAAGGAAATATGCCCTAGAGGCAATAATAAAGTTATTATTTATTTCCTTATTTCATGATAAATGTTTATTATTCATGCTAGAATTGTATTAACTGGAAACTTAGTACATGTGTGAATACATAGACAAACAGAGTGTCACTAGTATGCCTCTACTGGACTAGCTCGTTAATCGAAGATGGTTAAGTTTCCTAGCCATAGACATGAGTTGTCATTTGATTAACGGGATCACATTATTAGGAGAATAATGTGATTGACTTGACCCATTCCGTTAGCTTAGCACTTGATCGTTTAGTATGTTGCTATTGCTTTCTTCATGACTTATACATGTTCCTATGACTATGAGATTATGCAACTCCCGTTTACCAGAGGAACACTTTGTGTGCTACCAAACGTCACAACGTAACTGGGTGATTATAAAGGTGCTCCACAGGTGTCTCCGAAGGTACTTGTTGGGTTGGCGTATTTCGAGATTAGGATTTGTCACTCCGATTGTCGGAGAGGTATCTCTGGGCCCTCTCGGTAATGCACATCACTATAAGCCTTGCAAGCATTATGACTAATGAGTTAGTTGCGAGATGATGTATTACGGAACGAGTAAAGAGACTTGCTGGTAAGGAGATTGAACTAGGTATTGAGATACCGACGATCGAATCTCGGGCAAGTAACATACCGATGACAAAGGGAACAACGTATGTTGTTATGCGGTTTGACCGATAAAGATCTTCGTAGAATATGTGGGAAGCAATATGAGCATCCAGGTTCCGCTATTGGTTATTGGTCGGAGACGTGTCTCGGTCATGTCTACATAGTTCTCGAACCCGTAGGCTCCGCACGCTTAAAGTTTCAGTGACGATTGTATCATGAGGTTTTGTGTTTTGATGTACCGAAGGTAGTTTGGAGTCCCAGATGTGATCACGTACATGACGAGGAGTCTCGAAATGGTCGAGACGTAAAGATTGATATATTGGATGACTATGTTCGGACACCGGAATGGTTTAGGGGAGTTTCGGACATATACCGAAGTACCGGGGGGTTATCGGAACCCCCCGGGGAGTTTAATGGGCCAAGATGGGCCTTAGTGGAGAAGAGGAGGGGCGGCTAGGGCTGGCCGCGCGCCCCCTCCCCCTCTAGTACGAATTGGACAAGGAGGGGGCGCCCCCTTTCCTTCCCCCTCTCTCCTTCCCTTCCTTTCCCCCTCCTACTCCAACTAGGAAAAGAGGGACTCCTACTCCCGGTGGGAGTAGGACTCCTCCCTGGCGCGCCCTCCTCCTGGCCGCCGGCCTCCCCCCTGATCCTTTATATACGGCGGCAGGGGGCACCTCTAGACACAATAATTAATCTCTTGATCTCTTAGCCGTGTGCGGTGCCCCCCTCCACCATATTCCACCTCAATAATATCGTAGCGGTGCTTAGGCGAAGCCCTGCGGCGGTAGCATCATCATCACCGTCACCACGCCGTCGTGCTGACGAAACTCTCCCTCAAAGCTTGGATGGATCGGAGTTCGAGGGACGTCATCGAGCTGAACGTGTGCTGAACTCGGAGGTGCCGTACGTTCGGTACTCGGATCGGTCGGATCGTGAAGACGTACGACTACATCAACCGCGTTGTGCTAACACGTCCGCTTTCGGTCTACGAGGGTACGTGGACAACACTCTCCCCTCTCGTTGCTATGCATCACCATGATCTTGTGTGTGCGTAGGAATTTTTTTAAATTACTACGTTCCCCAACAATAGTGTCATTGACAGAGTTCTTCAATCACTGCCACCAAGCTACAAGAGCTTCGTGATGAACTATAATATGCAAGGGATGGATAAGACAATTCCCGAGCTCTTCGCAATGCTAAAGGCTGCGGAGGTAGAAATCAAGAAGGAGCATCAAGTGTTGATGGTCAACAAGACCACAAGTTTCAAGAAAAAGGGTAAAGGGAAGAAGGGGAACTTCAAGACGAACGGCAAGCAAGTTGCTGCTCAAGTGAAGAAGCCCAAGTCTGGACCTAAGCCTGAGACTGAGTGCTTCTACTGCAAAGGGACTGGTCACTGGAAGCGGAACTGCCCCAAGTATTTGGCAGATAAGAAGGATGGCAAGGTGAACAAAGGTATATGGGATATACATGTTATTGATGTGTACCTTACTAATGCTCGCAGTAGTACCTGGGTATTTGATACTGGTTCAGTTGCTAATATTTGCAACTAGAAACAGGGACTAAGGATTAAGCGGAGATTGGTGTTTGACACGAGAAAAATCTTATTGCGCTTCGTTAGAAGGGAAGAGGAGTATGGATTTCTCTCATGCACCGGGGAAAAAAAAGTGTGCGGGCGTGCCAGTGTACCGTAGTACACAAAGAAAAGGGGTACGGGAAACAAGTATTTCATTAATCTCATCGGATAAACAAAATTACAAGATCCCATAAAATGAATGCGCTCTGTGGCCTACTAGCGCGGCCAGACTGACTGTAGCGATTGCGTCTTTTGGTTCCCGGGGCCTCGGAAGGCTCCCGGTTAATTACTCCCGCGGGTTACTCCACGAGACACCTCCGATTAAGCCGTGTGGTCGTCTTCGTCGTCTTCGCTTCGCGTTCTCCATGCATGATGATGATGGTGTGAGTTTTTGGTGTGGGCGGCGGCAAAGCCCGTGTCTTCATCGGTACACGTGCCGCTGAAAACATGGCTTTGTGATAGCCATGTCCGCCCTCGCCGTCGTGCCTCGTCGGTCTTGACAGCGTTGGTGTAGTCGATGTTGAAGTTGCATGGGTCCTGCTCTGCTCGGACTTCTAGACGATGTAGCGGCATCGTCGGAGTACGCAAGGGGTTCGCCTCGCGGGAGTATTGTTATGGAGACCGGCGTCGGTGTAAAACCAACGCTCGCTCATATCGGCAATGCCGGCGTGGTTGGCACCTCGTCTCGGCTGGACGCCGAGTTTACAACGGTCCGCCAAGACAAGGGACACCGCCTCACGGGGCCATCGAAACTTAGTGTTGCTGAAGCCATGTCGCCTCCTCGCCATCACGCCTCGTCTTCATGGGCTCTGGGTCACGGAGAGCACCATGTAGTGGTACCTCGTCTCGACTAGACGCCGAGCTTACAGCAGTCTGCCAAGACAAGGGCACACCTCACGGGACCGTGGTAAGGGTTGGTAAAGCCATGTTGTCGCGTAGCGCCTCTTCTTCGCATAGCGGTCTCCGTGTTGCGGGCAGCACCGAGGGCGTGTGTCATCTTCATGGCTCCGGGCCGCGGGCTCCATCTTGACGAGGTAGACATCAGTGGTGTCGTCCCACGAGCTCCACGCCTCCGTCCTCCACGACACCAGCTTGATGATGTTGATGATGGACGTCATCCGGGCAAGCTCCATGTCCTCGTCGTCCTCGGCGGCACACGGCGGCATCCCAGCGAGCTCCATGCCTCCGGGGTCCAGCTTGATGATGTTGACGTTGGTGGCGTCCCCCTTGCGAGCTCCACGCCACGATCCTCTGCGGTACCGGGTTGATGATGTTAACATTGGCGCCATCCACCGCGGCATGGCGGCGGCATCCTCGCGAGCCTCCACGCCTTCGTCCTTCGTGACGCCAGCTTGATGAAGAAGACTATGGGCATCATCCTGGCGAGCTCCGTGGCGCCATCCACCGCGGCACGATGGTGGCATCCTCGCGAGCCTCCACGCCTTCGTCCTCCGTGGCGCCAGCTTGATGAAGAAGCCAATTGGCGTCGTCCTTGCGAGCTCCGTATCGCCATCCTCCACGGCACGGCGGCGACATCCTCGCGAGCCTCCATGCCTCCGGGCTCCAGCTTGACAAAGCAGACGTCGACGGCGTCCCCAACGAGCGCCACACCTACGTCCTCCTTGCGTGCTCCACACCGCAATCCCCCGCGGCACTGTGTTGATGATGTTGGCGATGGACCTGGCGGTGTTGATGCAGTCTCCTTATCCTGCGTCGTCGTCCACTGGTACGAGAAAGAGTGCTGCTTCGTCCGCGGCCACCACCGTCAGGCCTGTCGTCATCCACCGCCTCAATTGCGCGGGGTACGAGAAGAGCGCTTATCGTCCGCGGCCACCTCCGTTGGGCGCGTCGTCGACTGCCTCGACAACACCTTGTATGGGAAGAGCGTCGCTTCGTCCGCGGCCACCTCCATTGGGCACGTCGTCCACCGCCTCAATTGCTCCTACAAGAAGAGCGCCACATCGTTCGCAGCCACCTCCGTTGAGCGCGTCGTCCGAAACCTCCGTAGCACCGGGTACGAGAAGAGTGCAGCATCGTCCGCGGCCACCTCCAGTGGGCGCGTTGTGCACTGCCTCCATTGCACCAGGTACGAGAAGAGCGCCGCATCGTCCACGGTCTTTCCCACTAGGCGCGTCGTTCGTCGCCTCTGTTGCACCTGGTACAGAAAAAACAGAAAAAAAAAAAACGTACGTACCATAGAGAAAGAAGAAGACGTGCTAGCTGTTGCACATATCTCCCGAGTGCCCAACCATTATTTCGGCCGCGTGCTCGGCTCCATGACGTGTGAGCCTTGAACGCATCCACCGTGGGAGCGTCGCGCTCGTTCTCTTCATCTCCATGGTCTCCCGGTTGATGGCTTTGCTACTGGAGATGCATTGCCTCCGGCTAAGTGGTGCTCCGACTTGGTGCCTTGTTCTCTTGATGCAATCTGATGCAACGGCCTCATGTGTGCTCCGTCGCCGTGGTCGAGCTCGGACCGGGTGTTACCGCCGCCACCGCATCCCCAGGCCGCCGTACACGCTGCCGCCGCCGGCGGCGCGTCTCGCCTGGCTGGCATCCGTTTCCTCTCCTCTTCCCCGGTTGCGTGAGGTCCTCCTTTCGCGTGAGTTGTCTTGATTTGGTCCCTCTCGTCAGTAGCTCGCGGCTGCCTCATCGCTGCTCGGCGTACCTGCTGCCGCCATGGGTGCGTCCTCTTCTCCTCGACGCTGCCGCCAGGGCTCGGCGAGATACCGTGCTCCCTCCTGGTGTGTCTTCTCGCGTGAAACCTGATAAACAATGAGGCAAAACACAACAAGTACCATAGGAACAAGAGAGAGATGAGGGCGTGCTAGCTAGATGATGCAACCAGCCACAAGCACCTCCTCGTTGGCTCCCATCTTGGACGTGTGCTCCTAGTTGGGACAGAGGCCTCGTGCGTGGCTCCCGTCGTCGACGTGTGCGCTCAGAGGTGCGCCGTTGTCGAGCTCGGATGGGTTTCACTGCCGCCGCCGCGTCCTCTTGCCGGTCTTCTCGCATATGTACTTGCACTGCCGTGAGCCAGGCCGCCGTACGCGCCGCCGCCGTGGGCGCGTCTCGCCGGCTGGCTTCCGTCTCCTCTCCTCTGATGCGTGGGTGAGGTCTTGGCTCCAGCGCGTGGTTGCTGCCGCCGCCGCGTGCTAGATCCTAGTGTTTTCTCTTCTGTATCCTTGACGCTGCCGCAAGGGCCGGCGCGTCTCCTTCCTGCGTGGTTCTTTTCTTGGATGCCTTGTCTGTCCCCTGCTGCGTTCTTGGATGGATGTGCGGCACCTGATAGATGAAATACACAATAACATGTAACATTAGTCAGTGGGGCTTGGTCAGCTCATGTTTCTTCATCTCCTCAGGCGCCTGCATCCTCGCCGTGGTTCGGCCGCCGTAACGATTATGGAAACAAAAGAATTTATTCCTTTCATAGATCTTCTTGAGATCCAAGCCTGCAGAATGATTAGGAAACACTACTACGATACGCATACCTGGCTCCTGACGCCTTGCTTTCCTTCTTGTGCACGCGGCAGGCCAGCACTTTTCTTTCCTTAAGCTAAACAAATTCATGCACGTACATGCATGGCTCTTCCTTCCTTTTTTTTCTTTTACGTGTATTCGGATACGTATGCGCGAGCTCGCCGTCCGGCCGCGGATATCCGACTATGTATATACTTTGTCGATGAACGGGCACTTGGGTACATACATACGCCGAGCTCGCGGGCCGGCCGCTAGTTCCCGAATACGTATATGGAAAGTATTACATACTAAATCTAGGCCAGGCCTCATCATGTGCTTGCATTTTTGTTAATTGCACCATAATTTCATGCAAGTCCATATACTAGTACGTGGGCACCTTGCCATGCATGCACGTGCTATACTAATTATGCCTTTGTATTATCAATATCTTACCTTTGCATATAAATTGCCTTGCATCATAACTCATTGAAAATATTATTATTTTATGCACCAGTGCACAAAAACTCGTCAAACAAATGCCCCCTCGTCGAGTTGAGCTTGAGTGCGAAGCAAATCAAGCTTGACTCGATGAATATTTTTCCCTTTTCTTGGCGCGGGATTAATATGCAGCCTGAAGAAACGGTTCGAAGTTGACATCTTCAAGTCGACGTCCGCGCCATTCCGAAGATGATTGATTCGTAACAATGTGTTAGTGTAGGTATGTCCATCCACACATGTGGTTTTTTGGGAGCTCGTTGGATCATATAACATACACGATGTCAATCAACGAAGCAACCTATTTCATCTTCATTCCATGGCAAAATAACACGCCTTGTCCTGAAAACAAAAACAAGAATTTTACCAATCTCATCGCGACCGTCTAGCTGCTAAGGTGCCAACCGACTTGATTGGAGGGTTTCACAGATTCACGCTGGCCGCACTGGCGCGTTGCACTACTCCCATAATCTCCTTGGTTTGATGTAGGTGAAGCATCAGTAGACCGTCGACAACCGCCCTTCATTGAGTGAATCGTCACACCATCATGGCATGACTATTCTGGTGGTACGCCGGTACGCCATCGGCCGTGTGCGTCGGGGTAGACGATTGGTTGCCGGGGCGTCGTCGGCGTTGTCATAGGCGCATGGGTATTGCTGCCCCTAAACACCAATGATATAAGTCGATGTAGTGTTTTGTCGTCGGAATGCCCTTACGATGATAGGAAGCGCCTCTCCATGGCTGCAAAGATGTTGGAGGAGCACAACTAGAAACACCAAATAAAAATAGGCGAAAAAGAGAAAAAAAAGGTTCTGGGTTTTAAAATGTTGGCTTTCCCGTTATACACCAGCGATGGGTGTGGTATCCGAGAAGGCTACCGAAGGACTTGTCATTGGGAACCGTCGAAAGACCTTGACGATTGCAACTCAACAACTTAAATAGCTTTGGTGTACGTGTATGAAGACGCCGTGTTCCAGGATGCTTCCGAGAGGCAATAAAAATTCATACTCTAGCCCATCATCATACTGAGGGCCCCCATAGCTCAACATACCCCCTGCACACGCCCCATGAGCCCAGAGACTTGGGTGTGATAAGTTCAGGGTAAATGGTTTTGGAACAACAGCTTGGCGATTTTTCTTCATGCATATTGAGGGGTGGTGAACAGCTACCTCCCGCTTTCCTTCCAGTGGGTTCCTTACTGCTTGGGAACGCTTGATTGCTTCTTGGACTGTTGGGATTTTCTTTCTTGAATTTGCTTCTTGGATTTTCGGAATTTCATCTTATTGCTCACGCGGATGATTGATTGGCCGCGGAATTCACAGACTTGTTTTGACATTCGGCTCGAACTTCTTGGGGACTCTTCTTCCAGGATTCTTCGGGACCCACCTTCGGAACTTGGAAGGGAACTGTTCACCTCTGTGGACTAGGAAAAACCCTCTAGCACTTTATCTGGGGCTTCTGGTAGCACACCCCAGGGTTGCCATGTGACTACGCACCAAACCAACTTGTGTTGAGTCAGACAGCCCTCCATGATCTTTTCCTATAGTCTTCCCTGGAGTGCGAGTCTCTGTGAACACGAGGCATGCCGGGCAACATGAAGAGTGTGGGGTCTCAATACTCAGAAGTGCCCAAGTAATCATCTCCGCTGCCTCCGGAAGCATACACCTGGTACGTGTCGTGCATTGTGGGTGTAGGAGCCGCTCCACCTGCAAATCGACACATTGTGCCGCCCTCCAACAAGTCCTAGAGTAGCCGAAACTTCAATCAACAGCGTAGTGCGAAGGTAGTTGGGAGTGCCGCTTCGTCCGCGGCACCACCGTCGGGCTTGTCGTCATCCACCGCCTCAATTGCGCGGGGTACGAGAAGAGCGCTTATCGTCCGCGGCCACCTCCGTTGGGCGCGTCGTCGACCGCCTCGACAACACCTTGTATGGGAAGAGCGTCGCTTCGTCCGCGGCCACCTCCATTGGGCACGTCGTCCACCGCCTCAACTGCTCCTACAAGAAGAGCGCCACATCGTTCGCAGCCACCTCCGTTGAGCGCGTCGTCCGAAACCTCCGTAGCACCGGGTACGAGAAGAGTGCAGCATCGTCCGCGGCCACCTTCATTGGGCGTGTTGTGCGCTGCCTCCATTGCACCAGGTACGAGAAGATCGCCGCATCGTCCACGGTCTTTCCCACTAGGCGCGTCGTTCGCCGCCTCTGTTGCACCTGGTACAGAAAAAACAGAAAAAAACGTACATACCATAGAGAAAGAAGAGGACGTGCTAGCTGTTGCACATATCTCCCGAGTGCCCAACCATTATTTCGGCCGCGTGCTCGGCTCCATGACGTGTGAGCTTGGAACGCATCCACCGTGGGGAGCATCGCTCTCGTTCTCTTCATCTCCATGGTCTCCCGGTTGATGGCTTTGCTACTGGAGATGCATTGCCTCCGGCTAAGTGGTGCTCCGACTTGGTGCCTTGTTCTCTTGATGCAATCTGATGCAACGGCCTCATGTGTGCTCCGTCGCCGTGGTCGAGCTCGGACCGGGTGTTACCGCCGCCACCGCATCCCCAGGCCGCCGTACACGCCGCCGCCGCCGGCGGCGCGTCTCGCCTGGCTGGCATCCGTTTCCTCTCCTCTTCCCCGGTTGCGTGAGATCCTCCTTTCGCGTGAGTTGTCTTGATCTGGTCCCTCTCGTCAGTACCTCGCGGCTGCCTCATCGCTGCTCGGCGTACCTGCTGCCGCCATGGGTGCGTCCTCTACTCCTCGACGCTGCCGCCAGGGCTCGGCGAGATACCGTGCTCCCTCCTGGTGTGTCTTCTCGCGTGAAACCTGATAAACAATGAGGCAAAACACAACAAGTACCATAGGAACAAGAGAGAGATGAGGGCGTGCTAGCTAGATGATGCAACCAGCCACAAGCACCTCCTCGTTGGCTCCCATCTTGGACGTGTGCTCCTAGTTGGGACAGAGGCCTCGTGCGTGGCTCCCGTCGTCGACGTGTGCGCTCAGAGGTGCGCCGTTGTCGAGCTCGGATGGGTTTCACTGCCGCCGCCGCGTCCTCTTGCCGGTCTTCTCGCATATGTACTTGCACTGCCGTGAGCCAGGCCGCCGTACGCGCCGCCGCCGTGGGCGCGTCTCGCCGGCTGGCTTCCGTCTCCTCTCCTCTGATGCGTGGGTGAGGTCTTGGCTCCAGCGCGTGGTTGCTGCCGCCGCCGCGTGCTAGATCCTAGTGTTTTCTCTTCTGTATCCTTGACGCTGCCGCAAGGGCCGGCGCGTCTCCTTCCTGCGTGGTTCTTTTCTTGGATGCCTTGTCTGTCCCCTGCTGCGTTCTTGGATGGATGTGCGGCACCTGATAGATGAAATACACAATAACATGTAACATTAGTCAGTGGGGCTTGGTCAGCTCTAAGGATAAGGCGCCGCTGGTTCGGCCGCCGTAACGATTATGGAAACAAAAGAATTTATTCCTTTCATAGATCTTCTTGAGATCCAAGCCTGCAGAAAGATTAGGAAACACTACTACGATACGCATACCTGGCTCCTGACGCCTTGCTTTCCTTCTTGTGCACGCGGCAGGCCAGCACTTTTCTTTCCTTAAGCTAAACAAATTCATGCACGTACATGCATGGCTCTTCCTTCCTTTTTTTTCTTTTACGTGTATTCGGATACGTATGCGCGAGCTCGCCGTCCGGCCGCGGATATCCGACTATGTATATACTTTGTCGATGAACGGGCACTTGGGTACATACATACGCCGAGCTCGCGGGCCGGCCGCTAGTTCCCGAATACGTATATGGAAAGTATTACATACTAAATCTAGGCCAGGCCTCATCATGTGCTTGCATTTTTGTTAATTGCACCATAATTTCATGCAAGTCCATATACTAGTACGTGGGCACCTTGCCATGCATGCACGTGCTATACTAATTATGCCTTTGTATTATCAATATCTTACCTTTGCATATAAATTGCCTTGCATCATAACTCATTGAAAATATTATTATTTTATGCACCAGTGCACAAAAACTCGTCAAACAATTGGCTAAGGACGAGGTGACGATGCGCGTGGGAAATGGTTCCAAAGTCGATGTGATCGCCGTCGGCACGCTACCTCTACATATACCTTCGGGATTAGTTTTAGACCTGAATAATTGTTATTTGATGCCAGCGTTAAGCATGAACATTATATCTGGATCTCGTTGATGCGAGACGGTTATTCATTTAAATCAGAGAATAATGGTTGTTCGATTTATACGAGTAATATCTTTTATGGTCATGCACCCTTGAAGAGTGGTCCATTTTTGTTGAATCTCGATAGTAGTGATACACATATTCATAATATTGAAGCCAAAAGATGCAGAGTTGATAATAGTGCAACTTATTTGTGGCACTGCCGTTTGGGTCATATTGGTGTAAAGCGCATGAAAAACTCCATACTGATGGACTTTTGGAATCACTTAGTACTTGCGAACCATGCCTCATGGGCAAGATGACTAAAACTCCGTTCTCCGGAACAATGGAGCGAGCAACAGATTTATTGGAAATAATACATACTGTTGTATGCGGTCCGATGAATATTGTGGCTCGCGGCGGGTATCGTTATTTTCTGACCTTCACAGATGATTTGAGCAGATATGGGTATATCTACTTGATGAAACATAAGTCTGAAACATTTGAAAAGTTCAAAGAATTTCAGAGTGAAGTGGAAAATCATCGTAACAAGAAAATAAAGTTTCTACGATCTGATCGTGGAGGAGAATATTTGAGTTACAAGTTTGGTCTTCATTTGAAACAATGCGGAATAGTTTCGCAACTCACGCTACCCGGAACACCACAGCGTAATGGTGTGTCTGGATGTCGTAACCGCATTTTATTAGATATGGTGCGATCTATGATGTCTCTTACTCATTTACCGCTATCGTTCTGGGGTTATGCTTTAGAGACGGCTGCATTCACGTTAAATAGGCCACCATCTAAATTCGTTGAGACGACACCTTATAAACTGTGGTTTGGCAGGAAACCCAAGTTGTCGTTTCTTAAAGGTTGGGGTTGCGATGCTTATGTGAAAAAGCTTCAACCTGATAAGCTCGAACCCAAATCAGAGAAATGTGTCTTCATAGGATACCCAAAAGAGACTGTTGGGTACACCTTCTATCACAGATCCGAAGGCAAGATATTCATTGCTAAGAAAGGATCCTTTCTAGAGAAGGAGGTTCTATCGAAAAAAGTGAGTGGGAGGAAAGTAGAACTTGATGAGGTAACTGTACATGCTCCCTTATTGGAAAGTAGTTCATCACAGAAATCAGTTCCTGTGACTCCTACACCAATTAGTGAGGAAGCTAATGATGATGATCATATAACTTCAGATCAAGTTACTACCGAACCTCGTAGGTCAACCAGAGTAAGATCCGCACCAGAGTGGTACGGTAATCCTGTTCTAGAAGTCATATTACTTGACCGTGACGAACCTACGAACTATGAGGAAGCGATGATGAGCCCAGATTCCATGAAATGGCTTGAGGCCATGAAATCTGAGATGGGATCCATGTACGAGAACAAAGTGTGGACTTTGGTTGACTTGCCCGTCGATCGGCAAGCCATAGAGAATAAATGGATCTTCAAGAAGAAGACTGAAGCTGACGATAATGTTACTGTCTACAAAGCTCGACTTGTTGCGAAAGGTTTTCGACAATTTCAAGGAGTTGACTACTATGAGACCTTCTCACCCGTAGCGATGCTTAAGTCCGTCCGAATCATGTTAGAAATTGCTGCATTTTATGATTATGAAATTTGGCAAATGGATGTAAAGACTGCATTCCTGAATGGATTTCTGGAAGAAGAGTTGTATATGATGCAACCCGAAGGTTTTATCGATCCAAAGGATGCTAACAAAGTGTGCAAGCTTGAGCGATCCATTTATGGACTGGTGCAAGCATCTCGTAGTTGGAATAAACGTTTTGATAGTGTGATCAAAGCATATGGTTTTATACAGACTTTTGGAGAAGCCTGTATTTACAAGAAAGTGAGTACGAGTTGTGTAGCATTTCTAATATTATATGTGGATGACATATTGTTGATTGGAAATGATATAGAATTTCTGGATAGCATAAAAGGACACTTGAACAAGAGTTTTTCAATGAAAGACCTCGGTGAAGCTGCTTATATATTGGGCATCAAGATCTTTAGAGATAGATCAAGACGCTTAATTGGACTTTCACAAAGCATATACCTTGATAAAGTTTTGAAGAAGTTAAAAATGGATCAAGTAAAGAAAGGGTTCTTGCCTGTGTTACAAGGTGTGAAGTTGAGTCAGACTCAATGCCCGATCACTACAGAAGATAGAGAGAAAATGAAGGTCATTCCCTATGCTTCAGCCATAGGTTCTATCATGTATGCAATGCTATGTACCAGACCTGATGTGTGCCTGACTATTAGTTTAGCAGGGAGGTACCAAAGTAATCCAGGAGTGGATCACTGGACAAAGGTCAAGAACATCCTGAAATACCTGAAAAAGGACTAAGGATATGTTTCTCGTTTATGGAGGTGACAAAGAGCTCGTCGCAAATGGTTACATCGATGCAAGCTTTGACACTGATCCGGATGACTCTAAGTCACAAACCGGATACGTATTTATATTGAACGGTGGAGCTGTCAGTTGGTGCAGTTCTAAGCAAAGCGTCGTGGCGGGATCTACGTGTGAAGCGGAGTACATAGCTGCTTCGGAAGCCGCAGATGAAGGAGTCTGGATGAAGGAGTTCATATCCGATCTAGGTGTAATGCCTAGTGCATCGGGTCCAATGAAAATCTTTTGTGACAATACTGGTGCAATTGCCTTGGCAAAGGAATCCAGATTTCACAAGAGAACCAAGCACATCAAGAGACGCTTCAGTTCAATCCGCGATCAAGTCAAGGAGGGAGACAGAGATTTTCAAGATACATACGGATTGAATGTTGCAGACCCGTTGACTAAGCCTCTCTCACGAGCAAAACATGATCAGCACCATGACTCCATGGGTGTTAGAATCATTACTGTGTAATCTAGATTATTGACTCTAGTGCAAGTGGGAGACTGAAGGAAATATGCTCTAGAGGCAATAATAAAGTTGTTATTTATATTTCCTTATATCATGATAATGTTTATTATTCATGCTAGAATTGTATTAACCGTTAACTTAGTACATGTGTGAATACATACACAAACAGAGTGTCACTAGTATGCCTCTACTTGACTAGCTCGTTAATCAAAGATGGTTAAGTTTCCTAACCATAGACATGAGTTGTCATTTGATGAATGGGATCACATCATTAGAGAATGATGTGATTGACTTGACCCATTCCGTTAGCTTAGCACTATGATCGTTTAGTATGTTGCTATTGCTTTCTTCATGACTTATACATGTTCCTATGACTACGAGATTATGCAACTCCCGAATACCGGAGGAACACTTAGTGTGCTATCAAATGTCACAACGTAACAGGACGATTATAAAGATGCTCTAGAGGTGTCTCTGATGGTGTTTGTTGAGTTGGCATAGATCTAGATTAGGATTTGTCACTCCGATTGTCGGAGAGGTATCTCTGGGCCCTCTCGGTAATACACATCACTATACGCCTTGCAAGAAGTGTGACTAATCAATTAGTTGCGGGACGATGCATTATGGAACGAGTAAAGAGACTTGCCGGTAACGAGATTGAACTAGGTATTGAGATACCAACGATCGAATCTTGGGCAAGTAACATACCGATGAAAAAGGGAACAACGTATGCTGTTATGCGGTTTCACCAATAAAGATCTTCATAGAATATGTGGGAGACGATATGAGCATCCAGGTAAAATGAGTCTCGGTCATGTCTACATAGTTCTTGAACCCGTAGTGTCCGCACGCTTAACGTTCGATGACGATCGGTATTATGAGTTTATGTGTTTTGATGTACCGAAGGTAGTTGGGAGTCCCGGATGTGATCACGGACATGACGAGGAGTCTAGAAATGATTGAGACATAAAGAATGATATATTGGACGATGTTATTCGGACACCGGATGAGTTCCGGGGGTCACCGAATAAATATCGGAGTGCCGGAAGGCTTATCGGAACCACCGGAAAAGTAATGGTCCTTATTGGGCCTAGGGGAGAAAGAGAGGGGTTGCCAAGGGCTGCCCCCCCCCCCATGGGCCTAGTCCGAATTGGAATAGGGGGAGGGGCGGCGCCCCCTCCTTCCTTCTCTTTCCCCCTCCTTCCTTCTTCTCCTAGTAGGACTGGGAAAGGGGGAGTCCTACTCCTACTAGGAGGAGGATTCCTCCCGCCTTGGCGTGCCTATGAGGGCCGGCCGGCCTCCCCCTTCCCTCCTTTATATACGTGGGTAGGGGGGCACCCTAGAACACATCAAAGTTGATCTCCCCCCTTGGCGTGCCTATGAAGCTGCGTATATATTGGGCATCAAGATCTATAGAGATAGATCAAGACGCTTAATTGTACTTTCACAAAGCACATACCTTGACAAAGTTTTGAAGAAGTTCAAAATGGATCAAGCAAAGAAAGGATTCTTGCCTGTGTTGCAAGGTGTGAAGTTGAGTAAGACTCAATGCCCGACCACTGCAGAAGATAGAGAGAAGATGAAAGATGTCCCCTATGCTTCAGCCATAGAATCTATCATGTATGCAATGCTGTGTACCAGACCTGATGTATGCCTTGCTATAAGTCTAGCAGGAAGGTACCAAAGTAATCCAGGAGTGGATCACTGTACAGCGGTCAAGAACATCCTGAAATACCTGAAAAGGACTAAGGATATGTTTCTCGTATATGGAGGTGACAAAGAGCTCATCGTAAATGGTTACGTTGATGCAAGCTTTGACACTGATCCGGACGATTCTAAATAGCAAACCGGATACGTATTTACATTGAACGGTGGAGCTGTCAGTTGGTGCTGTTCTAAACAAAGCGTCGTGGCGGGATCTACATGTGAAGCGGAGTACATAGCTGCTTCGGAAGCAGCAAATGAAGGAGTCTGGATGAAGGGGTTCATATCCGATCTAGGTGTCATACCTAGTGCATCGGGTCCTATGAAAATCTTTTGTGACAATACTGGTGCAATTGCCTTGGCAAAGGAATCCAGATTTCACAAGAGAACCAAGCACATCAAAAGACGCTGCAATTCCATCCGGGATTTAGTCCAGGTGGGAGACATAGAAATTTGCAAGATACATACGGATCTGAATGTTGCAGACCCGTTGACTAAGCCTCTTCCACGAGCAAAACATGATCAGCACCAAGGCTCCATGGGTGTAAGAATCATTACTGTGTAATCTAGATTATTGACTCTAGTGCAAGTGGGAGACTGAAGGAAATATGCCCTAGAGGCAATAATAAAGTATTATTTATTTCCTTGTATCATGATAAATGTTTATTATTCATGCTAGAATTGTATTAACCGGAAACATAATACATGTGTGAATATATAGACAAACAGAGTGTCACTAGTATGCCTCTACTTGACTAGCACGTTAATCAAAGATGGTTATGTTTCCTAGCCATAGACATAAGTTGTCATTTGATTAACGAGATCACCTCATTAGGAGAATGACGTGATTGACTTGACCCATTCCGTTAGCTTAGCACTCGATCGTTTATTATGTTGCTATTGCTTTCTTCATGACTTATACATGTTCCTATGACTATGAGATTATGCAACTCCCGTTTACCGGAGGAACACTTTGTGTGCTACCAAACGTCACAACGTAAATGGGTGATTATAAAGGTGCTCTACAGGTGTCTCCAAAGGTACTTGTTGGGTTGGCGTATTTCGAGATTAGGATTTGTCACTCCAATTGTCGGAGAGGTATCTCTGGGCCCACCCGGTAATGCACATCACTATAAGCCTTGCAAGCATTGTGACTAATGAGTTAGTTGCGGGATGATGTGTTACGGAACGAGTAAAGAGACTTGCCGGTAACGACATTGAACTAGGTATCGAGATACCGACGATCAAATCTCGGGCAAGTAACATACCGGTGACAAAGGGAACAACGTATGTTGTTACGCGGTCTGACCGATAAAGATCTTCGTAGAATATGTGGGAGCCAATATGGGCATCCAGGTCCCACTATTGCTTATTGACCGGAGACGTGTCTCGGTCATGTCTACATAGTTCTCGAACCCGTAGGGTCCGCACGCTTAACGTTACGATGACAGTTTTATTGAGTTTTGATGTACCGAAGGAGTTCGGAGTCCCGGATGAGATCGGGAATATGACGAGGAGTCTCGAAATGGTCGAGACGTAAAGATCGATATATTGGACGACTATATTCGGACTTCGGAAAGGTTCCAAGTGATTCGGGTATTTTTCGGAGTACCGGAGAGTTACGGGAATTCGTATTGGGCCTTAATGGGCCATACGGGAAAGGAGAGAAAGGCCTCAAAAGGTGGCCGCACCCCTCCCCATGGTCTGGTCCGAATTGGACTAAGGAAGGGGGGCGCACCCTTCCTTCTTTCTCCTTCCCCCTTCCCTTCTCCTACTCCCACAAGGAAAGGAGGAGTCCTACTCCCGCGCCTCTCCTCTTGGCCGGCTGCCTCCCCCTTGCTCCTTTATATACGGGGGCAGGGGGCACCCCAGAGACACAACAATTGATCCTTGAGATCTCTTAGCCGTGTGCGGTGCCCCCCTCCACCATATTACACCTCGATAATACCGTTGCGGAGCTTAGGCGAAGCCCTGCGTCGGTGGAACATCATTATCGTCACCACGCCGTCGTGCTGACGAAACTCTCCCTCAACACTCGGCTGGATCGGAGTTCGAGGGACGTCATCGAGCTGAACGTGTGTAGAACTCGGAGGTGCCGTACGTTCGGTACTTGATCGGTCGGATCGTGAAGACGTACGACTACATCAACCGCGTTGTGATAACGCTTCCGCTGTCGGTCTACGAGGGTACGTGGACAACACTCTCCCCTCTCGTTGCTATGCATCACCATGATCTTGCGTGTGCGTAGGAAATTTTTTGAAATTACTACGTTCCCCAACAGTGGCATCCGAGCCTGGTTTTATGCGTTGATGCTATGCACGAGTAGAACACAAGTGAGTTGTGGGCGATATAAGTCATACTGCTTACCAGCATGTCATACTTTGGTTCAGCGGTATTGTGAGATGAAGCGGCCCGGACCGACATTACGCGTACGCTTACGCGAGACTGGTCTCACTGTTCGGAGCACTCGTTGCTTAAAGGTGACTAGCGGGTGTCTGTCTCTCTCACTTTAGTTGAACCGAGTGTGGCTACGCCCGATCCTTGCGAAGGTTAAAACAGCACCAACTTGACAAACTATCGTTGTGGTTTTGATGCGTAGGTAAGAACGGTTCTTGCTAAGCCCGTAGAGCCACGTAAAACTTGCAACAACAAAGTAGAGGACGTCTAACTTGTTTTTGCAGGGCATGTTGTGATGTGATATGGTCAAGACATGATGTGATATAATTTGTTGTATGAGATGATCATGTTTTGTAACCGAGTTATCGGCAACTGGCAGGAGCCATATGGTTGTCGTTTTATTGTATGCAATGCAATCGCCATGTAATGTTTTACTTTATCACTAAGCGGTAGCGATAGTCGTAGAAGCATAAGATTGACGAGACGGCAACGATGTTGCGATGGAGATCAAGGTGTCGCGCCGGTGACGATGGTAATCATGACGGTGCTTCGGAGATGGAGATCACAAGCACGGTGCTTCGGAGATGGAGATCACAAGCACAGGATGATGATGGCCATATCATATCACTTATATTGATTGCATGTGATGTTAATCCTTTATGCATCTTATCTTGCTTTGTTTGACGGTAGCATTATAAGATGATCCTTCACTAAATTATCAAAGTATAAGTGTTCTCCCTGAGTATGCACCGTTGCGAAAGTTCTTCGTGCTGAGACACCACGTGATGATCGGGTGTGATAGGCTCTATGTTCAAATACAACGGGTGCAAAACAGTTGCACACGCGGAATACTCAGGTTAAACTTGACGAGCCTAGCATATAACAGATATGGCCTCGGAACACGGAGACCGAAAGGTCGAGCGTGAATCATATAGTAGATATGATCAACATAGTGATGTTCACCATTGTAACTACTCCATCTCACGTGATGATCGGACATGGTTTAGTTGATATGGATCACGTGATCACTTAGAGGATTAGAGGGATGTCTATCTAAGTGGGAGTTCTTAAGTAATATGATTAATTGAACTTGAATTTATCATGAACTTAGTACCTGATAGTATTTTGCTTGTCTATGTTAATTATAGATAGATGGCCCGTGCTGTTGTTCCATTGAATTTTAATGCGTTTCTTGAGAAAGCAAAGTTGAAAGATGATGGTAGCAATTACACGGACTGGGTCCGTAACTTGAGGATTATCCTCATTGCTGCACAGAAGAATTACGTCTTGGAAGCACCGCTGGGTGCCAGGCCTGCTGCAGGAGCAACACCAGATGTTATGAACGTCTGGCAGAGCAAAGCTGATGACTACTCGATAGTTCAGTGTGCCATGCTTTACGGCTTAGAACCGGGTCTTCAACGATGTTTTGAACGTCATGGAGCATATGAGATGTTCCAGGAGTTGAAGTTAATATTTCAAGCAAATGCCCGAATTGAGAGATATGAAGTCTCCAATAAGTTCTTCAGCTGCAAGATGGAAGAGAATAGTTCTGTCAGTGAGCATATACTCAAAATGTCTGGGTATAACAATCACTTGATTCAACTGGGAGTTAATCTTCCGGATGATAGCGTTATTGACAGAATTCTTCAATCACTGCCACCAAGCTACAAGATCTTCGTGATGAACTATAATATGCAAGGGATGAGTAAGACAATTCCCGAGCTCTTCGCAATGCTAAAGGCTGCGGAGGTAGAAATCAAAAAGGAGCATCAAGTGTTGATGGTCAATAAGACCACCAGTTTCAAGAAAAAGGGTTAAGGGAAGAAGAAAGGGAACTTCAAGAAGAACAGCAAACAAGTTGCTGCTCAGCAGAAGAAACCCAAGCCTGGACCTAAGCCTGAAACTGAGTGCTTCTACTGCAGGCAAACTTGTCACTGGAAGCGGAACTGCCCAAAGTATTTGGCGGATAAGAAGGATGGCAAGGTGAACAAAGGTATATGTGATATACATGTTATTGATGTGTACCTTACTAATGCTCGCAGTAGCACTTGGGTATTTGATACTGGTTCTGTTGCTAATATTTGCAACTCGAAACAGGGGCTACGGATTAAGCGAAGATTGGCTAAGGACGAGGTGACGATGCGCGTGGGAAATGGTTCCAAAGTCGATGTGATCGCGGTCGGCACGCTACCTCTACATCTACCTTCGGGATTAGTTTTAAACCTAAATAATTGTTATTTGGTGCCAGCGTTGAGCATGAACATTATATCTGGATCTTGTTTGATGCGAGACGGTTATTCATTTAAATCAGAGAATAATGGTTGTTCTATTTATATGAGTAATATTTTTTATGGTCATGCACCCTTGAAGAGTGGTCTATTTTTGTTGAATCTCGATAGTAGTGATACACATATTCATAATATTGAAACCAAAAGATGCAGAGTTGATAATGATAGTGCAACTTATTTGTGGCACTGCCGTTTAGGTCATATCGGTGTAAAGCGCATGAAGAAACTCCATACTGATGGACTTTTGGAACCACTTGATTATGAATCACTTGGTACTTGTGAACCGTGCCTCATGGGCAAGATGACTAAAACACCGTTCTCCGGAACTATGGAGAGAGCAACAGATTTGTTGGAAATCATACATACAGATGTATGTGGTCCGATGAATGTTGAGGCTCGTGGCGGATATCGTTATTTTCTCACCTTCACAGATGATTTAAGCAGATATGGGTATATCTACTTAATGAAAATAAGTCTGAAACATTTGAAAAGTTCAAAGAATTTCAGAGTGAAGTTGAAAATCATCGTAACAAGAAAATAAAGTTTCTACGATCAGATCGTGGAGGAGAATATTTGAGTTACGAGTTTGGTCTACATTTGAAACAATGCGGAATAGTTTCGCAACTCACGCCACCCGGAACACCACAGCGTAATGGTGTGTCCGAACGTCGTAATCGCACTTTACTAGATATGGTGCGATCTATGATGTCTCTTACTGATTTACCGCTATCGTTTTGGGGTTATGCTTTAGAGACGGCTGCATTCACGTTAAATAGGGCACCATCAAAATCCGTTGAGACGACGCCTTATGAATTGTGGTTTGGCAAGAAACCAAAGTTGTCGTTTCTTAAAGTTTGGGGCTGCGATGCTTATGTGAAGAAACTTCAACCTGATAAGCTCGAACCCAAATCAGAGAAATGTGTCTTCATAGGATACCCAAAGGAGACTGTTGGGTATACCTTCTATCACAGATCCGAAGGCAAAACTTTTGTTGCTAAATTCGGAAATTTTCTAGAGAAGGAGTTTCTCTCGAAAGAAGTGAGTGGGAGGAAAGTAGAACTTGATGAGGTAACTATACCTGCTCCCTTATTGGAAAGTAGTTCATCGCAGAAACCAGTTTCTGAGACACCTACACCAATTAGTGAGGAAGTTAATGATGATGATCATGAAACTTCAGATCAAGTTATTACTGAACCTCATAGATCAACCAGAGTAAGATCCGCACCAGAGTGGTACGGTAATCCTGTTCTGGAAGTTATGTTACTAGACCATGACGAACCTACGAACTATGAAGAAGCGATGGTGGGCCCAGATTCCGCAAAATGGGTTGAGGCCATGAAATCTGAGATGGGATCCATGTATGAGAACAAAGTATTGACTTTGGTTGACTTGCCCAATGATCGGCAAGCCATTGAAAATAAATGGATCTTCAAGAAGAAGACTGACGCTGATGGTAATGTTACTGTCTATAAAGCTCGACTTGTTGCGAAAGGTTTTCGACAAGTTCAAGGGATTGACTACGATGAGACCTTCTCACCCGTAGCGATGCTTAAGTCTGTCCGAATCATGTTAGCAATTGCCGCATTTTATGATTATGAAATTTGGCAAATGGATGTTAAAACTGCATTCCTGAATGGATTTCTGGAAGAAGAGTTGTATATGATGCAACCAGAAGGTTTTGTCGATCCAAAGGGAGCTAACAAAGTGTGCAAGCTCCAGCGATCCATTTATGGACTGGTGCAAGCCTCTCGGAGTTGGAATAAACGCTTTGATTGTGTGATCAAAGCATTTGGTTTTATACAGACTTTTGGAGAAGCCTGTATTTACAAGAAAGTGAGTGGGAGCTCTGTAGCATTTCTGATATTATATGTGGATGACATATTACTGATTGGAAATGATATAGAATTTCTGGATAGCATAAAGGGATACTTGAATAAGAGTTTTTCAATGAAAGACCTCGGTGAAGCTGCGTATATATTGGGCATCAAGATCTATAGAGATAGATCAAGACGCTTAATTGGACTTTCACAAAGCACATACCTTGACAAAGTTTTGAAGAAGTTCAAAATGGATCAAGCAAAGAAAGGATTCTTGCCTATGTTGCAAGGTGTGAAGTTGAGTAAGACTCAATGCCCGACCACTGCAGAAGATAGAGAGAAGATGAAAGATGTACCCTATGCTTCAGCCATAGAATCTATCATGTATGCAATGCCATGTACCAGACCTGATGTATGCCTTGCTATAAGTCTAGCAGGAAGGTACCAAAGTAATCCAGGAGTGGATCACTGTACAGCGGTCAAGAACATCCTGAAATACCTGAAAAGGACTAAGGATATGTTTCTCGTATATGGAGGTGACAAAGAGCTCATCGTAAATGGTTACGTTGATGCAAGCTTTGACACTGATCCGGACGATTCTAAATAGCAAACCGGATACGTATTTACATTGAACGGTAGAGCTGTCAGTTGGTGCAGTTCTAAACAAAGCGTCGTGGCGGGATCTACATGTGAAGCGGAGTACATAGCTGCTTCGGAAGCAGCAAATGAAGGAGTCTGGATGAAGGGGTTCATATCCGATCTAGGTGTCATACCTAGTGCATCGGGTCCTATGAAAATCTTTTGTGACAATACTGGTGCAATTGCCTTGGCAAAGGAATCCAGATTTCACAAGAGAACCAAGCACATCAAAAGACGCTGCAATTCCATCCGGGATTTAGTCCAGGTGGGAGACATAGAAATTTGCAAGATACATACGGATCTGAATGTTGCAGACCCGTTGACTAAGCCTCTTCCACGAGCAAAACATGATCAGCACCAAGGCTCCATGGGTGTAAGAATCATTACTGTGTAATCTAGATTATTGACTCTAGTGCAAGTGGGAGACTGAAGGAAATATGCCCTAGAGGCAATAATAAAGTATTATTTATTTCCTTGTATCATGATAAATGTTTATTATTCATGCTAGAATTGTATTAACCGGAAACATAATACATGTGTGAATATATAGACAAACAGAGTGTCACTAGTATGCCTCTACTTGACTAGCACGTTAATCAAAGATGGTTATGTTTCCTAGCCATAGACATAAGTTGTCATTTGATTAACGAGATCACCTCATTAGGAGAATGACGTGATTGACTTGACCCATTCCGTTAGCTTAGCACTCGATCGTTTATTATGTTGCTATTGCTTTCTTCATGACTTATACATGTTCCTATGACTATGAGATTATGCAACTCCCGTTTACCGGAGGAACACTTTGTGTGCTACCAAACGTCACAACGTAAATGGGTGATTATAAAGGTGCTCTACAGGTGTCTCCAAAGGTACTTGTTGGGTTGGCGTATTTCGAGATTAGGATTTGTCACTCCAATTGTCGGAGAGGTATCTCTGGGCCCACCCGGTAATGCACATCACTATAAGCCTTGCAAGCATTGTGACTAATGAGTTAGTTGCGGGATGATGTGTTACGGAACGAGTAAAGAGACTTGCCGGTAACGACATTGAACTAGGTATCGAGATACCGACGATCAAATCTCGGGCAAGTAACATACCGGTGACAAAGGGAACAACGTATGTTGTTACGCGGTCTGACCGATAAAGATCTTCGTAGAATATGTGGGAGCCAATATGGGCATCCAGGTCCCGCTATTGCTTATTGACCGGAGACGTGTCTCGGTCATGTCGACATAGTTCTCGAACCCGTAGGGTCCGCACGCTTAACGTTACGATGACAGTTTTATTGAGTTTTGATGTGCCGAAGGAGTTCGGAGTCCCGGATGAGATCAGGGATATGACGAGGAGTCTCGAAATGGTCGAGACGTAAAGATCGATATATTGGACAACTATATTCGGACCTCGGAAAGGTTCCGAGTGATTCGGGTATTTTTCGGAGTACCGGAGAGTTACGGGAATTCGTATTGGGCCTTAATGGGCCATACGGGAAAGGAGAGAAAGGCCTCAAAAGGTGGCCGCACCCCTCCCCATGGTCTGGTCCGAATTGGACTAAGGAAGGGGGGCGCACCCTTCCTTCTTTCTCCTTCCCCCTTCCCTTCTCCTACTCCCACAAGGAAAGGAGGAGTCCTACTCCCGCGCCTCTCCTCTTGGCCGGCTGCCTCCCCCTTGCTCCTTTATATACGGGGGCAGGGGGGCACCCCAGAGACACAACAATTGATCCTTGAGATCTCTTAGCCGTGTGCGGTGCCCCCCTCCACCATATTACACCTCGATAATACCATTGCGGAGCTTAGGCGAAGCCCTGCGTCGGTGGAACATCATCATCGTCACCACGCCGTCGTGCCCTCACGACGCGGGTCCACGTCCCCATCTTTCATCGGCGACGATTGAACAGTGAAATGATATTTGAGGAGTGAGCTAGTGTGCTTGACCCGCCAACTGTGGACTATGGCCGGCGCACCTTCTCGCGTAAGCCATAGGCGTACTATACACCGACGGTGCTCCAAGATATTTTGTGCTGCATCTCACACGGTTGGTGATAATAAACTGTGTGCGATCTACTTGATTTTTCGTCTTGATTCGAATTACGTAATGGGGTCACAGCTGCAAAGGATGGTGTTTGAATTGCTAGAACTTTTATCTGAAGTGAACATGCAACTATAGGTGTGTCGCCAAAAAAATTGGAATTATTCAGGGTTCGTTTGGACCTTTTTATACACTAACTTGGTTTTGTAGGCATTTCAGGTGCATAATTCAAATTTGAACTACATGCACATGCTCCAGTGCATATAAACTGGTTCAAAAATCAAATCTGTGTCCTTGGTTGCATGCTTAGGTCCCATGCAAGAAATGGGAATGAATGTCAAACACCCAGCCACCGTCACTCGGCCGCAAACATTGAGATACTTGGTTTTTAAATTCTAGCAAATCCAAAACTCGTCTGAAATTCATGAAACTTGGCATGCTACCATGGAGTGGCATCAACATGCCATGGTAAATTTTTTGTCCCATTTGGGGCAGGTTTGGGTATAAGCTTCTCACAAACCAGAGCTTCTCACAACAAGCGTGATGGTTTCGATAGGGAACGTGCCACCTTTGGGGACGGAACGATATCTGTTGCCTCTGATTGCTTTCAAAAAAATTCTAGTGTCAACATAGAATAACAGGAGTGTTGTGTTTAATTTTGGAATTTTTCGGGGTTCGTTTGGACTTTTTTATACATTAATTCGGTTTCTGGGCATTTAATGTGCATAACTCAAATTTGAACTACAAGCACATGCTCCTGTGCACTGAAGTTGGTTGAAAAATCACATGTGTGTCCTTGGGTGAATTTCTAGGTCCCATGCAAGAAATGGGAATGAAATTCAAACACCAGGGCACTGTTGATTGACGGCAAAACGTTGAGATGCCTGGTTTTTAAATTCTAATAAATCCAAAATTGTCTGAAATTCATGAAACTTGGCATGCTATCATGGAGCGGCATCAACATGTCGTGGTAAAAATTTTGTCCCATTTGGGGCAGGTTTGGGTATAAGCTTCTCACAAACCACAGCTTCTCACAACAAGTGTGATGGTTTCGGTAGGGAACGTGCCACCTTTGGGGATGGAACGATATCCGTTGCCTCTTATTGCTTTCAAACAATTTCCAGTGTCAACATAGAACAACAGGAGTGTTGTGTTTAATTTTGGAATTTTTCAGGGTTCGTTTGGCATTTTTATACATTAATTGGGTTTCTGGGCATTTAATGTGCATAATTCAAATTTGAACTACAAGCACATGCTCCAGTGCACCAAAGTTGGTTGAAAAATCACATGTGTGTCCTTGGGTGAATTTCTAGGTCCCATGCAAGAAATGGGAATGAAATTAAACACCAGGGCACTGTTGATTGCCGGCAAAACATTGAGATGCCTGTTTTTAAATTCTAGTAAATCCAAAACTCGTCTGAAATTCATGAAACTTGGCATGCTATCATGGAGCGGCATCAACATGCCGTGGTAAATTTTTTGTCCCATTTGGGGCAGGTTTGGGTATAAGCTTCTCACAAACCAGAGCTTCTCACAACAAGCGTGATGGTTTCGGTAGGGAACGTGCCACCTTTGGGGACGGAACGATATCCGTTGCCTCTTATTGCTTTCAAAAAATTTCTAGTCTCAACATAGAACAACAGGAGTGTTGTGTTTAATTTTGGAATTTTTCGGGGTTCGGTTGGCCTTTTTTATACATTAATCGGGTTTCTGGGCATTTAATGTGCATAATTCAATTTTGAACTACAAGCACATGCTCCAGTGCACCAAAGTTGGTTGAAAAATCACATGTGTGTCCTTGGGTGAATTTCTAGGTCCCATGCAAGAAATGGGAATGAAATTCAAACACAAGGGCACTGTTGATTGATTGCCGGCAAAACGTTGAGATGCCTGGTTTTTAAATTCTTGTAAATCCAAAACTCGTCTTAAATTCAGGAAACTTGGCATGCTATCATGGAGCGGCATCAACATGCCGTGGTAAAAGTTTTGTCCCATTTGGGGCAGGTTTGGGTATAAGCTTCTCACAACAAGTGTGATGGTTTCGGTAGGGAATGTGCACCTTTAGGGACGGAACAATATCCGTTGCCTCTTATTGCTTCCAAAAATTTCTGTCAACATAGAACAACAGTAGTGCTGTGTTTAATTTTGGAATTTTTCAGGGTTCGTTTGGCCTTTTTATACATTAATTGAGTTTTTGGGCATTTAATGTGCATAATTCAAATTTGAACTACATGCACATGCTCCAGTGCATATAAACTGGTTGAAAATCAAATATGTGTCCTTGGTTCCATGCTTAGGTCCCATGCAAGAAATGGGAATGAATTTCAAACACCCTACCACCGTCACTCGGCCTCAAACATTGAGATACCCGGTTTTTAAATTCTAGTAAATCCAAAGCTCGTCTGAAATAAAATGTGTCGAGCAGGATTTGTGTAGCTCTTGATCGCAAACGTTTTAGTTAGAACACCCGTATGCAAACCGATATCTTCCCAGGAAGCCAAGAGAAAATGTGCCGAGCAGGATTTCTGCAGCTCTTGATCGCAAACGTTTAAGATAGAATGCCCGTATGCAAAGTGAGAGCTATGGTCTTCCCCCCTTAAGTCGAGGGAAAATTCGCAGCGCAGGATTTGTGCATCCTTTCAACGCAAACGGTTGTTTTGGATGACCCGTGTGCAACCACGTACAAACAATCTGGTAAGATTTGCATCGCTCATATTGGGTATGTTGCCATTTGTCAAACTGGAAAGATTGACATTTGTTGATCTAATAACATTGTCATGCGATTTGTCAAAATATGCAGCTAAAAATCACTAGCAGTATCTAATTTTTGCAACTAAAATTCAGTAATTAAGCATAGATTTCATTCATAGATTAAGCAGTCTTTCTTAAATTATACAAGCAGTTCAACTCGACAGCTGAACCGACCAAACTTTTCCCCAATTGTTGCCAACCACGTACTGAAATAGCTAGTTCAACTATATATCCTAGCTAATTTTAAGTACATTGTACAGTTCCACCACACATCTATAGTCAGATGAACTGAACAAAATAGCCCCTAAATACTACTACTACGGAGGGGCTTTGTGCTACTTCCGACAGCCTCTCCTCTCTGCCGAGCGCGCTAAGTAATAGGCAGAGGAGGAGGAGGAGGAGGACCCTACCGACGAGCTGGACAAATGCAATACGGTGTCTGCCGTTGCTGCACGTTCAGCGACGCTCGCCAGCTCGAACGCCCACTGCCGCTCCAGACGATCCCTCTCGAAGCGGCCGGACTGCTCGTAGATCTCCTGATTCCTCGCCTCTGTGTTGGTGTGTGCTGCGGCCACGGCTGCGGTAAGGCTCTTTGCGTGCTCGACGAGGCGCTCCTCCTCCTCCCGCAGGAACTCGATGTAGCGCGCAAGGTCGCTGACGCACGTGCGGGCCTCCACCTCCGCCTCCCTCCTTTAGGTGGCGATGGCGGAGCAGGTGATGATCCCGGCAGTCGACGGTGGGATGGCAGCCACGGCGGTCGACGATGGGGTGGCGGCCACGACCACCACCTCCCGCCTTCGGGCCACGGTGGCGGAGCGAGTGATGGCCACGATGGCCAGCAGTCGGGTGGCGGCCACGATGGCCACCTCCCGCCTTCGGGCCGCGTCGACAGAGCGGGAGATGGCCCTGGCTTTCGTCGGTGGTGTGGCGGCAACGGCGGCCGGCAATAGTTGCCGACGGGCAGCGGCGGCGGAGCGTGTGGTGGGTGTTCCGCGCACACCCAACAGGGATGCCACGCGCACTACACTACGCCGGGGACTGCGCCGCTGCCATGGTGTAGCCTCCTAGCTGGAGCTGTCCTCTGATGACGGCGGAGTGGCTGAGCGACGACGACAGACTGGTGCCATTGGCGATTGTGAGAGAAGCAGACGAGATAAGCAACAGGGAGGGAGGGGAAAATGCGATGCAGGACTCGCCAGCCGTGAGGGTTTATATAGCAGGCCGGTAAGCATTGGGATTTTGGGGGATTTCACCGAGTCGGGTGATACGTCTCCAATGTATCTATAATTTTTTATTGTTTCATGCTATATTATATTTTGTTTTGGATGTTTAATGGGCTTTATTATGCACTTTTATATTATTTTGGGACTAACCTATTAACCGGAGCCCAGCCTAGAATTGCTGTTTTTTGCCTATTTCAGAGTTTCGCAGAAAAATAATATCAAACGGAGTCCAAACGGAATGAAACCTTCGGGAACGTGATTTTTGGAACAAACGTGATCCAGAGGACTTGGACCCTACGTCAAGAAAGCAATCAGGAGGGCACGAGGTAGGGGGCGCGCCTACCCCCTGGGCGCGCCCTCCACCCTCGTGGGGCCCACGTTGCTCCACCGACGTACTTCTTCCTCCTATATATACACACGTACCCCCCAAACTACCAGATACGGAGCCAAAAACCTAATTCCACCGCCGAAACCTTCTGTATTCGTGAGATCCCATCTTGGGGCCTTTTCCGGAGCTCCGCCGGAGGGGGCATTGATCATGGAGGGCTTCTACATCAACACCATAGCTTCTCCGATGATGTGTGAGTAATTTACCTCAGACCTTCGGGTCCATAGTTATTAGCTAGATGGCTTCTTCTCTCCCTTTAGTTCTCAATACAAAGTCTATTCGATGTAATCTTCTTTTGTGGTGTGTTTGTTGGGACCGATGAATTGTGGGTTTATGGTCAAGTTTATCTATGAACAATATTTGAATCTTCTCTAAATTCTTTTATGTATGATTGGTTAACTTTGCAAGTCTCTTCGAATTATCAGTTTGGTTTGGCCTACTAGATTGATCTTTCTTGCAATGGGAGAAGTGCTTAGCTTTGGGTTCAATCTTGCGGTGTCCTTTCCCAGTGACAGCAGGGGCAGCAAGACACGTATTGTATTGTTCCCATCGAGGATAACAAGATGGGGTATATATCATATTGCATGAGTTTATCCCTCTACATCATGTCATCTTACTTAAAGCGTTACTCTGTTCTTTTGAACTTAATACTCTAGATGCATGTTGGATAGCGGCCGATGTGTGGAGTAATAGTAGTAGATGCAGGCAGGAGTCGGTCTACTTGTCGCAGACGTGATGCCTATATACATGATCATACCTAGATATTCTGATAACTATGCTCAATTTTGTCAATTGCTCAACAGTAATTTGTTCACCCACCGTAATACTTATGCTCTCGAGAGAAGCCACTAGTGAAACCTATGGCCCCGGGGTCTATTTTCCATCATATTAATCTTCCAACACTTAGCTATTTTTATTGCCTTTTATTTTACTTTGCATCTTTATCATAAAAAATACCAAAAATATTATCTTATCATATCTATCAGATCTCACTTTCGTAAGTGACCGTGAAGGGATTGACAACCCCTTTATTGCGTTCGTTGCGAGGATTTTATTTGTTTGTGTAGGTGTGAGGGACTCGTGCGTGGCCTCCTACTGCATTGATACCTTGGTTGTCAAAAACTGAGGGAAATACTTACGCTGCTTTACTGCATCACCCTTTCCTCTTCAAGGGAAACCAACGCAGTCCTCAAGAGGTAGCAAGAAGGATTTCTGGCGCCGTTGCCGGGGAGTCTACGCAAAAGTCAACATACCAAGTACCCATCACAAACCCTTATCTCCCGCATTACGTTATTTGCCATTTGCCTCTCATTTTCCTCTCCCCCACTTCACCCTTGCCGTTTTATTTGCCCTCTCTTTTTCGTTCGCCTCTTTTTCTTTGCTTGATTCTTGTTTGCTCGTGTGTTGGGTTGCTTGCTTGTCACGATGGCTCAAGATAATACTAAATTGTCTGAATTTACCAATACCAACAACAATGATTTTCTTAGCACTCCGATTGCTCCTCTTACCGATACTGAATCTTGTGAAATCAATACTGCTTTATTGAATCTTGTCATGAAAGAACAATTCGCTGGCCTTCCTAGTGAAGATGCCGCTACCCATCTAAATAGCTTCATTGATTTGTGCGATATGCAAAAGAATAAAGATGTGGACAATGATATTGTTAAATTGAAGCTATTTCCTTTTTTGCTTAGAGATCGTGCTAAAGCTTGGTTTTCGTCTCTGCCTAAAAATAGTATTGATTCTTGGAATAAGTGCAAAGATGCTTTTATCTCTAAGTATTTTCCTCCCGCTAAGATCATCTCTCTTAGAAACGATATTATGAATTTTAAGCAACTTGATCACGAACATGTTGCACAAGCTCGGGAGAGGATGAAATTAATGATACGTAATTGCCCTACACATGGTTTGAATTAATGGATGATTATACAAAAAAATTATGCCGGATTAAATTTTGCTTCTAGAAATCTTTTAGATTCGGCCGCGGGAGGCACTTTTATGGAAATCACTTTAGGAGAAGCTACTAAACCCCTAGATAATATTATGGTTAATTATTCTCAATGGCACACCGAAAGATCCACTAATAAAAAGTGCATGCGATAGAAGAAATTAATGTTTTGAGTGGAAATATGGATGAACTTATGAAATTATTTGCTACTAAGAGTGTTTCTTCTGATCCTAATGATATGCCTTTGTCTACTTTGATTGAGAATAATAATGAATCTATGGATGTGAATTTTGTTGGTAGGAATAATTTTGGTAACAACGCGTATAGAGGAAACTTTAATCCTAGGCCGTATCCTAGTAATTCCTCTAATAATTATGGTAATTCCTACAACAATTCTTATGGAAATTTTAATAAGATGCCCTCTGAATTTGAGACTAGTGTTAAGGAGTTTATGAATTCGCAAAAGAATTTCAATGCTTTGCTTGAAGAAAAATTGCTTAAAGTTGATGAATTGGCTAGGAACGTTGATAGAATTTCTCTTGATGTTGATTCCTTGAAACTTAGATCTATTCCACCTAAGCATGATATCGATGAGTCTCTCAAGGCCATGAGAATTTCCATTGATGAGTGCAAAGAAAGAACCGCTAGGATGCGTGCTAAGAAAGATTGTTTTGTGAAAGCGTGTTCTTCTAGTTTCTATGAAAATAAAGATGAAGATCTAAAAGTTATTGATGTGTCCCCTATTAAATCTTTGTTTTGCAATATGAATCTTGATAATGATGGAACTGAATATGATCCACCTTTACCTAGAAGGCGTTCCAAAAATTCGGAGTTTTTAGATCTTGATGCAAAAATTGGTAAAAGTGGGATTGAAGAGATCAAAACTCTAGATATTAATGAACCCACTATCTTGGATTTCAAGGAATTTAATTATGATAATTTCTCTTTGATAGATTGTATTTCCTTGTTGCAATCCGTGCTAAATTCTCCACATGCTTATAGTCAAAATAAAGCCTTTACCAAACATATCGTTGATGCTTTGATGCAATCTTATGAAGAAAAACTTGAGTTGGAAGTTTCTATCCCTAGAAAACTTTATGATGAGTGGGAACCTACTATTAAAATTAAAATTAAAGATCATGAATGCTATGCTTTGTGTGATTTGGGTGCTAGTGTTTCCACGATTCCAAAGACTTTGTGTGATTTGCTAGGTTTCCGTGATTTTGATGATTGTTCTTTAAACTTGCACCTTGCGGATTCCACTATTAAGAAACCTATGGGAAGAATTAATGATGTTCTTATTGTTGCAAATAGGAACTATGTGCCTGCAGATTTTATTGTTCTTGATATAGATTGCAATCCTTCATGTCCTATTATTCTTGGTAGACCTTTCCTTAGAACGATTGGTGCAATTATTGATATGAAGGAAGGAAATATTAGATTCCAATTTCTGTTAAGGAAAGGCATGGAACACTTCTCTAGAAAGAAAATAAAATTACCTTTTGAATCTATTATGAGAGCCACTTATGGATTGCCTACCAAAGATGGCAATACCTAGATTTATCCTTGCTATTATGCCTAGCAAGGGGCGTTAAACGATAGCGCTTGTTGGGAGGCAACCCAATTTTATTTTTATTTTTTGCTTTTTTCTTCTGTTTAGGAATAAATATTTGATCTAGCCTCTGGTTAGATGTGTTTTTATGTTTTAATTAGTGTTTGTGCCAAGTTTAACCTATAGGATCTTTTTGGATGATAGTTATTTGATCTTGCTGAAAATTCCAGAAACTTTCTGTTCACGAAAATAATTGTTAAAAATCACCAGAACGTGATAAAATATTGATTCCAATTGAAGCAGATCAATAAACAAATTGTCTAGGTCTTCCTATTTTGGCTGAATTTTTGGAGTTCCAGAAGTTTGCGTTAGTTACAGATTACTACAGACTGTTCTGTTTTTGAGAGATTCTGTTTTTCGTGTGTTGTTTTGCTTATTTTGATGAATCTATGGCTAGTAAAATAGTTTATAAACCATAGAGAAGTTGGAATACAGTAGGTTTAACACCAATATAAATAAATGAATGAGTTCATTACAGTACCTTGAAGTGGTGTTTTGTTTTCTTTCGCTAACGGAGCTCACGAGATTTTCTGCTGAGTTTTGTGTTGTGAAGTTTTCAAGTTTTGGGTGAAAGATTTGATGGATTATGGAACAAGGAGTGGCAAGAGCCTAAGCTTGGGAATGCCCATGGCACCCAAAGATAATCTAAGGACACCAAAAAGCCAAAGCTTGGGGATGCCCCGGAAGGCATCCCCTCTTTCGTCTACTTCCATCGGTAACTTTACTTGGAGCTATATTTTTATTCACCACATGATATGTGTTTTGCTTGGAGCGTCTTGTATTATTTGAGTCTTTGTTTTTTTTAGTTTACCACAATCATCCTTGTTGTACACACCTTTTGAGAGAGTCACACATAAATTGGAACTTATTAGAATACTCTATGTGCTTCACTTATATTTTTTGAGCTATATAGTTTTGCTCTAGTGCTTCACTTATATCTTTTAGAGCACGGCGGTGGATTTTTTTTTATAGAAACTATTGATCTCTCATGCTTCACTTATATTATTTTGAGAGTCTTAAAATAGCATGGCAATTTGCTTTAATTATAATATCATGAGAAATTTGATGCTTGATAATTGTTTTGAGATATAAAGGTGGTAATATCATAGTTGTGCTAGTTGAGTAATTGTGGAATTGAAAAATACTTGTGTTGGAGTGTGTGATTCCCGTAGCATGCACGTATGGTGAACCGTTATGTAATGAAGTCGGAGCATGAGGTATTTATTGATTGTCATCCTTTGTGTGGCGGTCGGGATCGCGCGATGGTTAACTCCTACCAACCCTTCCCCTAGGAGCATGCATAGTAGTACTTTGCTTCGAGGGCTAATAAATTTTTGCAATAAGTATATGAGTTCTTTATGACTAATGTGAGTCCATGGATTATACGCACACTTACCTTTCCGCAATTTTCTAGTCTCTTCGGTACCGTGCATTGCCCTTTCTCACCTTGAGAGTTGGTGCAAACTTCGCCAGTGCATCCAAACCCCGTGATATGAGACGCTCTATCACACATAAACCTCCTTATATCTTCCTCAAAACAGCCACCATACCTACCTATTATGGCATTTCCATAGCCATTCCGAGATATATTGCCATGCAACTTTCCATCGTTTCGTTTATCATGACACGCTCCATCATTGTCATATTGCTTTGCATGATCATGTAGTTGACATTGTATTTGTGGCAAAGCCACCCTTCATAATTCTTTCATACATGTCGCTCTTGATTCATTGCATATCCCGGTACACCGCCGGAGGCATCTACATAGAGTCATATTTTGTTCTAAGTATTGAGTTGTAATTCATGAGTTGTAAGTAAATAAGTGTGATGATCATCATTATTAGAGCATTGTCCCAAGTGAGGAAAGGATGATGGAGACTATGATTCCCCCACAAGCCGGACTAAAAACAAAGAGGCCATAAAAAAAGAGAAAAGGCCCAAATAAAAAAATGAGAGAAAAAGAGAGAAGGGACAATGTTACTATCCTTTTACCGCACTTGTGCTTCAAAGTAGCACCGTGATCTTCATGATAGAGAGTCTCTCATTTTGTCGCTTTCATATACTAGTGGGAAATTTCATTATAGAACTTGGCTTGTATATTCCAATGATGGGCTTCCTCAAATGCCCGAGGTCTTTGTGAGCAAGCAAGTTCGATGCACACCCACTTAGTTTATTTTGTTTGAGCTTTCATACACTTATAGCTCTAAGTGCATCCGTTGCATGGCAATCCCTACTCCTTGCATTGACATCAATTGATGGGCATCTCCATAGCCCGTTGATTAGCCTTGTTGATGTGAGACTTTCTCCTTTTTTGTCTTCCCACATAACCCCTATCATTATAACTTATTCCACCATAGTGCTATATCCATGGCTTGCGCTCATGTATTGCGTAAAAGTTGAAAAGGCTTAAGCGCGTTAAAAGTATGAACCAATTGCTTGGCTAAAACCGGGGTTGTACATGATATGAATATTTTGTGTGGGGAAGATGGAGCATAGCCAGACTATATGATTTTGTAGGGATAACTTGCTTTGGCTATGTTATTTTGATAAGACAAAATTGCTTGGTTAGCATGCGTGAAGTATTATTGTTTTTATGTCAACATTAAACTTTTATCTTGATCATATCAAATCTGAACATTCGTGCCACAATAAGAAGAATTACTTTGAAATTATGCTAAGTAGCATTCCACATAAAAAATCTGTTTTTATCATTACCTACTCGAGGACGAGCAGGAATTAAGCTTGGGGATGCTTGATACGTCTCCAACGTATCTATAATTTGTATTGTTCCATGCTATATTATATTCTGTTTTGGATGTTTAATGGGCTTTATTATGCACTTTTATATTATTTTGGGACTAACCTATTAACCGGAGGCCCAGCCCAGAATTGTTGTTTTTTGCCTATTTCAGAGTTTCGCAGAAAAAGAATATCAAACGGAGTCCAAACGGAATGAAACCTTCGGGAACGTGATTTTTGGAACAAACGTGATCCAGAGGACTTGGACCCTACGTCAAGAAAACAATTAGGAGGGCACGAGGTAGGGGGCGCGCCTACCCCCTGGGCACGCCCTCCACCCTCGTGGGGCCCACGTTGCTCCACCGACGTACTTCTTCCTCCTATATATACCTACGTACCCCCAAACTACCAAATACGGAGCCAAAAACCTAATTCCACCGCCGCAACCTTCTGTACTCGTGAGATCCCATCTTGGGGCCTTTTCCGGAGCTCCGCCGGAGGGGGCATTGATCACGGAGGGCTTCTACATCAACACCATAGCCTCTCCGATGATGTGTGAGTAGTTTACGTCAGACCTTCTGGTGCATAGTTATTAGCTAGATGGCTTCTTCTCTCTCTTTGGTTCTCAATACAAAGTTCTCCACGATTCTCGTGGAGATCTATTCGATGTAATCTTCTTTTGGGGTGTGTTTGTTGGGACCGGTGAATTGTGGGTTTATGATCAAGTTTATCTATGAACAATATTTGAATCTTCTCTGAATTCTTTTTTGTATGATTGGTTATCTTTGCAAGTCTCTTCGAATTATCAGTTTGGTTTGGCCTACTAGATTGATCCTTCTTGCAATGGGAGAAGTGCTTAGCTTTGGGTTCAATCTTGTGGTGTCCTTTCCCAGTGACAACAGGGGCAGCAAGGCACGTATTGTATTGTTCCCATCGAGGATAACAAGATGGGGTTTATATCATATTGTATGAGTTTATCCCTCTACATCATGTCATCTTACTTAAAGCGTTACTCTGTTCTTTTGAAATTAATACTCTAGATGCATGCTGGATAGCGGTCGATGTGTGGAGTAATAGTAGTAGATGCAGGCAGGAGTCGGTCTACTTGTCGCAGATGTGATGCCTATATACATGATCATACCAAGATATTCTGATAACTATGCTCAATTCTGTCAATTGCTCAACAGTAATTTGTTCACCCACCGTAATACTTATGCTCTCGAGAGAAGCCACTAGTGAAACCTATGGCCCCGGGTCTATTTCCCATCATATTAATCTTCCAATACTTAGCTATTTTTATTGCCTTTTATTTTACTTTGCATCTTTATCATAAAAAATACCAAAAATATTATCTTATCATATCTATCAGATCTCACTTTCGTAAGTGACCGTGAAGGGATTGACAACCCCTTTATTGCGTTGGTTGCGAGGATTTTATTTGTTTGTGTAGGTGCGAGGGACTCGTGAGTGGCCTCCTACTGGATTGATACCTTGGTTCTCCAAAACTGAGGGAAATACTTATGCTGCTTTACTGCATCACCCTTTCCTCTTCAAGGGAAAACCAACGCAGTGCTCAAGAGGTAGCATCAGGCGGGAAGCTTGCGCGGCAATTTGTGAGGTTGCGCGGGAACGGGCTCACCGACGATTCATTTGCGCCACTTCGAGCCACCGTTTGGCCAAAAGAACGCCCCCGCGCGCTGTGCAAGCTTGCGCTGTAAGCCATCTGTGGCAGCGGGGTGACAAGACGTGCGAGAGGAGGACGAAAAGTCACGTACACATACGGTTAATACAAAAAAATGTTTGCGATTTAATTACCTACTATACCCCTGTCCTGGTTTATAAGTAGGATTTAACTAATAAAATACGAATGCATGCCGCCAAAGATTATACCGTTAGGCGCCGCGGTGCGCTCTGCTCGCGTCCGTCGGCGCGCTGGGCTTGTGGACACCTTTTCCTTATGTGTTCAACTACTATATGCATATATATATATGGTTGCTCGCCGTTGAGGCGACCGCGGTGCACTCTGCTCGTGTCCCTCCGCGCGCGCTCTGCCAACGGTTGGGCGTGCGCACGATCACGTCGGGGGCCCCATATGCATGCGGTTGCGCCGCGCGCGTTGCCACGCGATGCAGTTACGTGCGGCACGATGGAGTTACGGGCTGCAAATTAGAACTGCCATCAGGGCCTACCGATATTCCTGGCCGTCCGGCTTCCCCTTTAATTCCCGCGGCCATTATAACCTTAGTCTCTTCAACCTTTCAATCGCGCCCCACAACACAACAAGCACACCCACGACGACACATAGAGAGGGGATGTCTAGCGGCGCTCCAATGGAGTTCGGCGAGCATAGAGTGGAGACCCACGCGAGGGAGACGGATCTCTCGGTGGTGTGCACCATCGACCCTGCCGTGGTGGACGACTACAAGGTGGTCGGCATCGACCTCCAGTACACCGCCGGTCATTCCGGCATATATCAGAAGGTTGTCGTCGCCCAGTTGTGTGTGCGCCATCATGTCCTCATCTACCACTACTGCATGGACACAGAGCCTTGCGACCATTTCTACAGGTTTGTCAACAGCACCGACTACAAGTTCGCCATGGTGGAAACCAAAGACGATGTAAATGCGCTCAGGGTTACGGGCTTGGCCTGCAAGAACCTTGTCGAAATCCGTGACCACTACACGGTCTGGGGCATCACGATGAAGGACTCCCTGGTCGAACTCGCCTCGACCATCATCGACCCCTACTACCAAAAGATGAAGCAGGATGCCTAGAGAACAAGTCCCGTATCCTGGCACAGGGCCTGGATGCGGCAGCTGGATGAACCTCACCACAGGTTCGCGGCCAAGAGCATGTACACATGCTATGAGATGCACAGGCAGATCGTTGACATGAGGAAGTGCCTCATTACCCAAATCGACGAGCCCGGATCGAGCAACAAGCAGAGCAAGCGTCATAAGAAGTAGATGATGATCAGATGATCGTTTATGCTAGTTAATCATGCATGTAATATATAGTTTACTTTATTGGTGTGTGGAAATGTCATGTGTGTAGTAGCCACCTATGTAATTATGCATGTAATAGTTTACTTTGGTGTGTACAAATGCCATGGTTGTAGTACCCACCTATGTAAGTGGATGTTTAATTTGGTTATGCAACAATGTCCTTATAAGTGTGTATATAATGTTGTTGTTCTGTATGCAATCCCATAGCACAACACACATGTCTTATTAGCAGCAACCATCCGTGTTATTATTGGTCTTCGCACACATTTCTGATTACAGACCTGTTTGCCGCGTATCACACACATCTTGTTATATTGAACCATTTCTGTTCTCTTGTCTCAACACAAACAGTTCATCCGAGTGAACCGCATGCCGTATATCGCACACACCTTGATCTGGCTGACCGTTACTTTTGTGTTGCCTAATCACAAACAGTTCATCCGACTGAACCGTATGTTGTATATCGCACACACCTTCATCTGGCTGGCCGTTTCTTTTGTTCCTCCTCATCGCAAACAGTTAATTGAACTGAACCGTATGCCCTGCATCGCACACGCAACTAAAATCTGAACCGTGTTTGATGCATCCTCCATCGCAAACGTTTTGCAGCTTTTTTTGACGGTTTTTTTACACCACCGTTTGCGATTAATGCATCGCACACAGTTTCATCGAAGGGTCTCTGATTGTAGTGTCGCGTTAGCAGCAACCTGCAGTAGTGCTTGATCGGTACAGATCGTGAAGGTGTACAACTATATCAACCGGGTTGACAAACGCTTTCGCTTAGCGATCTACAAGGGTATGTAGATGCTCTCCCCCTCTCGTAGCTATGCATCTCCATGGATAGATCTTGCGTCCGCGTAGAATTTTTTTTGTTTTCCATGCAACATTCCCCAACACCGTCTTCATGCCGTTAATCGTTGATGTCAACGCGACGCCACTGCTTTTCTCAAAGTGTTCATCGCCGCAACTTGTCCGGACGCGGACGTTGGGTGTGGAGCAGCCGCGTGCCCGCACGCTGTTCGCTGGTATGCCTAAAGCCGGCGAGCCGGCGTACAACGACGCGGACACGGAGATGTTTGACATCATCCAAGAGGGAGATGGAGGAGGAGGTTGCTACGAGGACGGGCAGGTGGATGGCTCTGAGCCCAACCAGGCCGGCTCATACTCCCAACCGGGATTGCAATTCACCAATCACCAAGTTCGGCACGTTCACACAGCCAGAACGCAGTTGGGCTACACCTAGTCTAACACATTCACCTTACCGATAGATAGCAGCACGATTGGGCCAGAAGACAACGAGAGAAGGAGGAGGGTGAGGACGATGACCCATATGATTTCGTTGGTGATCCAAAGAAAAGGGTTAGAGGAGACAACTTCAACATGCGGGACGATGAGCTGTGGTGTGATGCATGGTTGGCTACTAGCCTCGATCCGATCCATGACGCTCAGCAAAAGGGCACAACTTTTTGGGCTAACAGTCACACTTGGTTTCATGAACACAAGCATTTCATGCCCTACTCTGACGTGGTCGTCAGCAACCGTGAATCAAAGTCCCTCAAACATCGATGATACACCATCCAAGAGAACGTGTTGAGGTATTGCGACCACTTGAGGCAACTCATCGCACGGTGATCTAGTGGTGTGCAAATCACCGAGCAAGTAAGTTGCTAATATGTGCACACTTGCTGGATATGCATTGTTGTGTAGATCATTTGTAGCCAGATATGCATTGTTTTGTAGCCAGATATGCATATTTTTGTAGTCGAACATGCATAGTTGTGTAGACCACTTGTCGGATATGCACAGTTTTGTAGTGGATATGCAGTTTTAGCTGGACATGCATAGTCGTGTAGATCACTTGCTGGATATGCATTGTTTTGTAGCCGGATATGTATGCACAATTTTGTAGCCGGATTTGCATAGTTTTGTAACCCAGATATGTATGCACAATTTTGTAGCTGGATTTGCATAGATTTGTAGCCAGATATGCATTTGTTTTGTAGCCTTCTCGTGCGTGTAGTGTGTTCAAGAAGTTAGAGAAGAAACACTTCACCTTTATGCATTGTTGGTTGAAGTTGAATGGACAAACCAAGTGGAACCTATACATTGCCAAGACTGTCGCCCAAGGCACTGCAGAAGAAACCGATGACTCAACCGACCCAATAAAAAAACGCCCAAGAAGGTTAGAAGAGGGTTCCGGGTATAAAGAAGTGGGAGGAGGAGAGGGCAAGGAGAGAAAGTGTGACGGCCAAGATGACAGAGAGGTTCGAAGACATCTTGAAGAAGAAGCGGGAGGCATACATCAAGCACTCCGATATCAAGGAGGAACAAAGGTCGAGAAGTTTAATTTGTTGATGAAGGCGACCGAGAACAAGCTCAAGCTCGAAGAGAAGAAGGCCATGCTCGAGGAGAAGAAGGCCATGCTCGAGGAGAAGATGGTGGAGATCACAACCGCTTTGGAGGACGCGAAGATGCTAATCTTGAAGGTGGCAGATTTGGATGGCGATGCAAGAATGATCGTGCAAGCCGTCTGTTTCAAGATGTTGCAATGGCAGAAAGATGAGCTAGAGAGGGCGGAGCAGTAGGAGATGGAGGGGGCATGAAGAAGGCGGAGGCAGCCTACACGGTAGCAACGGTAGATTGAGCATGGAGGCTCAATTGACGGTCTGGTAGGGCAAAAATGAATGGACTGCCGGACTGATACTTTTTGTGACCGGCCATGTAAAAACTAAGCATACTTGCCTCCTTTTGGTTGTGATCGTTCGATGATGTGATCCGGCGCTCGTGTGATCCGGCGCATGCTATAGACCAGACGTACTTGAATTTGAAATTGCCCTTTTACTAGCAAACATATAGTGCATAGCCTTAGATGACCGGCTCCAGCAACAGTGTCCACGGATTGACCCCCCCCCCCCCCCCAGACGAATGTGGGGTCCGGTTTGCGGGTCGATGTTGGAGATGGCCTTAATAGGCAAAAATTCAACAACAACAAGTCTAATGATGTGCTACTAAATATTTAAAATCAATATATCACAATAATACACTAATAATGAACTAATGATTTTGTTTTGGCACATGAAATTGGTTTTATTGAGTGGAGGAGATTTCCTATACAGAGAACATTCACTAACATATACGAACTTCCTATACGAAAGGTATATATTAAAGCTGTTGAGGGACGTTGGTGCTTTCTATCGCTCTAATATTCACCCATAAAAGGTCGAGGTGGGGGCGACATGTAATGGGAAAGAGCTGGGCAGGCACAGGTTTGGCGGCAGTGGCGCGAGCATGGGATACGATGTGAAAGTTTTTTTACATGAGCAGAGGCAGTTTTGGAAGAGGTGGTACAGTGGAGGGAGGTGTACAAGACATGATTTTGGTTAATGTGTTTTCTAGCTACCATATATACGGTATGACGATTTTTTTCCTCGTAAAGGTGTAATTAAGGTGCAATGATTCCTAATTAAGGTGTTTTGAAGATGATTAAAATTAACTACTCCCTACGTCTAGATGTATAAGTCATGTTATGAAAACGAAATAATCCCAAAACTTTTAGGCGTGGTACATTAACTCTCATCTCGTTTCTTGTTTCATGGCATATCAACCAATAAGAGATGTGGGCCATGCATGCTTTAAATGACTTGAGACTACCAAACACGACATGCAGTAGTTAGTTCATTGCATGCAATGTTATTAATTGGCAAAAAAAATTAAGTTCTCTCGTTTTCCCCTCCACCTTGATCGCGGTGCGCAACCTAAGATGACTTACACACCTAGACGGATGGAGTAGTAGATATGCGAATTTGATGTGATACAACATTGAGACAATAGGACCCATTGATTAATGGTGGATATGGTTGAGATCTAATGTTTATGTCTCAGCTCACTTATTTAATAGTAATAATGACGATGGAGATGAAGATGGGCAGGGTTCGTGCGTTCCAAGAAGTCCCATCTTATCGATCTTATCGGATGACAACTAACTCCCGCCTTACCAAACCTCAGCGTTGACTGAATGCATGGGCATCTGTTTGGTTGGATGCCAAAATCTCCAATCAAAGTAAAAAAATTGGCCAACAATTCACTTTTCATGTCAACGCGAGGGCAAATCTCTATCGGTGAGTTCCCTCGCAGAGTTGGCTCATCCCCATTTTCGTGTGGCTGGCCTGGGCGCCATTCGAACGAATCCCTAGTTTCGGGGTCTCGGCAATGGTGGCATTGTAGGTGTAGCTTTAACTAGTCTAGACTTCAGGCCAACATCTGGCGGTGCTCTGAGGTACGTAAACTTAGGCTGGTCATAGTGAGAGTAACATAGGTAGTAACATAGATGCCACATAAGTAAAAAAGATGATGTGTCAAGTAATTAATGAGGAGAGAGGCAAATAGAGTAACATAATATGTTACCATCACATAGCGCTTCCCAATGCAAAATGAGTCAACAAAGCAATAAATGAAAACGTATATGTTATCACACTTATGTTACTACCCACTATAAAGGTAGTAACATAGACTAGTAACATGTGCATGTTACTAGTCTAAGTTACTCCCCACTATGACTAGCCTTAGAGCTCATGTTGTGCTTTGGTGCCCAAGGTGATGCGTTGTGTACACCAACTTGCACGGATGTGGAAAAAAGGTCACCGACCGATCACTACGCGTTGTTTGGTAGTAATGTCGGTTGTGCTTGCTGACCTGGCAACACACTTATGGCCACTACAATCTTGTTAATACCCCCTCCACGCCGATGTCTGCATGAATTAACCTGTTGTACTTAGCAGTGTGTTCGACGCGGCTCGACTGAGGTCGTTTAGGTTCTGCGATCTCATCCTCTCGCTCGTCACTACCTCTCTATTTAGGACTATGTAGGTGGGAACACACATTTCCCTCATGACTCCCTCCCCCAAATCCCTTGGTGGTCCTTCGCGCATGTGCTCACCTTATTCTTTGATCTAACCTTGACATGTCCACCACCAGCTCTTCCTTGTCCGGTCGGTGCCCTATTCTCAATGATTCCCCTCATGCATTGCCCCTACTGTAGTAGCGAGGTGAAACTGCTCGTCACGGGAACATATGAGAATGAAGGTTGGGTCTTCTACAAGTGCGATGGTGAGTAAGTAATTGACGCCGATCTCTTGTGTTCTTGTTTCGGTTCGTCTCTGCTATTTTGTATTGTGTTGAATTTGATAATCTGGTTAAAAAATTGCAGGATGCCTATAAATTATGGAATTGAGAGCTGGAGTACGTGGAGTATTTAGTTTACCACAAATATCTCATAGGTAATGTTGTTGTTAATGCACTTGACTGGGTTGAAGAAAGAAGGGAATCTCATCAACTTTAGACCGTCGGCCTACAACATCCACTCTCATGTTCAGCTTGCGCAAAGGTCTGCACCGGAAGCGTCCCACCTTTGTAGGTTTAGTTGCTAGGTATATGAACCAATACCACAACCCCTGAGGGTAGCAATAGCGTGCTCCCTAAGTCAAGGATATACATTGCTTATGCGATTATATCCATAACCAGCTATCTAGACCCGTGACAGGTGACCGTATGCGGTTCGTTTTGCTAATTGCATTTTTATGAGGATTTTCCCGGCTCTAGGGGAGAGAATCAACCCCTTTATGCTAAAAGTTGAGAAATCCCGTGGCAAGCCACGGGAATTCACGCTCAGGAACTGCGCATTCTGAGACGAATAGAGAAGTCCAAAAGATAATAGATTTACGGTCATTAGCGAATCAACTGCATGATCATTTTAGTGAAAGAAAGACTGTGACAGAGTCACATGTGCATGATAACAATGCATGGGAAAGGGTAAGAAGAATGGTATAACCGTTTTAGTCCAAAGGCCTAAGACGATGAGAAATTCGGTTTCGCAAATGTCTAACTACTCGAGGATGCTTGACGAAAAAATATGAGGGAGGTTTATCACAGTTTACCACCAAAGTGCCCAAAGTCAAATGGGAGCTAGTTGAGACTTGGCATAAGTACGGAAAGTTTAGTGCACAAAATTCCGGACTTAAACTTTCCCTAGAGGGAATACAAAACAAAGATGTGTGTGCACACATCGGCGCGGAAAAGCTAAATGACCGTGCTCTTGCAATGAGAAATTTGATAGAGCAAGAGTTAGCGCCATATGCGCTCCATGACTAAATGACCATAAATTAGATTAATATGGGAGATTCGATTAACCGAGCAACGACGAATGTCGACATTAACTTTTCTTAAAAATTTGCCTTAGTCATAGATCACTAGTAGAAAAACGAGAACTCACAGCGGCCAACGAAGGTTGTTACGTCACCACGTGACAAAGGCACCTCTAATGATCCAGCGGAGGCGGTCCTTTTAGCGATGGAGGCGGATGTAGTTTTGAAATCGCATACAGAAAACGCCAAAGGCAGTTGTCATTTTGAATCGCCTATTGCTTACAAACACTATATGCAGTCATACAGTATTAGAGTTGAAACCGCCTGCGGTCCTTGCACCACCTACGTACATAATGCAAGTCCCCTTCCCCTGCAACTCACTTTCTCCATCATTCACTTGATCAACTCTTGGTCGAAGAAATGGATCTGTCATTGTCACATCCCCGCGTGAACATTCGAGCACATGGCTAGGAGTTTGTGTGCCAGCGCCACCACTAACACCATCTGCAGGCCGCATGGATGACCACATGGAGGAGCCACTCCCTTCGTCGCCTCCGGTCGACATCAAGGCCGAGGAAGGGGGTAAGTGTGCCGGCGCCACCACTGCCTTGGCTGACAAAGCTTGCAGACGACCATTGGAAGGAGTCCATACCAACGCCGCTAAGAGTAAGTCTGCTCGAACCACTGCCTCTACCGCCAAACCTTGCAGACATTGTCGCCGAGGTGGCAAAAATTCGGGTGATCTTTGGCTGCGATTATGGAAGGACATCCCACCCCATCAAAAATGTGAGGTACATATTATCATTTAGGGTATTTGGGTAGGTGTTTAAGCTCCCGAAGATGTTCCCACCTCCGTTACCATACCACCAGATGTTTTGTATTAGGTGAAGCTAATGGGGGCGGCGCAGGCTCCCTCACCACACCACATTTGTTGCCAAAGATGCTATTGGTCTACCCAGAAAAGCCTCCGTGGCGGCGCCCAAGACCGCGCCGAAGAAGAGTTGTGTGGCCAATCACACCGGAGGGAGGCATGAGAGGCGAAGAAGCCTTGAAAAGACTTGTAGTGTAGTATCGTTTATGTACTAGCAATGTAGTTTCTAATCCCAGTATTTATTATACGATCAAAATGGAATGTATTTTCATATGGAATCATGTAGTTCTTTCTTTGTTAGTGCATCTTGGGGCTCCACTGTCCTCAGTGATCCCGAGGTACTGACGGGCCAGAAGCGTGCCAGTGATAATACAATCTGGCCAGTCAGTGCTATTTGGATGTGCATTTTTTTGCGAGAAAAACTTCTAGTCTATTCGTGAACTGTCAAGGAAGTGCAAAGAATAACGAAAGTAAAAAATACATCCAGGTCCATAGACCACCTGACGACAACTACAAGCATTAGAGCGAGCCAAAGGCGCGCCGCCGTCTTTGCCCCTCCCTCATCGGAGCTGGCAAACCTTGTTGTAGTAGACAGTTGAGAATTCGTCGTGCTAAGTCCCATAGGACCAGCGCATCAGAACAGCAACCACCGCCAATAAAGAGAAGCATAAAACGGAAAGATTCAACCTGTAGACACACTAACACAGATGGATGAACCCCGCAAAAAAAACACAAATGGATGAAGACATGATCCACATGGATCCACCGAAGACAACCGCGGACCAAAGCCCACAAGATACGCCCAGAGACAAACCTCCACACGCCCTCCGATGATGCTAGAAACACCACCGGAATGGGGACTAGGCGGGAAGATTCTTTTTCCATTTTCAGAGAGCTGCCGCCGTAGCCTCGCCTCTCTGAGCAGGACACAAACTCTATCAAAACTCAAAAAAAGCATGAAAAAATGAAGCCCTCCGGTCGGCAAGGGTTTGGGATCCACCACGCCTCTATGGCTCTAAGACCACAGGAGACGGGGTAGACCAGCGGCGGCACCGACGGAAGGCACGAGAAACCCTAGCCAATTATATCTTCCCGTGGAAGAAAGAGCTGATACTCAAGCAAGTGATGTGTTTGCCTTTTCATTGTTGCGGGTGAGTCTCGGGTCTGCTGCTCCCATAGCAGTCACGCCAAGGCCAGCTTGATCAGTGCAACGGATCCGTCCATTGTTATGTGTTTGGTTGGTTGGCACTTGTTGTTGTGTTTGGCACGTCGAAGAAAGTGGGTTTTGTCCTGTGTGGTTCAGTGTTTGGTAGTGGGCTGTGGTCTTGTTGTTTCATTTTTGCTTAGTTGTTTGTAATTAACTTGACAATTCTCGTCGGCTTAATTAATGAATGGGCAATCTTTGCCTCCGTTTCAGGAAAAAAAAATGCTATCACCCAGGTCGAGACCAAGGAGCATCTAGGGCATAAATAATTAGTTAACGCCTAAAGGGACTGGCTAGTTATCTCTTAGGTCAGACATTTCTTTTTCTGATTGCAAATCAAGAGAGCACACTAAACTTCACACAGGCAACACTTCTCGGAGATGACATCATACCACTAACTTATGTAGATCACCACATATCAACCAAGAAGAGACAGATCATAGAGCACATTAAGATAACTGAACAGCAACCTGTTTAGGAAATAAAAACAACTTGCTTACTTAAATTGACACAAACAAAGAACGGCACACGCGCCTGCATGCATGGAGATAACAACTTCAGTAGATCGACAGAAGAAACAGAGGCAGATCAACACGGACAACCCAACACACGCAACATTTTCACGGGATAACTCTAACTTAACTAGATCGATCAGAGGGGCAAGCGGCAGATGCGCGCGCATGCATGCATGCTTTGCGCTCCCTTACAGAGCGAAGGCGGCGGCCGCCGCCGCGGCGCCGGCAGTGCGCAGTATCTGAAAATACAGCTGCGGATTCGCCACGAATGCCGCGCGGGAGATGAAGAAGCCGGTCGCGCCTGGCGCCTTCATCGTGGCGCCGGCGGCCACCGCCCCAGCAGGCCAGAGGAAGTAGATGCCCACGGCAGCGCCGCGGCTGCGGCGGCTTCCAGCGCGCCTTCGCGTGTGGTGAACGCGTCCTTCGCCTTCTGCTTGAACGAGTCCATCTCGGCCATCGCCTTCTGATTGAGCGCGTCCATCTCGGCAGTCGCCTTCTGCTTGAGCGCGTCCATCTCGGCAGTCGCCTTCTGCTTGAACGCGTCCATCTCTCGTCAAGCGTGTTTCTTCGCGAGTAGTAGTAGATGTTGGCTACAGATCTAGATGGAGAAGGTGTTGTGTCAGCCAGAGGAGGGGAGCGGGTGGTTTATAAAGACGGAGGCGATCGCGGGGAGCGAACGCACTTCGGCCTTGGAAGTTGGGATACGCTGGGAAAATCGCATCAACACCGCATGCAGTTGCACGTAGCCACGTCCGGCTCGATGCGGTTCCTCTTTTCCCCTCTGAAGTTCTAAATTGGTGAGTGTGCTTGGTCCCAAAGCGATTCTTCGTTTAATACAGTTTTTTACTGAAAGGGTTTTCTTCGGAACAGGAAATTTACTGAAATGTTAAGTTGAGGCGGCTTCAGGGATGAGCAGCCTATATACGCGACCGCTCGATGCATACATACATGCACTACTAGGAGTATTTTCCGATAAAGAGTGGGGCGTAAATAAACTCAAACCAGAATGAAATGCCTCCATCATGACAAAGTAAAATGTGATGACATGGTGGGTACTGGGGTAGTAGTCCTAGTGGAAATAGCAGTACGTGCTCAGGTCGGGCCATGGTGAAGTAGCGCAAGAGACGAACATTTTGCTCCAATGGGATTCCTCTGCACCGTGCCTCGCGGCGCGCCTATCAGGCTTTTCTCGGGAAGGATCGCAGCTGGAGCCCCGAGGTTCGTAGGTGCAGTTGTTTGAGAAGCGTGCCTCGCCTGTTGGCGCTGGCGCGCGGCGGCGTTGGGAACTATCGACGCTCGTCAACTCGCTGAAGTTTTCAATCGTCCTCTTGAGCTTCCCGTCCTCTACTGAACGGATGCTTTTTTTTTAGAACCAAGACGCTAGGAGCGTCCGGCTTTAGTTTAATAAAGCCCACAACATAGGCAGCGTAATAAACATTGTTAGGACCTCGAACACGAGCACGGAGGCTCAGACATATGTTTCGAACAGGAGCACGGAGGCTCAGACCACGACGACGCGAAGGCACACAAGTTTAGACCAGGCCAACAGAAGCACGCAGCAATGCAAAATACAGGCCCGGAGGCAGAGCATAGAGCACGCAGGCTCGCTCACAAGACAAAAGGGCCACTTCACGGCGCAGAGGTGGCAGATGGCTCCCTAGCCAAAACGTAGATCTGACGGAGGCGATCTTGGGCGTGTTTCAGTTTTTCAGCATCCTTGCGCTTCGCCAACGGACTCCACTGCTGCAGAAGAAGGTTGCATTTGTAGATTATGTTAGCAAGGTGAGATGGGAAGATACCCTCGATAGCTAGTTTGTTCCTAGTGAGCCAGACTGCCCAGGTCAAGGCGCCGATACAGCTCCAGAGCACTCGGTTGTTGCCACCATGAATCGAGTCTACTATGGTAGCGAGGTCAGACGCTGACCGGGGATCCCAGAAGGTGTTGGCCGCTGCACGGACAGCGCTCCAAGCAAAACGTGCCAGAGGACAACGGAAGAAAACATGGGTCGCGTCCTCCAGGACGTTACATATCGCACACAGGCCGGTCGACGGCCCATTGCGCTTGGCGACGTTAGCCGAAGTGGGCAGTCTATTATGGAACAGTTGCCAGAAAAACACCTTAATCTTAAGCGGAAGGCGCGCACTCCACAAGCCATTTGGCATCTGGAAGGATGGGCCCTGGCACAGCTTACGGTAAAGAGACTTGACCGAAAACTTGCAAGACGGGGTGAGGGCCCAGGTGACTGTGTCCTCCGTCGACGACAGCGAAACCGGCGCAATGGTATCAAGCAATTCCGTTAGGTGTGCTTGTTCTACTTGCGATAACTCTCTCCGGAAATGTAATGCCAGAGGGGAAGAGGCAAGAGCCATGGCAACTCTAATCTCCGGGTTGACAGCCAGAGTATAGAGGTTCTGGAAATCGGCCCAGAGGGGTTGGGCTCCCACCCAGTGATCTAGCCAGAAGCGAGCCGAGCGTCCATTGCCAATGGAGAACAAGGCTCCCTGAGCGAAGGCTAGCCGGACCGCTTGGAGATCGTTCCAGAAAGGAGATCCCCTCGCCACGCCCTTGAACGGATGCTTTTTTTAAGCGGCGTAATCAGTCAAGACCAGTGGTTCAAGAACCAGAAAATATTTTTGTTATCTTTTTTTCCGGCTAACTTTCAATCTATTCATCTCCAATCATAATAGTAAGTGAACATAAAAAATAATAAAAATAATATCTAGATTCGTAGATCATCTGACGACGACTACAAACACTGAAGCGAGCTGAAAGCACGCCACTGTCATCGCCCCTCTCTCATCGGAGCCGGACACAACTTTGTAGTAGACATTCGGGAAGTTGTCTTGCTAAGGTCATATAGGACCAACGCACCAGAACAACAACCGTCGCTGATGAAAAGAAACCAAGACCGAAAGAATCCAACATGAAGACATATGAACAAAGAGGAACAAAGACCGAATCCGATCGGATCCACCAAAGACAACCACCTAATGAATACCGCGAGATCCGTCGGATACACACCTTCTCAAGCCCTCCGACGATACTAGACACACCACCAAGACAGGGGCTAAGCGGGGAGAATATTATTCCATCTTCAAGAAACCGTCACCGTCCACTACAAAAAAAAAGACACATCCATGACATTATGGTCTGAATGAATTTTTTTTGTCATTGATGTGACACTTTCATTACGATAATTGTGACAAAACACGTCTCATCATAGATGTGGTGGGCTCCTACTTCTATAAGAAAAAAATATGACAGAAAATGTGTTTTTCGTCTTGGGCGGGGCCAAGACGCACTTGCATGACATTCTTTGGGCCGTTCATAACGTAAAAAATGTTGGAAATATGCCCTAGAGGCAATAATAAATGATTATTATTATATTTCTTTGTTCATGGTAATTGTCTATTGTTCATGCTATAATTGTATTGTCCGAAAATCGTAATACATGTGTGAATACATAGACCACAACGTGTCCCTAGTAAGCCTCTAGTTGACTAGCTCGTTGATCAACAGATAGTCAGGGTTTCCTGACTATGGACATTGGATGTCATTGATAACGGGATCACATAATTAGGAGAATGATGTGATGGACAAGACCCAATCCTAAGCATAGCATAAAAGATCGTGTAGTTTCGTTTGCTAGAAGCTTTTCCAATGTCAAGTATCTTTTCCTTAGACCATGAGATCGTGCAACTCCCGGATACCGTAGGAGTGCTTTGGGTGTGCCAAACGTCACAACGTAACTGGGTGACTATAAAGGTGCACTACGGGTATCTCCGAAAGTGTCTGTTGGGTTGGCACGGATCGAGACTGGGATTTGTCACTCCGTGTGACGGAGAGGTATCTCTGGGCCCACTCGGTAATGCATCATCATAATGAGCTCAATGTGACTAAGGCGTTAGTCACGGGATCATGCATTGCGGTACGAGTAAAGAGACTTGCCGGTAACGAGATTGAACAAGGTATTGGGATACCGACGATCGAATCTCGGGCAAGTAACATACCGATTGACAAAGGGAATTGTATACGGGATTGATTGAATCCTCGACACCGTGGTTCATCCGATGAGATCATCGTGGAACATGTGGGAGCCAACATGGGTATCCAGATCCCGCTGTTGGTTATTGACCGGAGAGGCGTCTCGGTCATGTCTGCATGTCTCCCGAACCCGTAGGGTCTACACACTTAAGGTTCGGTGACGCTAGGGTTGTAGAGATATATGTATGCGGAAATCCGAAAGTTGTTCGGAGTCCCGGATGAGATCCCGGACATCATGAGAGGTTCCGGAATGGTCCGGAGGTGAAGAATTATATATAGGAAGTCAAGTTTCGGCCACCGGGAAAGTTTCGGGGGTTACCGGTATTGTACCGGGACCACCGGAAGGGTCCCGGGGGTCCACCGGGTGGGGCCACCTATGCCGGAGGGCCCCGTGGGCTGAAGTGGGAAGGGAACCAGCCCCTAGTGGGCTGGGCGCCCCCCCCCATTTGCCTCCCCCCATGCGCCTAGGGTTGGGAACCCTAGGGTGGGGGGGCTTCCCACTTGCCTTGGGGGGCAAGGCACCCCTTCCCCCCTTTGGCCGCCGCCCCCACCCTAGATGGGATCTGGCCGGCGCCCCCCTCCTCCCAGGGGGCCTATATAAAGGGTGGGGGAGGGAGGGCAGCAACCTACAGCCTTGGGCGCCTCCCTCCTCCCCTGCTACACCTCTCCGTCTCGCAGAAGCTCGGCGAAGCCCTGCCGAGACCCGCTACATCCACCACCACGCCGTCGTGCTGCTGGATCTCCATCAACCTCTCCTTCCCCCTTGCTGGATCAAGAAGGAGGAGACGTCGCTGCACCGTACGTGTGTTGAACGCGGAGGTGCCATCCATTCGGCACTCGGTCATCGGTGATTTGGATCACGACGAGTACGACTCCGTCATCCACGTTCATTGGAACGCTTCCGCTCGCGATCTACAAGGGTATGTAGATGCACTCCTTTCCCCTCGTTGCTAGTATACTCCATAGATGCATCTTGATGAGCGTAGAAAAATTTTAAAATTATGCTACGATTCCCTACAGTGGCATCATGAGCCAGGTTATGCGTAGTTACTATGCACGAGTAGAACACAAAGAAGTTGTGGGCGTTGATGTTGCCAATTCTTCTTGCTGCTACTAGTCGTTTCTTGTTTCGGCGGCATTGTAGGATGAAGCGGCCCGGACCGACCTTACACGTACGCTTACGTGAGACAGGTTCCACCGACTGACTTGCACTAGTTGCATAAGGTGGCTAGCGGGTGTCTGTCTCTCCTACTTTAGTCGGAACGGATTCGATGAAAAGGGTCCTTATGAAGGGTAAATAGAAATTGGCAAATCACGTTGTGGTCATACGTAGGTAAGAAACGTTCTTGATAGAAACCTACAAACCACGTAAAAACTTGCAACAACAATTAGAGGACGTCTAACTTGTTTTTGCAGCATTTGCTATGTGATGTGATATGGCCAGAAGATGTGATGAATGATATATGTGATGTATGAGATTGATCATATTCTTGTAATAGGAATCACGACTTGCATGTCGATGAGTATGACAGCCGGCAGGAGCCATAGGAGTTGTCTTTATTATTTTGTATGACCTGCGTGTCATTGAATAAATGCCATGTAAATTACTTTACTTTGTTGCTAAACGCGTTAGCCATAGAAGTAGAAGTAATCGTTGGCGTGACGACTTCATGAAGACACAATGATGGAGATCATGATGATGGAGATCATGGTGTCATGCTGGTGACGAAGATGATCATGGTGCCCCGATGATGGAGATCAAAGGAGCATAATGATATTGGCCATATCATGTCACTATTTGATTGCATGTGATGTTTATCATGTTTTTGCATCTTATTTGCTTAGAACGACGGTAGTAAGTAAGATGATCCCTTATGACAATTTCAAGAAAGTGTTCACCCTAACTGTGCACCGTTGCGAAGATTCGTTGTTTCGAAGCACCACGTGATGATCGGGTGTGATAGATTCTAACGTTCGAATACAACGGGTGTTGACGAGCCTAGCATGTACAGACATGGCCTCGGAACACACGCAATACACTTAGGTTGACTTGACGAGCCTAGCATGTACAGACATGGCCTCGGAACACGGAGGACCGAAAGGTCGAGCATGAGTCGTATAGAAGATACGATCAACATGGAGATGTTCACCGATCTTGACTAGTCCGTCTCACGTGATGATCGGACACGGCCTAGTTAACTCGGGAGCATGTTTCACTTAGATGACTAGAGGGATGTCTATCTGAGTGGGAGTTCATTAAGTAATTTGATTAGATGAACTTAATTATCATGAACTTAGTCTAAAATCTTTACACTATGTCTTGTAGATCAAATGGCCAACGTTGTCCTCAATTTCAACGCGTTCCTAGAGAAAACCAAGCTGAAAGATGATGGCAGCAACTATACGGACTGGGTCCGGAACCTGAGGATCATCCTCATAGTAGCCAAGAAAGATTATGTCTTAGAAGCACCGCTAGGTGATGCACCAATCCCAGAAAACCAAGACGTTATGAACGCTTGGCAGCAGCGTGCTGATGATTACTCCCTCGTTCAGTGCGGCATGCTTTACAGCTTGGAACCGGGTCTCCAAAAGCGTTTTGAGAAACATGGAGCATATGAGATGTTCGAGGAGCTGAAACTGGTTTTTCAAGCTCATGCCCGGGTCGAGAGATATGATGTCTCCGACAAGTTCTTCAGCTGTAAAATGGAGGAGAATAGTTCTGTTAGTGAGCACATACTCAGAATGTCTGGGTTACACAACCGCTTATCCCAGCTGGGAGTTAATCTCCCGGATGACGCGGTCATTGACAGAATCCTCCAGTCGCTTCCACCAAGCTACAAGAGCTTTGTGATGAACTACAATATGCAGGGAATGGAAAAGACCATTCCTGAGGTATATTCAATGCTGAAATCAGCGGAAGGGGAGATCAGAAAAGAACATCAAGTGTTGATGGTGAATAAAACCACTAAGTTCAAGAAGGGCAAGGGTAAGAAGAACTTCAAGAAGGACGGCAAGGGAGTTGCCGCGCCTGGTAAGCCAGTTACTAGGAAGAAGCCAAGGAATGGACCCAAGCCCGAGACTGAGTGCTTTTATTGCAAGGGAAGTGGTCACTGGAAGCGGAATTGCCCCAAATACTTAGCGGACAAGAAGAAGGCCGGCAACACCAAAGGTATATGTGATATACATGTAATTGATGTGTACCTTACCAGTACTCGTAGTAGCTCCTGGGTATTTGATACCGGTGCGGTTGCTCATATTTGTAACTCAAAACAGGAACTACGGAATAAACGGAGACTGGCGAAGGACGAGGTGACGATGCGCGTCGGGAATGGTTCCAAGGTCGATGTGATCGCCGTCGGCACGCTACCTCTGCATCTACCCACGGGATTAGTTTTAAACCTCAATAATTGTTATTTAGTGCCAGCTTTGAGCATGAACATTGTATCTGGATCTCATTTAATTCGAGATGGCTACTCATTTAAATCCGAGAATAATGGTTGTTCTATTTATTTGAGAGATATGTTTTATGGTCATGCCCCGCTGGTCAATGGTTTATTTTTGATGAATCTCGAACGTGATGTTACACATGTTCATAGTGTGAATACCAAAAGATGTAAAGTTGATAACGATAGTCCCACATACTTGTGGCACTGCCGCCTTGGTCACATTGGTGTCAAGCGCATGAAGAAGCTCCATGCAGATGGACTTTTGGAGTCTCTTGATTACGAATCATTTGACACGTGCGAACCATGCCTCATGGGTAAGATGACCAAGACTCCGTTCTCCGGAACAATGGAGCGAGCAACCAACTTATTGGAAATCATACATACCGATGTGTGCGGTCCAATGAGTGTTGAGGCTCGCGGAGGATATCGTTATGTTCTCACTCTCACTGATGATTTAAGTAGATATGGGTATGTCTACCTAATGAAGCACAAGTCTGAAACCTTTGAAAAGTTCAAGGAATTTCAGAGTGAGGTTGAGAATCAACGTGACAGAAAAATAAAATTCTTACGATCAGATCGTGGTGGAGAATATTTAAGTCACGAGTTTGGTGCACACTTAAGGAAATGTGGAATAGTTTCACAACTCACGCCGCCTGGAACACCTCAGAGAAACGATGTGTCCGAACGTCGTAATCGCACTCTATTGGATATGGTGCGATCTATGATGTCTCTTACCGATTTACCGCTCTCATTTGGGGCTATGCTTTAGAGACTGCTGCATTCACTTTAAATAGGATTCCGTCGAAATCCGTTGAGACGACACCGTATGAATTATGGTTTGGGAAGAAACCTAAGCTGTCGTTTCTAAAAGTTTGGGGATGCGATGCTTATGTGAAGAAACTTCAACCTGAAAAGCTCGAACCCAAATCGGAAAAATGCGTCTTCATAGGATACCCTAAGGAAACCATTGGGTATACCTTCTATCTCAGATCCGAAGGCAAGATCTTCGTTGCCAAGAACGGGTCCTTTCTGGAGAAGGAGTTTCTCTCGAAAGAATTGAGTGGGAGGAAAGTGGAACTTGATGAGGTGATAGTCACCCCTTCCGAACCAGAAAGTAGCGCAGCGCGGGAAAATGTTCCTGTGGTGCCTACACCGATTGGGCAGGAAGTTAATGATGATGATCATGAAGCTTCGGATCAAGTTACTACTGAACTTCGTAGGTCCACAAGGACACGTTCTGCACCAGAGTGGTACGGCAACCCTGTCCTGGAAATCATGTTGTTAGACAACGGTGAACCTTTGAACTATGAAGAAGCGATGGCGGGCCCGGATTCTGACAAATGGCTAGAAGCCATGAAATCCGAGATAGAATCCATGTATGAAAACAAAGTATGGACTTTGACTGACTTGCCCGATGAGCGGCGAGCCATAGAAAACAAATGGATCTTTAAGAAGAAGACGGACGCAGATGGTAATGTGACCATCTACAAGGCTCGACTTGTCACTAAGGGTTATCGACAAGTTCAAGGGGTTGACTACGATGAGACTTTCTCACCCGTAGCGAAGCTGAAGTCCGTCCGAATCATGTTAGCAATTGCTGCATACTATGATTATGAGATATGGCAGATGGACGTCAAAACGGCATTCCTTAACGGCTTCCTTAAGGAAGAGTTGTATATGATGCAGCCGGAAGGTTTTGTCGATCCTAAGAATGCTAACAAAGTATGCAAGCTCCAGCGCTCAATCTATGGGCTGGTGCAAGCATCTCGGAGTTGGAACATTCGCTTTGATGAGATGATCAAAGCGTTTGGGTTTACACAGACTTATGGAGAAGCTTGTGTTTACAAGAAAGTGAGTGGGAGCTCTGTAGCATTTCTCTTATTATATGTGGATGACATATTATTGATGGGAAATGATATAGAATTCTTGGAAAGTATAAAGGCCTATTTGAATAAGTGTTTTTCAATGAAGGACCTTGGAGAAGCTGCTTATATATTAGGCATCAAGATCTATAGAGATAGATCAAAACGCCTCATTGGTCTTTCACAAAGTACATACCTTGACAAGATATTGAAGAAGTTCAATATGGATCAGTCCAAGAAGGGGTTCTTGCCTGTATTGCAAGGTGTGCAATTGAGCACGGCTCAATGCCCGACCACGGCAGAAGATATAGAAAAGATGAGTGTCATCCCCTATGCCTCGGCCATAGGGTCTATTATGTATGCCATGCTGTGTACCAGACCTGATGTAAACCTTGCCGTAAGTTTGGTAGGAAGGTACCAAAGTAATCCCGGCATGGAACACTGGACAGCGGTCAAGAATATCCTGAAGTACCTGAAAAGTACTAAGGATATGTTTCTCGTTTATGGAGGTGACGAAGAGCTCGTCGTAAAGGGTTACGTCGACGCTAGCTTCGACACAGATCTGGATGACTCGAAGTCACAGACCGGATACGTGTATATTTTGAATGGAGGAGCAGTAAGCTGGTGCAGTTGCAAGCAAAGCATCGTGGCGGGATCTACATGTGAAGCGGAGTACATGGCAGCCTCGGAAGCAGCACAGGAAGCAGTCTGGATGAAGGAGTTCATTACCGACCTAGGGGTGATTCCCAATGCGTCGGGCCCGATGACTCTCTTCTGTGACAATACTGGAGCTATTGCCCTTGCCAAGGAGCCCAGGTTTCACAGGAAGACCAGGCATATCAAGCGTCGCTTCAACTCCATTCGTGAAAGTGTTCAAAATGGAGACATAGATATTTGTAAAGTACCTACGAACCTGATGTAGCAGATCCGTTGACTAAACCTCTCCCTAGAGCAAAACATGATCAACACCAGGACGCAATGGGTGTTCGATTCATCACAATGTATCTAGATTATTGACTCTAGTGCAAGTGGGATACTATTGGAAATATGCCCTAGAGGCAATAATAAATGGTTATTATTATATTTCTTTGTTCATGGTAATTGTCTATTGTTCATGCTATAATTGTATTGTCCGGAAATCGTAATACATGTGTGAATACATAGACCACAACGTGTCCCTAGTAAGCCTCTAGTTGACTAGCTCGTTGATCAACAGATAGTCATGGTTTCCTAACTATGGACATTGGATGTCATTGATAACGGGATCACATCATTAGGAGAATGATGTGATGGACAAGACCCAATCCTAAGCATAGCATAAAAGATCGTGTAATTTCGTTTGCTAGAAGCTCTTCCAATGTCAAGTATCTTTTCCTTAGACCATGAGATCGTGCAACTCCCGGATACCGTAGGAGTGCTTTGGGTGTGCCAAACGTCACAACGTAATTGGGTGACTATAAAGGTGCACTACGGGTATCTCCGAAAGTGTCTGTTGGGTTGGCACGGATCGAGACTGGGATTTGTCACTCCGTGTGACGGAGAGGTATCTCTGGGCCCACTCGGTAATGCATCATCATAATGAGCTCAATGTGACTAAGGCGTTAGTCACGGGATCATGCATTGCGGTACGAGTAAAGAGACTTGCCGGTAACAAGATTGAACAAGGTATTGGGATACCGACGATCGAATCTCGGGCAAGTAACATACCGATTGACAAAGGGAATTGTATACGGGATTGATTGAATCCTCGACACCGTGGTTCATCCGATGAGATCATCGTGGAACATGTGGGAGCCAACATGGGTATCCAGATCCCGCTGTTGGTTATTGACCGGAGAGGCGTCTCAGTCATGTCTGCATGTCTCCCGAACCCGTAGGGTCTACACACTTAAGGTTCGGTGACGCTAGGGTTGTAGAGATATATGTATGCGGAAATCCGAAAGTTGTTCGGAGTCCCGGATGAGATCCCGGACGTCACGAGAGGTTCCGGAATGGTCCGGAGGTGAAGAATTATATATAGGAAGTCAAGTTTCGGCCACCGGGAAAGTTTCGGGGGTTACCGGTATTGTACTGGGACCACCGGAAGGGTCCCGGGGGTCCACCGGGTGGGGCCACCTATCCCGGAGGGCCCCGTGGGCTGAAGTGGGAAGGGAACCAGCCCCTAGTGGGCTGGGCGCCCCCCCCATGGGCCTCCCCCCATGCGCCTAGGGTTGGGAACCCTAGGGTGGGGGGGGCTTCCCACTTGCCTTGGGGGGCAAGGCACCCCTTCCCCCCCTTTGGCCGCCGCCCCCCACCCTAGATGGGATCTGGCCGGCGCCCCCCTCCTCCCAGGGGGCCTATATAAAGGGGGGAGGGAGGGCAGCAACCTACAGCCTTGGGCGCCTCCCTCCTCCCCTGCTACACCTCTCCGTCTCGCAGAAGCTCGGCGAAGCCCTGCCGAGACCCGCTACATCCACCACCACGCCGTCGTGCTGCTGGATCTCCATCAACCTCTCCTTCCCCCTTGATGGATCAAGAAGGAGGAGACGTCACTGCACTTTACGTGTGTTGAACGTGGAGGTGCCGTCCGTTCGGCACTCGGTCATCGGTGATTTGGATCACGGCGAGTACGACTCCGTCATCCACGTTCATTGGAACGCTTCCGCTCGCGATCTACAAGGGTATGTAGATGCACTCCTTTCCCCTCGTTGCTAGTATACTCCATAGATGCATCTTGATGAGCGTAGGAAAATTTTAAAATTATGCTACGATTCCCTACAAAAAATCGTGGTAGAAGTGAGAGCGAGTAAATTTTCAGGGATTTCCGGGTATACGGTAGGCAATCGGTGGGTGGTCGGGCCCGAGCAATGAAGTGGTTTGCGCGTTTCTCTCGTACGCGCGTGTGCAGGCCCTTCGCTAACTGAACCCGAGCGAGTCGTTCGCTTACTAAATTCGAGCGATCGATCGCTCACACTACACTGAACCCGAGCGATCAATAGATCCCTCGCAATACATTGAACTTGATCGATCCTTCGCAGTACATTGAAGATTCCAGCGCTTCCACAAGAAGAGCCAGTTCCATAAAAGAAGTTCAAGCAACTCCGAGGGTTCAAAACTTCATCAAAACCTGCTGGAGAATACACTTGTTTCAAGTGCAAAAAGCCTGGACACTTCATTTCAGACTGTCCTCTCTGGGAAGCTGAAATCCGTGCTAGTGGAAGATATGATTCAGGCAACTATCGAGGCAAAAGCAAGAGCAACAACTATGACTCCGATGAAGAAAGGAAAACAAAGAAATTCTTCAAGAAGAAGGACAGCTCCACTTCAAAAGCTTCGTCAAGATCTTCATCGAGGAACCCCTCCAAGTCCTTCTCCAACTGCAAGAATACTTCTCGCAAGGCCAAGGCGTACATCGACAAGGTGATGGATTCTGAAGAAGAAGAATCATCTGCCTCCGAAGAAGCTGATGAATCCGATGAGGATTCTGACTCAGGCATGGCTGGCATATCATGTGCCTCCGCTCCTGCGACAAATTTCTTCGGGAGCCCGTCAAGTGACGATGAATCTCCTGCCTACTGCTTCATGGGCAAAGCATCAAAAGAAAAGGTATCCTCCAAACATCACAAGGTTTACTCTAGTGACCAATATTCTTCTGGTGAGGATGACCATGCTAAGTTGATCAAAATTGCCAATATTCAACAAAACTCTCTTGAGAAAATTGAGAAAACCCTCAGGAAATCTGAAGGGTTGTTGGTTGAGGAGATGGAGAAAAATCAGTCATTGACCGAAGAGAATTCTGCTCTCAAGTCACGAATGGATGAACTACCAACTCATCATGATTTTCTCTCAGCTAACCACGAAAGATTGACCTATGATTACCTGAAAAGGAAACATGAACTCGATGCGCTAAGAGAGGCTCATGAGGATTTGATCAGAGAGAATTCTCTTCTCACCCAACAACTTAAGGATAAACCTGAGGTGTTTGAGCCACCATGTTTAAAATGCCTTGAATGAACCAACGTAGAATCAAATGTTGAATCATCTGTGAATGCTAACCCCTCGTCGAGGAAAGTTTCTGTTTCTGATGAAAATGCTAGGTTGAAGGATCTTCTTCAAACAGGAATGTTCAAATCTCTCAAAGGACATCAGACCCTTTGTGATGTTTTGAAGAAATCCATTCTTCACAAAAATCCCAGAAAGGAAGGTATCGGTTTCGAAGGGAAACTGAATGAAAATGGCACTTACTGGGAACCACATCAATATCCTCAAATTGTGTGGGTTCCTGCAAAGAGAAAAACGCTCGATCGAACATTACTTTCGGGATACAACTCTCTTATTCCTGAATATCCTAATGATGATTCCCTGAACAATTATAAGTTGTTCAAGAATCAACATGGTGAGACTGTTGCTCGCTATGTTGGACCTAACAGCATGGCCCCCAAAGAAAGCTATTTGGGTGCCTCAGAAAACTGTTGATGCTTTACCTGTTTCTGCTCGACTAAGCATGCAGACACAAAGAATTCGACAGAATGAGTATATGCATACTATATAATGGATAGTGGATGCACTAGTCACTTGACCGGAGACAAGTCATTGTTTGTTGACCCCAACTTAACTGCTTCTCCACTGAAGTATATCACTTTTGGCGACAACAACAAGGGAAAGGTGATTGGGCTAGGTAAAATTTCTATATCCAAGGACAAATCTATTGATGATGTGTTACTTGTTCAATCCCTTGGATTCAATCTTATGTCAGTTGGCAAGTCCTACCTCTTGAGCATGCGTTGGTTTTCCCTTGAAGAGGAAAGGGTGATGCAACAAAGTAGCGTAAGTATTTCCCTCAGTTTTGAGAACCAAGGTATCAATCCAGTAGGAGACAACGCACAAGTCACCTAGTACCTGCACAAACAATCAAGAACCTTGCAACCAACGCGATAAAGGGGTTGTCAATCCCTTCACGGTCACTCGCAAAAGTGAGATCTAATAGAGATAGTAAAGTAAATAATTTTGGTATTTTTGTTGTATAGATTGGAAAGTAAAGATTGCAAAATAGTAAACGAGATGCGATGTAAATAAAAGAGATGTAATATAATAGGAAAGAGACCCGGGGGCCATAGGTTTCACTAGTGGCTTCTCTCAAGATAGCATGTATTACCGTGGGTGAACAAATTACTGCCGAGCAATTGATAGAAAAGCGCATAGTTATGAAGATATCTAAGGCAATGATCATGAATATAGGCATCATGTCCGTGTCAAGTAGGTCGAAATGATTCTGCATCTACTACTATTACTCCACACATCGACCGCTATCCAGGATGCATCTAGAGTATTAAGCTCATAAGAACGGAGTAACGCATTAAGCAAGATGACATGATGTAGAGGGATAAACTCAAGCAATATGATATAAACCCCATCTTTTTATCCTCGATGGCAACAATACAATACATGTCTTGCTGCCCCTACTGTCACTGGTAAAGGACACCACAAGATTGAACCCAAAGCTAAGCACTTCTCCCATTTCAAGAAAGATCAATCTAGTAGGCCAAACTAAACCGATAATTCGAAGAGACTTGCAAAGATATCAAATCATGCATATAAGAATTCAGAGAAGAACCAAATAATATTCATAGATAATCTTGTTCATAAATCCACAATTCATCGGATCTCGGCAAACACACCACAAAAGAGTATTACATCGAATAGATCTCCGAGAACATCGAGGAGAACTTTGTATTGAGAATCAAAGATAGAGAAGAAGCCATATAGCTAATAACTATGGACCCGAAGGACTGTGGTAAACTACTCACGCTTCATCAGAGAGGCAATGGTGTTGATGTAGAAGCCCTCCGTGATTGATTTCCCCTCCGGCAGATCGCCGGTAAAGTCCCCAAGATGGGCTCTCACTGGTACAGAAGGTTGCGGTGGTGGAAAAGTGGTTTCCTAGCTCTCCCTGATGTTTCTAGGGTATAAGAGTATATATAGGCGAAAGAAGTACGTCGGTGGAGCTACGAGGGGCCCACGAGGGTGGGGGCGCGCCCTCCTGCCTCATGGCTTCCTCGTGGCGTTCCAAACTTCGACTCCAAGTCTTCTGGATTGCTTTCGGTCTAAGAAAGATCATCACAAAGGTTTCATTCCGGTTGGACTCCGTTTGGTATTCCTTTTCTGCAAAACTCTAAAATAGGCAAAAAAACAGAAACTGGCACTGGGCCTCCGGTTAATAGGTTAGTCCAAAAATAATATAAAAGAGCATATTAAAGCCCATTAAACATCCAAAACAGATAATATAATAGCATGGAACAATAAAAAATTATAGATACGTTGGAGACGTATCAGCAAGCTATGTGATTTAGGCATGCTAGTGTTATTCTCTATATCCAAATGCATTGTTTTCATGGCCTCTGACAATTCCTTTGTCTTTGAGGGAATTAGAAAAGGTGATCTTTATATTGTGGATTTCTGTAAGGGTCCCTCAATCCAAACTTGTTTGCTTGCAAAAGCAACAGAAGGTTGGTTGTGGCGCTGAAGACTTGATCATGCAGGTCTGAGAAATTTGCAGACCCTGGTGAAGAAAAATCATTTGTGTGGCATTCCTGATGTGAAATTCAACAAGAATCGTCTCTATGCTGCTTGTGAGGCTGGAAAATTAGCCAAGAAGCATCACTCATCAAAAACAATCATGACCACAACAAGACCTCTGGAAATTCTTCATATGGATTTGTTCCGTCCTGAAAATTATGCAAGCTTCGGTGGTAGTCATTATGGTCTGGTTATTGTTGATGATTTCTCTCGATACACTTGGGTATTCTTTCTCGAAGACAAGACCTGTACTCAAGATATCTTCAAAAGCTTCGCTAAGAAGGCCTAGAATGAATATGAGGTGCGAATTAAGCATGTTAGAAGTGACAACGGAACTGAGTTAAAAAATACTCATATTGCTGAATTTCTCGATGAACATGGTATTACTCATGAGTTATCTGCTGCATATACACTCCCCAACAAAATGGAGTTGTTGAACGAAAGAACAGAACTCTCATTGAAATGGCAAGAACTATGCTCAGTGAGTACAAAACTCCCATTCGCTTCTGGGCTGATGCTTTTAACACTGCTTGTCATGTTATCAATCATGTTTATCTTCACAAGTTCCTTAAGAAAACTTCATATGAACTTATCACTGGAAAGAAACCAAATGTTTCTTATCTACGTGTTTTTGGTGCACCTTGTTACATTCTTGATATGAATCATTCTTCCAAGTTTGCACCTAAGGCACATGGAGGTTTTCTTCTCGGTTATAGCTCAAACTCGCATAGGTATCGTGTCTATAACTCTCACCACATGAAAGTTATGGAAACGGTAAACGAGTTGTTTGATGAATCTAACGGCTCTCAAAAGGAGCACCTGCCAAATTTGATAGATGAACCACTGATATCGGATGCTATTCGGCAAATGACCATTGGGAGCGTCGAGCCTGTTGAGCGAAATGTACCTGAGTCTTCTGATGATGATGCTCCTATGACTCGTAGCAGAACTCGTCAAGCCACTACCGAAGCAAATGCTCCTCTGAATAGAAATGGCAATCAAAATCCAAATGCCGGTCAAAATGGCAATCCTAAAGGGAATGATGATACAAATGCTGATACTGATGAAAATGACGATGATCATCAAGATGAAAATCCTCACCCACGAGTGGCAAATCGATTTGATACTTCATTAATTCTCCATGAAATTGAGAACCCAGGTTATCGACCCACAACTCGCTCACGCACTCATTTGGCTAACTAATGTGGAAGTTTCTCCTTTGTTTCGTTGGCAGAACCTACCAAGTATGAAGAAGGCATGAATGATCCAGATTGGACGAATGCCATGCAAGAGGAGTTGGTGCAATTCGAATTAAGTGATGTGTGGAAACTGGTTGACAAACCGAATCCCAAGAAGCACAATATCATCGGCACAAAATGGATTTTCCACAATAAGCAAGATGAAAATAGTATTGTGGTGAGGAACAAAGCTCGACTTGTTTCTCAAGGGTACACACAGGTAGAAGATATTGATTTCGGTGAAACATATGCTCCTGTTGCACGCCTTGAGGCAATTCGCATTCTTCTCGCTTATGCAAATTATAATGATATCCTACTTTACCAAATGGATGTGAAAAGTGCTTTCCTCAATGGTGAAATGGATGAGGAAGTTTATGTTAGACAGCCACCTGGCTTTGAACACCCTGAGTTTCCTAACAAAGTTTTCAGGTTGAAGAAAGCTTTATATGGGCTGAAACAAGCCCCTCGGGCTTGGTATGACACCCTGAAGAAGTTTCTGCTCGACAAAGGGTTCAAGCCAGGATCCGCTGATCCCACACTTTTCACTCGTGTTGTTGATAATGATTTATTCGTTTGTCAAATCTATGTGGATGATATTATGTTCGGCTATACTAACAATGCTTGCAGCTTAGAATTTGGGAAAATGATGTGCGAAAAATATCAAATGTCTATGATGGGTGAACTCAAATTATTTCTCGGACTGCAAATTCGCCAACAGGCAAATGGCATTTTCATTTCTCAGGAGAAATATCTGAAAGAGTTCCTGAAGAAGTTCAAAATGCAAGATTCCAAAATGAAGGGCTATAAAACTCCAATGCCCACGAATGGTAAGCTAGATGCAGATGTGTATGGTAAGGATTACGATTAGAAAGCCTATCGTTTGATGATTGGATCTCTTCTTTACCTATGTGCATCCAGACCTGACATTATGTTGAGCATTTGCATGTGTGCCCGCTATCAAAGCTGCACCGAAAGAATCACATCACCAAGCGGTCAAGCGCATTCTGAGATATTTGGCTCACACCCCTACCTTAGGTTTATGGTATCCTAAGGGAGCACAGTTTGATCTTGTTGGTTATTTAGACTCAGATTGGGCTGGTGACTTGGTTGATAGGAAATCTACTTAGGTTGTTGGTAATCAAGGAAGCATAATTGTGTATCTCTCTCCACGTCTGAAGCCGAATATATTGCTGATGGCGCTTGCTGCACTTAGTTATTGTGGATGAAGCAGACTCTGGAGGATTATGGCATCAACGTCAAGCATATCCCTCTATATTGTGATAGAGTGCCATCAAATTGCACACAATCCAATGTAGCATTATCGCACGAAGCATATTGCCATCAGACATCATTTCATTCGCGATCATGTGGCTCGAGAGGACATTGTTATCAATGATGTCAAGACCGAAGATAATCTCGCTGATATTTTCACCAAGCCTCTCGATGAAAAAAGATTCTATGTGTTACGGTGTGAGCTAAATATCCTGGACTTTGCAAACGTGCAGTAAGCTGGACTCGGCACTCATGCTAACACTTCCACATCTTTGAAGGAATGGGTGCATAACACTCGAAGAGTTTGAAAATTTCATCGAAGTGAAATTTTATTTCTAAGAGTGAATACATTAACGAAGAACTAGACTTACGGTGCCACGATAATTGTGCGATGCTCGGGGTCATACAGTTCTTATACGGTGGATTAAGCCACCACAATTTTCTTTCGTTGGATTTCTCTTCGATCGATAGATTTTGTTTCTGTCCAAATGCATTTCTCTCATAACTATTTGCTCGTGTGCTTGTGTTTCTGCCTGAGTGAAATGCCTAGGACCCTGTTTTCCCTTTGTTCTATCTCTTCTAGTCTATGCTGATCCGTTACAAATGCTAAAATTTTATCTGGAATCGAACTTTATCTGGTGTCCTTGACCATGATTAAGATTTGGTCCGAACATTAATCTATTTTAGGGAAAGCTGTCCAAAATTTGGGGTTTTCCCACCCAAGTCAGGACCACAATCCTTTTGACCGTTGCCACGTGCAAGACATCAACTGTCAGTCCATCCTAACCATTGAATCGCAATCGTCTCTGCTTAGGGACAGTCCGATCACAATCCTCTGCGTGCGGTTATTTCCATACGCATATATAAACCGCATCGCTTCCTTTCTTCCACTTTACTCTCTTTCTCATCGCCTTCTCTCCACTGAAACCCTCGCCGCAGTGCTCCACCTTGAGCTCAATGCCGACGACCCCTTCGCCGCTAAACTGCCGAAAAGAGGTCATCGGAGTCCTTCCACGTCGCCGCGGGACCTCTTCTTCCCCGCGCCGCCGTAGCTGCTGCACGTCACCGAGCAAGGGTACGTGTGGTTCGAACTCGAGTCTCCTTCCTTCTTGAGTCGAGTTCGTCCGCGGTTAATAATCTCCAATTTTATCGCATATCTTAGATCTAGGCTTTTACCCTTCTAGTGTGGATGTGCTTTGTAGTTGTTCCTTGCATCCGAATCTTTCAGATCTAGGGTTTGTGTTATGTTTCGCTCGAATGATATGCCTAGCTCATTGTCTAGTATTTTCTTCGGACCTAGTAGCTCGATCTATTTGTTTCATTCATTCAAAACATTTCTCAAAGTCTGTATCTAATTCTTCCTCAAAGTTCTATTTGTTCAGAAAAACATTCGTTGTGAGCATTTGTAACCCTATCCCCATTTTCCCTCCTACCTATGCTATTTCACAAGCGTATGCAGTCTGTTGAGGATTCTGCTTGACCACACAGTATGGCTGATGAACAAGAGGCATTCATGGGAACAACTGATGAATCCAAGGCACCAAATGCTAAGGGCCCAACGGTAGGCCCATCTTTCAGCAAAAGAAAAAGAGCCAAACCAAATGCAAATGAGCAAGAACAGATGCTCCGAAGAAAAGGAAAGGTGGCAGGCAACCTCTCGCAAATTCAGCACATTATATCTCTCATGATAATTACAACACAGTTCCTGGAGAAGATTCAACTCTCAGAAAAACGCACGTGCAAAAGATTCGGCGTCACTGGGTACAGAAGTGGTTCAACTACGAAATGGTTCATCCTCGCTATGCCAAGAACTTTGCCTTCCATCCCCCGTGGGGTGACTGTTGCGAAATTGGACTCATACGGGCATGTGAACCCCAGCAAAGGCCTCCACCACCTGGTGACGCCGATGAGTCTGTTGGGGAACGTAGCAGAAATTCAAAATTTTCTACGCATCACCAAGATCAATCTATGGATTAACTAGCAACGAGAGAGAGGGGAGTGCATCTTCATACCCTTGAAGATCGCGATGCGGAAGCGTTGCAAGAACGCGGTTGGTGGAGTCGTACACGAAGCGATTCAGATCGCGGCCGAATCCGATCTAAGCACCGAACAACGGTGCCTCCGCGTTCAACACACATGCAGCCCGGTGACGTCTCCCGTGCCTTGATCCAGCAAGGAGAGAGGGAGAGGTTGGGGAAGACTCCGTTCAGCAGCAGCACAACAGCATGGTGGTGATGGAGGAGCGTGGCACTCCAGCAGGGCTTCGCCAAGCACTGCGAGAGACGAGGAGGGAGAGGGGTAGGGCTGCGCCAAGAGAGAGGGAGACTCGTGTCTATGGCAGCCCCAAAACCCCCACTATATATAGGGGAAGGGGAGGGGCTGCGCCCCCATCTAGGGTTCCCCCCTAGGGGTGGCGGCCAGCCCTAGATGCATCTGAGGGGGCGGCCAGAGGGGGAGAGAGGGGGGCGCACCCTAGGTGGGCCTTAGGCCCATCTGAGCCTAGGGTTTCCCCCTTTCCCCTTTCCCTGCGCCTTGGGCCTCTTGTGGGAGGCGCACCAGCCCACCTAGGGGCTGGTCCCTTCCCACACTTGGCGCACGCAGGCCTCCGGGGTTGGTGGCCCCTCCCGGTGGACCCCCGGAACCCTCCGGTGGTCCCGGTACATTACCGGTGACGCCCGAAACTCTTCCGGTGGCCAAAACCGGACTTCCCATATATAATCTTTACCTCCGGACCATTCCGGAACTCCTCGTGACGTCCGGGATCTCATCCGGGACTCCGAACAACATTCGGTAACCACGTATATCTATTCCCTATAACCCTAGCGTCATCGAACCTTAAGTGTGTAGACCCTACGGGTTCGGGAACCATGCAGACATGACCGAGACGTTCTCTGGGCAATAACCAATAGCGGGATCTGGATACCCATGTTGGCTCCCACATGTTCCACGATGATCTCATCGGATGAACCACGATGTCGGGGATTCAATCAATCCCGTATACAATTCCCTTTGTCAATCGGTATGTTACTTGCCCGAGATTCGATCGTCGGTATCCCAATACCTCGTTCAATCTCGTTACCGGCAAGTCACTTTACTCGTTCCGTAACGCATGATCCCGTGGCTAACTCATTAGTCACATTGAGCTCATTATGATGATGCATTACCGAGTGGGCCCAGAGATACCTCTCCGTCATACGGAGTGACAAATCCCAGTCTCGATTCGTACCAACCCAACAGACACTTTCGGAGATACCTGTAGTGTACCTTTATAGCCACCCAGTTACGTTGTGACGTTTGGTACACCCAAAGCATTCCTACGGTATCCGGGAGTTGCACAATCTCATGGTCTAAGGAAATGATACTTGACATTAGAAAAGCTCTTAGCAAACGAACTACACGATCTTGTGCTATGCTTAGGATTGGGTCTTGTCCATCACATCATTCTCCTAATGATGTGATCCCGTTATCAATGACATCCAATGTCCATGGTCAGGAAACCATAACCATCTATTGATCAACGAGCTAGTCAACTAGAGGCTTACTAGGGACATGTTGTGGTCTATGTATTCACACATGTATTACGGTTTCCAGTTAATACAATTATAGCATGAACAATAGACAATTATCATGAACAAGGAAATACAATAATAACCATTTTATTATTGCCTCTAGGGCATATTTCCAACAGTCTCCCACTTGCACTAGAGTCAATAATCTAGTTCACATCACTATGTGATTGTAATGAATCCAACACCCATGGGGTTTGTTCATATCTCGCTTGTGAGAGAGGTTTTTAGTCAACGGGTCTGAACCTTCCAGATCCGTGTGTGCTTTACAAATCTCTATGTCATCTTGTAGATGCAGCTACCACGCGCTACTTGGAGCTATTCCAAATAACTGCTCTACTATACGAATCCGGTTTACTACTCAGAGTCATCCGGATTAGTGTCAAAGTTTGCATCGACGTAACCCTTTACGACGAACTCTTTTACCACCTCCATAATCGAGAAAATTCCTTAGTCCACTAGTTACTAAGGATAAGTTCGACCGCTGTCATGTGATCCATTCCTGGATCACTCTTGTACCCCTTGACTAACTCATGGCAAGGCACACTTCAGGTGCGGTACACAGCATAGCATACTGTAGAGCCTACGTCTAAAGCATAGGGGACGACCTTCGTCCTTTCTCTCTCTTCTGCCGTGGTCAGGTCTTGAGTCTTACTCAATACTCACACCTTGTAACACAGCCAAGAACTCCTTCTTTGCTGATCTATTTTGAACTCCTTCAAAATCTTGTCACGGTATGTATTCATTTGAAAGTACTATTAAGCGTTTTTGATCTATCCTTATAGATCTTGATGCTCAATGTTCAAGTAGCTTAATCCAGGTTTTCCATTGAAAAACACTTTTCAAATAACCCTGTATGCTTTCCAGAAATTCTACATCATTTCTGATCAACAATATGTTAACAACATATACTCATCAAAATTCTATAGTGCTCCCACTCACTTCTTTGGAAATACAAGTTTCTCATAAACTTTGTATAAACCCAAAATCTTTGATCATCTCATCAAAGCGTACATTCCAACTCCGAGATGCTTACTCCAGTCCTTAGAAGGATTGCTGGAGCTTTGCATACTTGTTAGCATCTTTCAGGATTGACAAAACCTTCTGGTTGTATCACATACAACCTTTCCTCAAGAAAATCGTCGAGGAAACAATGTTTTGACATCCTATCTGCAAGATTTCATAAATAATGCAGTAACTGCTAATATAATTCCAACAGACTCTTAGCATCGCTACGAGTGAGAAAGTCTCATCGCAGTCAACTCCTTGAACTTGTCGGAAAACATCTTAACGACAAGTCGAGCTTTCTTAATGGTGACACTTACCATCATTGTCTGTCTTCCTTTTAAAATCCATCTGCACCCAACAGCCTTACGACCATCAAGTAGTTCTTCCAAAGTCTATACTTTGTTTTATACATGGATCCTCTCTCGGATTTTATGGCCTCGAGCCATTCGTCGGAATCCGGGCCCACCATCGCTTCTCCATAGCTCGTAGGTTCATTGTTGTCTAGCAACATGACTTCCAAGACAGGATTACGTACCACTCTGAAGTAGTACGCATCCTTGTCGTCCTACGAGGTTTGGTAGTGACTTGATCCGAAGTTTCATGATCACTATCATAAGCTTCCACTTCAATTGGTGTAGGTGCCACAGGAACAACTTCTTGTGCCCTGCTACACACTAGTTGAAGTGACGGTTCAATAACCTCATCAAGTCTCCACCATCCTCCCACTCAATTCTTTCGAGAGAAACTTTTCCTCGAGAAAGGACCCGTTTCTAGAAACAATCACTTTTGCTTCCAGATCTGAAATAGGAGGTATACCCAACTGTTTTGGGTATTCTATGAAGATGCATTTATCCGCTTTGGGTTCGAGCTTATCAGCCTGAAACTTTTCCACATAAGCGTCGCAGCCCCAAACTTTTAAGAAACGACAGCTTAGGTTTCTCTAAACCATAGTTCATACGGTGTCGTCTCAACGGAATTGCGTGGTGCCCTATTTAAAGTGAATGCGGTTGTCTCTAATGCCTAACCCATAAACGATAGTGGTAATTCGATAAGAGACATCATGGTATGCACCATATCCAATAGGGTGCAGTTATGATGTTCGGACACACCATCACACTATGGTGTTCCAGGCGGTATTAGTTGTGAAACAATTTCCACAATGTCTTAATTGTGTGCCAAACTCGTAACTCAGATATTCATCTCTATGATCATATCACAGACATTTTATCCTCTTGTCACGACGATCTTCAACTTCACTCTGAAATTACTTGAACCTTTCAATAATTCAGACTTGTGTTTCATCAAGTAAATATACTCAGCATCTACTCAAATCATCTGTGAAGTAAGAACATAACGATATCCACTGCGTGCCTCAGCACTCATTGGACTGCACACATCAAATGTATTACTTCCAACAAGTTGCTTTCTTGTTCCATCTTACTGAAAACGAGGCCTTTCAGTCATCTTGCCCATGTGGTATGATTTGCATGTCTCAAGTGATTCAAAATCAAGTGAGTCCAAACGATCCATCTGTATGGAGTTTCTTCATGCATATATACCAATAGACATGGTTCGCATGTCTCAATCTTTTCAAAAACGAGTGAGTCCAAAGATCCATCAACATGGAGCTTCTTCATGCGTTTTATACCAATATGACTCAAATGGCAGTGCCACAAGTATGTGGTACTATCATTACTATCTTATATCTTTTGGCATGAACATGTGTATCACTACGATCGAGATTCAATAAACCATTCATTTTAGGTGCAAGACCATTGAAGGTATTATTCAAATAAACAGAGTAACCATTATTCTCCTTAAATGAATAACCGTATTGCGATAAACATAATCCAATCATGTCTATGCTCAACGCAAACACCAAATAACAATTATTTAGGTTTAACACCAATCTCGATGGTAGAGGGAGCATGCGATGCTTGATCACATCAACCTTGGAAACACTTCCAACACATATCGTCATCTCACCTTTAGCTAGTCTCCGTTTATTCCGTAGCCTTTTATTTCGAGTTACCAACACTTAGCAACCGAACCGGTATCTAATACCCTGGTGCTACTAGGAGTACTAGTAAAGTACACATTAATATAATGTATATCCAATATACTTCTGTCGACCTTGCCTGCCTTCTCATCTACCAAGTATCTAGGGTAGTTCTGCTTCAGTGACCGTTCCCCTCATTACAGAAGCACTTAGTCTTGGGTTTGGGTTCAACCTTGGGTTTCTTCACTAGAGCAGCAACTGATTTGCCGTTTCATGAAGTATCCCTTCTTGCCCTTGCCCTTCTTGAAACTAGTGGTTTTACTAACCATCAACAATTGATGCTCCTACTTGATTTCTACTTTCGCGGTGTCAAACATCGCGAGTTGCTCAAGGATCATCATGTCTATCCCTGATATGTTATAGTTCATCACGAAGCTCTAATAGCTTGGTGGCAGTGACTATGGAGAACCATCACTATCTCATCTGGAAGATTAACTCCCACTCGATTCAAGCGATTGTAGTACTCAGACAATCTGAGCACATGCTCAACGATTGAGCTTTTCTCCCTTAGTTTGCAGGCTTAAGAAACTTGTCAGAGGTCTCATACCTCTTGATGTGGGCACTAGTCTGAAATCCCAATTTCAGTCTTTGGAACATCTCATATGTTCTGCGACGTTTCAAAACGTCTTTGGTGCCACAATTCTAAACCGTTAGCATTACGCACTGAACTATCACGTAGTCATCAAAACGTGTATGTCAGATGTTTCGCAACATCTACAGACGACGCTCGAGGTTCAGCACACCGAGCGGTGCATTAAGGACATAAGCCTTTTGTGCAGCAATGAGGACAATCCTCAGTTTACGGACCCAGTCCGCATAATTGCTACTATCAACTTTCAACTAAATTTTCTCTAGGAACATATCTTAACAGTAGAACTAAAGCGTAAGCTACGACATAATTTGCAAAGACCTTTTGACTATGTTCATGAAAATTAAGTTCATCTGATTATTTAATGAACTCCCACTCAGATAGACATCCCTCTAGTCATCTAAGTGATACATGATCCGAGTCAACTAGGCCGTGTCCGATCATCACGTGAGACGGACTAGTCATCATCGGTGAACATCTCCATGTTGATCGTATCTACTATACGACTCATGTTCGACCTTTCGGTCTCTTGTGTTCCGAGGCCATGTCTGTACATGCTAGGCTCGTCAAGTCAACCTAAGTGTTTCGCATGTGTAAATCTGGCTTACACCCGTTGTATGCGAACGTTAGAATCTATCACACCCGATCATCACGTGGTGCTTCGAAACAACGAACCTTCGCAACGGTGCACAGTTAGGGGGAACACATCTCTTGAAATTTTAGTGAGGGATCATCTTATTTATGCTACCGTCGTTCTAAGCAAATAAGATGTAAACATGACAAACATCACATGCAAATCATAAAGTGACATGATATGGCCAATATCATCTTGCGCCTTTTGATCTCCATCTTCGAGGCGCGGCATGATCACCTTCGTCACCGGCATGACACCATGATCTCCATCATCATGATCTCCATCATCGTGTCTTCATGAAGTTGTCTCGCCAACTATTACTTCTACTACTATGGCTAACGGTTAGCAATAAAGTAAAGTAATTACATGGCGTTTTTCATTGACACGCAGGTCATACAATAAATTAAGACAACTCCTATGGCTCCTGCCGGTTGTCATACTCATCGACATGCAAGTCGTGATTCCTATTACAAGAACATGATCAATCTCATACATCACATATATATAATTCATCACATCCTTTTGGCCATATCACATCACATAGCATACCCTGCAAAAACAAGTTAGACGTCCTCTAATTGTTGTTGCATGTTTTACGTGGCTGCTATGGGTTTCTAGCAAGAACGTTTCTTACCTACGCAAAAGCCACAACGGTGATATGCCAATTGCTATTTACCCTTCATAAGGACCCTCTTCATCGAATCCGATCCGACTAAAGTGGGAGAGACAGACACCCGCTAGCCACCTTATGCATCAAGTGCATGTCAGTCGGTGGAACCTGTCTCACGTAAGAGTACGTGTAAGGTCGGTCCGGGCCGCTTCATCCCACAATGCCGCCGAATCAAGATAAGACTAGTAACGGCAAGCAAATTGAACAAATCATCGCCCACAACTACTTTGTGTTCTACTCGTGCATAGAATCTACGCATAGACCTAGCTCATGATGCCACTGTTGGGGAACGTAGCAGAAATTCAAAATTTTCTACGCATCACCAAGATCAATCTATGGATTAACTAGCAACGAGAGAGAGGGGAGTGCATCTTCATACCCTTGAAGATCGCGATGCGGAAGCGTTGCAAGAACGCGGTCGGTGGAGTCGTACACGAAGCGATTCAGATCGCGGCCGAATCCGATCTAAGCACCGAACAACGGTGCCTCCGCGTTCAACACACATGCAGCCCGGTGACGTCTCCCGTGCCTTGATCCAGCAAGGAGAGAGGGAGAGGTTGGGGAAGACTCCGTCCAGCAGCAGCACAACGGCATGGTGGTGATGGAGGAGCGTGGCACTCCAGCAGGGCTTCGCCAAGCACTGCGAGAGACGAGGAGGGAGAGGGGTAGGGCTGCGCCAAGAGAGAGGGAGACTCGTGTCTATGGCAGCCCCAAAACCCCCACTATATATAGGGGAAGGGGAGGGGCTGCGCCCCCATCTAGGGTTCCCCCCTAGGGGTGGCGGCCAGCCCTAGATGGATGGAGGGGGCGGCCAGAGGGGGAGAGAGGGGGGCGCACCCTAGGTGGGCCTTAGGCCCATCTGAGCCTAGGGTTTCCCCCTTTCCCCTTTCCCTGCGCCTTGGGCCTCTTGTGGGAGGCGCACCAGCCCACCTACGGGCTGGTCCCTTCCCACACTTGGCCCACGCAGGCCTCCGGGGTTGGTGGCCCCTCCCGGTGGACCCCCGGAACCCTCCGGTGGTCCCGGTACATTACCGGTGACGCCCGAAACTCTTCCGGTGGCCAAAACCTCACTTCCTATATATTATTCTTTACCTCCGGACCATTCCGGAACTCCTCGTGACGTCCGGGATCTCATCCGGGACTCCGAACAACATTCGGTAACCACGTATATCTATTCCCTATAACCCTAGCGTCATCGAACCTTAAGTGTGTAGACCCTACGGGTTCGGGAACCATGCAGACATGACCGAGACGTTCTCCGGCCAATAACCAACAGCGGGATCTGGATACCCATGTTGGCTCCCACATGTTCCACGATGATCTCATCGGATGAACCACGATGTCGGGGATTCAATCAATCCCGTATACAATTCCCTTTGTCAATCGGTATGTTACTTGCCCGAGATTCGATCGTCGGTATCCCAATACCTCGTTCAATCTCGTTACCGGCAAGTCACTTTACTCGTTCCGTAATGCATGATCCCGTGACTAACTACTTAGTCACATTGAGCTCATTATGATGATGCATTACCGAGTGGGCCCAGAGATACCTCTCCGTCATACGGAGTGACAAATCCCAGTCTCGATTCGTACCAACCCAGCAGACACTTTCGGAGATACCTGTAGTGTACCTTTATAGCCACCCAGTTACGTTGTGACGTTTGGTACACCCAAAGCATTCCTACGGTATCCGGGAGTTGCACAATCTCATGGTCTAAGGAAATGATACTTGACATTAGAAAAGCTCTTAGCAAACGAACTACACGATCTTGTGCTATGCTTAGGATTGGGTCTTGTCCATCACATCATTCTCCTAATGATGTGATCGCGTTATCAATGACATCCAATGTCCATGGTCAGGAAACCATAACCATCTATTGATCAACGAGCTAGTCAACTAGAGGCTTACTAGGGACATGTTGTGGTCTATGTATTCACACATGTATTATGGTTTCCAGTTAATACAATTATAGCATGAACAATAGACAATTATCATGAACAAGGAAATACAATAATAACCATTTTATTATTGCGTCTAGGGCATATTTCCAACAGAGTCGTCTCTTAAGACACCTGACTCCTATCCAGAAGAAAAGGTCAAGCGTCTCAAGAATGCTGAAAAGAGAGCCAAGAAGGCTGAAAAGGAACAGACAAGAGAAGAATAAAGCCGTCGTCTCATCAAATCAGACGCCGAGAAGAAAAAGGCTGAAGGAAAAGCAGAACGTTGTTCAAAGAACAAACATGATTCAAGATCTGCTGCTCTGAAGAAAAAGAGCGCACCGAGGAAAAGACCTGGTAAGCCAGTTGAACCTGAAAGTGATTCTTCTGATCAAGATGATCCTCCGCTCACTAGAGAAGAAATTGACGCAACTCTCTCCGGACAAGTGAATGTCACTACATCCATTGTTCTGCCTGATCTTCAAGCAAGTGTTGTCCTGGTCACCAAGCCCCTGTTGAACCAAATGTTTTGGTTCCTCCCTCTACTCAACCAACGACCTCTGAAGCAAATCCTCACCGATCTCCAGTGCCCGGTAAAGATTCCGTGCCAGATAATGGCTCAGTTCCTGACAAAGTGTCTGATCCCTCTCCTCTGAGAATTTCACTCAATACTACATGAAGAACCTCAGATGTTGATCCTTGTGCAGCAAAATCAGCTTCTGCTTATCACTCAGACTCGGTTATTTATGGCGATGAAGTGATCTCTGTTGAAGATGAGCTCAAATGCCCTTATCCTCGCGAGCGACTGCCGTTGTTCTCAATCGACGTTGGTGTCAAAGGGCCACTCTTCAATCGAAACACTCATCCTGTTTTCTTTTAAGAAAGTCCATACAGCAAGCCCCGCACTTCTGAATCTCCTCGGTTCTGGACTTAGGAACAAGCAATATACTATTTGTGGATTCTTTATGACAGCCTCAAGATTTTCCCTCATGAGTTCCCGGATATAGTTGCTATGAAGAGCATCGGCTGTTTCAACCAAGTATTGCAAGACATCGAAGACTTTGGCCTCACGCATGTCTTTGCATATCAACATCCATGGAAGAGGGAGATTATTTTTCTATTTTATGCCACAATGTATATCTCCGGTGATGAATCTGATAGCACAAAGTGGATCATGGAATGGATGGCTGAAGGGAAAAGGATAAAATGATCTGCAATGGACTTTGTCTCTCACTTTCAGTTCCCTCGGTTCGAACATGGCAAGGCTGAGATTCGAGTCCATAACATTGATGCGATCTGTGATGAAGATTTCCGATGCACAATGGATGAAGATAAAATTCGTGACTACAATGGTTCTCCACTTCCTGAGCACTTAACCTTCGACAATCAGAGGCATAGCCTAGTGGTGGGAAGGGGCTGATGCCTTCCCACCCACCGAGGTTCAACGCATGGTACTTGCAATTTGGGTTTGTTGCACCAATTATACTGTAGGGGGTTCCCTTACAGTCTTTCTATCAAAAAATCAGACTTTATATCATATTCTCACATACACCCTCTGTCCGCTGGTTGGGATGAATACAGACAACTTTATATCTGATGTTCTTCGTAACACCATCCATGCCATTTCACAAGGTTTTATCTTTGATGTCGAAAAAATGTTCTTGTGCATACTGATGGATTCCGCTCAGCACCCGAAAACTATCAAGGTATTTGCACCCTGGATTCAGAAAGTGGTTGACTATGCAATGAAGAACGAATATCTAGCAAAAGTCTATCACAAAAGCTTCATTCCTCCTGTTCGTGGTACTCTGGAAATAATGGAAGATTTTTCTTCGGGGAAAGCACCAGTGTCATGCCCTCCTGATTATCATAACACCTTCTATGGACCAAAGCTACCTAAGCGTGATCGTCAACCGAACACTCAACCTCCTTCACATCTTGAAGTGAGCATGCGCACTCAACAGCTACTGCTGAAGCATATGGCTGAAGATCACCAAGACAAAGAGCATCTGGCTGCTGAACTAAATGCAATCAACAACCGAAGAAAATTTGTGCACATGATCACAGCAGAAAATAAGAAGCGTTTATGGAAATTGCTTCGGAAGTTCTTCTCCAAGAAGCAATTGAGCAAATCTCATCTCAAAGAACTCTATGAGTATATTGATCAAGGGTTTTCAGTTGAAGATTTTCAAGATCGGATCACTCTACCTCTGCCAGCTCGTGAACCAACAACCATTTTACTTTGGATTCAGCTGCGCAAATTGCTTGACGAATCAGAAGCAACCTCGCCCACTGATAAACCTGCCGAAGAAAATATTTTGTCTCGCAAGACTCAACAGGTTGATCCCAATGTGCCTTTGTCTTCTCAGCCCCAAGCCAGTATTGAAGGATCTGTTGCTGCTGCTGACGATGAAGATATACCAACCACCTCCGAATCAGTAACATCTTCAGGCAGTTCTTCGGGCGATGCCTCAGAGTGAATCAAGTTCATTTCTTTTTGCACTCATGTCAATCGTCACCTTTTTTACACTAGTTGACAAAAGGGGGAGAGTTACACCGAGAGTTTCGATAGATTTGCTCTGTTGGATTTTGTCTTCGTGTTTTTTTGCTTTGGTTTATGAGACTTCTGCGCTGTATGCTTCAAAGACTATTTAAATCATTTAATATCCTCTGATGTAAAACTTTTGATATGAGCTGTAATATTAATAACCCCGCCTGCTATACTATTTTCTCTCGAAGTATTTGTTTTTTGTAGGTGGAATTATTGTCCGAAGTCATGAATGATTGCACTATATTCTCATTGGATTACCTATCATCAGTGCGAATCATTACCTCGTATGATTGAAAAATCCTCCACACACTTCAATGAATTGCAAGGAATTTCATTGTGTATCAATTGACCCTGCATACATCTAGGGGGAGTATATTTCATCATCGAGTCAAGCAACACAAGTTCACTCTTGTTCGATTTACATTTCCCTTATATATCTTCACTTTGATGATTATCTGTTTTGTCAACAACCGTCCAAAAAGGGGGAGATTGTTGGTGCAATGATAGGCCCCCTTATGTTTTGGAGTTTGTTGACATAAACAGTTTGGGACTTATTTGTTTGCTAGTGCACAAAGAGTAACAGGTCCTTGAAGTATCGAGGAGTTTGATGCAAACGACGAAGATAATCTCCTCTGCGTGACAACAAAGGTTATCACCGAAGATAAAGCTAACAAGAGTGACCCCTAAAAATTGCTGAAGTTGAAGCAATAGGTTCGGTGCCTGCTCGAAGCAAATGGCTGTGCTCGAGGAAGAATCAAGACGAGATGAAGACGTAGCATTTATTTCGTTCTTCTTCTTCTTTCATTGAGTCATAGGACCACCGTACTATTAAGAGGGGTGTAGTGTTCGAAGCTTTTGATTCTGTGATGCTAAACCCAAAACCTATGCTGCGAGAAAATCTCTTTGTGCTCTGAGCAAATACTTGCCAGCAAGAGACCGTGATCTTCTTTGCTGCGAGAGATTTGACTCGGACCAAGGAGTTAGCATTACTTGTTCCTCAAGTAATGTTACCATTGCTCCAAAATTCGACCGTTGTGAATGTGTCGGTTGGCCATTGGCTGGACCTCATGCCCAAAATGGCCATTTCCCATCTGGGAAGGCTGCGGCTACAAATAGCCACCCCGCGTCGGCTTTGTACGGTGGCTAGTCCGTTTGATTCTGAGAAGATTATTGAGCAACCCACTCTCCGAGCGATTTGAGTTTAAAATCCACCGAGAAAAAAACCCTAGAGCCAAAGAATTAGATAATGGTTCAGCATCACTGCAATCTAAGTTTAGTATGCTCTGCCTATTACTCTTGAGAGCTGCAAACTCTCTAGACGGTTAGGTGTCAATTTCTTCAGAGACCAAGAGTGATTGTAGTTCTCAAAGAAGAAGTCTGTAAAGGTTCAGAGATCGCCTTCAAATATCTACCATGAGTGATCGGCATCGGTTGACGAATCGATTGTCGAGGAGAATAGGGTGAAGAGAGTTTAATATTCCGTGTTAAGTCACAGCCCCTCCAACTAGATGTAGTCCTTGTGCAAAAGGACGAACTAGTCAAACATATACCTTGTCGCCATCGAGCATCTTTGGTTATCTCTGTCATTCATGTTTACCTTCAATGCATTTTCATTCGTATGATTTACATCAATGAATGCTCTAGTTTCCTTTCGGTACTCTGTGTTAGTTCACTATAGTTTGTTTTCCATTCGTTCCGCTGCTGGGTTCTGAGAGATTTGAATTTTCCGAAGAAAATTTAAAACTCCCATTCACCCCCCTCTGGTAGACATACTTCGTTCCTACAGCCTCCTCCATCCCCATTCGTGTCACGCCGAGATGCACATCCATCGTCCGGAGGGCATTAAACTGTTGGTCCCAAAATATGGGATTAACCAGAGATGCCCTCCTCGCTGGATGATGCATAATACTCTCGGCCTCGAAAGGAGACGCAGAGTGCTTCATCGAAGATGACGGCTGAGGAGCACTTCAAGGTTCTTCGGGAGGTGGCATCTAGGTTTGAGCCATCCCAGGGGCCGGGATATTGGTCCCTAAAGCCTCGGCCGTTGGGAGTTCGACGGAAGAAGGAGGCATGCAAGATAAATCAAAAATCATAATTCATCATTTAATGGGAAAGAGAGAAATCCTTATAAAAGCTGCAGATATGCACTTACGAAGTGGAGGAGGGTGGCTCAGGCGTCGTACGCTCCTCGGGAGCAGCTTGTCCGATGATAGGCCTAGAAGACCTCCTCGGATCATTTTCCTTTTCGGCGGGAGTTTTTCTCGATCACTTAGACCGACGATCCTTGTTAGAAGGGGCGATGTGCTCGCTTCAGGAGCAACATGAGAAAGGGAGCGCTTCCGCTTTGTCAGATTACAAGCAGCGGTTGCGTTCACAATAGGAGGCGACATCCCCGCGCGGTCAAACAAGATAGGCACTTTGGTGCCGTCGATACCTGCTTGATAAAAGACTCCATCTTCGAAGATGAGGTCCATTCGAAAGTGCAATACCCGCTCCCGACCCGCTCCCTCCCTCTAGGGTTTTCACCGCCGCCGGCGGCACCCTAGCCTCCTCTCGCCGCCGCCAGCTGCCGGCGCACGCGCCCCGGCTCATCCCGCCCCCCTCTTCCCCCTCCCCTCCCGTTCCCGCCCCTGCGCCACCTCCCCGGGAGGTGGCCGGGGCGGCGCGACCCTCCCCTTCCTCTCGGCCCCCACCCCCGTTGGTTCTCCCTCGCCGCCGCCGGCGGGTGCCCCCGGCGCTGGCCCGGGTGGTGCCGGCGGCGGCGGGCCCTTCTGTCCCCGCGCGATCGTCTCCTTCCCGGGGCAGGTGACGGCGGCGGTGCTGCTCGGCTGGGCGGCGGCCCGGCGACCCAGCGGTGGGCGCGGTGGCGGTGCTGCCCTTGGCGGCAGGGCGGCGTGGTGACGTGCGGTGGCCGGCGGCGCGCCCCTAGCCCAGATCTGGGCCCTCCCGGCCCCATCTGGGTCCTAGCGGTCCGGCCCCCCGGCGTGGCCTCGTTGTCTACGGCATGGTGTGGAGGAGGAGCGGCTCGGATGTGGGGCGACGGCGCCGATGGCGTGCCGGCAGCAGCGCGAGGGCGGGAGCTTTACGGGCCCACGAGAGCTCGGCCGGGCTTGTGGGCCCACGGGCCTGGTGTGCTCCTACTATTGCGTCCGGACGGCTACCGTCGCTGACGGTGGAGGTGGGGCCCTCCCGCGTGCCGACGGTGCTGATGCCCTAGTCCCGGCTCTGATTCTTCGTTGTGCTGTCCTCACTTCGCGGTGCCGTGGTGAGACGGCGTGGGGGCCTCATGGCCGCGTTGGCGCAGGGTGGTGGTTGGTTTGGTGGCAGGCTCCGGAGCGCCCAAGGTGCGGGTTGGGATCGGGGGAAACCCCTGCCGGCTTGGCCGACACCGGCGCGGTGGCGCCTGTGGGCGCCACCTGACATTCTGGGAGGGTGTTGGGGGCTACCCTTCCTCTCGCCTCGTCGTGTACCGGGGGAAACCCTTGGCAGCAGCGTCGTCATCGTCGCAATCCTTATTGGAGGTGTTGATAGGTGCCGGTGCTTCGGAGTCTTGGAGCATAGCGGAAGATCCCGGTGGGCGCAGCGATCGCGAGGCTTCTTCGTTTTTTGTTGATCCGCCGTTGTCGGCATTTGTTTCTTTTGCTCTTTCTCTGTCGTTTTTTTTAGCGTGTCTGTGCTGCTTCCGGCCCAGCATCTATTCCTGTATGGTTCGGTTGGTTGCTTTGTATACAAAGCGGGGAAACCCTTTTTGGGTAAGATGAGGTCCATATGAGGATCCTCGGTCAAACCTCAGTCCTCGTCCCGAACATGGAGCTCAGGTTGAGGAGTGGGGGAATGCACCATCTTGATCCATCGCGTCCAATTCTGCTCGGATATGTTAAACATCTGACCAGGAAGGTAAATACCATGTTCGTTGAAACTAATGTGTGTAAATAAAGCTTACCGCTTCGACCGGCTTGTAGCTGGCGAAACTGTCAAACATCGAATCGTTGGTCAGGGCATCGATCTTGGCAAGATACCCTGTTGCACTGAGGTTTCCCTTGTGCATGTTTGCCAGTGCAATTTTGGTGTTCACCAATCAAGCATTCGCATGTGAGGCGAACATTCCTTGGATGGCACTCTACTCGTTGGTGGGGCTCTAGATTGTGACGATGACTGCGAGTGTGTCCGATATTGGGAGGACATCAGATTGCCTAACACTTGTTGGTGTTGAGCAAGCCAAAATGATTGTGTCTTATTGGGTACTTGGCATCTTTCTCATTGATGGTGATGGTGATTGTGGAAGGTGGCTCTTGGCTCGCCCCATCGAGGACATGTCTTCGACATAATAAAATAACTTGAGGAAGGATGTAGGGCTCTTTGCCCATTTCTCGAGACCGAATCCAGGTAAATTGTGTGTCTTATCGTCTATGCATTCTCGTTGAAGTCGTTAAACGAGTTCCTTGCGTCTCTTACTCACCGTGCTTTCACTTATACTCTTGTGTGTAGGACCGGATTGATTTCAACTCAACATAGGACAAACTTATAATTAAACGTTAAGAAAATATAGTAACATGGCTGAGCTATAGACACAAATTGATAGAGCCACAATTGTATACATCTATCACACATAGATACATGAATACTACTCCCTCCGTCCCTTAATATAAGACATTTTTGCAGTTCATTTTAAGCTGCAAAAACGCCTTTCATTAAGGGACAGAGGGAGTACTTTTTTTAACACACATTAATACTACTAAGAAGGGAAGGACCACAACACCATAACTATGTGTGCTTTCCAAGTCTACACTACCAAAATACTTTAGCTATATGTGAGTTACATGTTTTTCAAATTTGTGTAAGTCGATTTCCGGACCATTGATTCTTTTTGTCAAGATTTCTTTTTCTTTTTCTTTATGTTGTTTCATGGCTTCTTGGGCTAAATTTTTGACTTGCCCCTGTTTGGTGTCAGTCGATTTTTCTTATTTGGCTTGAAACATGTTACATGTGGCCTCTTTTTGCTGTTTTATGAGTTTTTGCATTTTTAGTATGTTTTTCTTTTTTTTCTTTATGGATATTCTTGGGATGTTGGGTGAGTGTAAATGCACACATGCAAGTATTGTACAATATGTGTGTAAAATTATACTAGGGGTGTAAAACTTGCACTATTATATGCTTATTCTTTGCATGTTACAAAAGATGTTATTTTAGTGCAAAGTTGTGTGCAAGTTTTTTTAAATAGTTATATTATTTCTTCTTACGGGTAATGCCAATGCCACTCATTCATTCTTCCTTAGTAAACTTGATTTTTTTTATTACTCTTTTTATTTCATTTTTTCCTTAAAGTCGATGCCACTAATTCATCCCATCTTAGAATTTTTTTTGCGAAAATTCCACAACTATATGTTTATTTTTGCATATTGTTAAAATACTCAATTTGTGTGTAGATAGCTGAAATTTTAACTTTTTGCATTAAATTTTATTTTCTTTCTTCTTAAGGGATAATAACAATGTCACTAGTTCATTCTTTTCTGAGAAAACACCATTTTTTTATTTTTGTGTGTGTAAGTATATACACAAGTATAATAGAACATGTGTATAAATTGTAGTATTATATGCTTATCCTTTGCATATTACGAAAAGTGCATTTTCAGTGCAAAGTTGTGCGCAAACTTTTTAGGCTTTTTTCAAAAAAAAAAACTTCTTACAGGGTAATATCAATGCCAGTAATTTATTCTTTCTAAAAAATCATTATTCTGATTTTGATTCAATTTTTATTTCATATTCTTACTAATTTAAGGTTGATACCAATGCAACTAATTCATTCAATCTTAGAAAACTTCATTTTTGTGAATATTTCACTATTATATTCATATTCTTGCATATTATGAAAAGAGTAATTTCCGTGTAAATTGTGTGCAAAAAATATTATTTATTTTACTTTGTTCTGTATTCTTTATTTTTAAAGGGTAATATGAATGCCACTAATTCATCCTTTCTTAGAAATAAACTGTGTTTTATTTGTGCTCATTTTTCCTTCTTTTTTTCTTGTGTCTTATCATGTACGTATCACATAGTTTCTGTTATATTTCAGACCAGGCCTAAGTACCTGGTGGACTTCTGTTTGTGGTTGCAAAGGATCGAGTGCTCTAAAAAATTTAACTGGCCCAAGTTGGTGCCAGTTGGTCCTGTTTCTGCCGTACTAAGGAAAAATCAACTTGCCCAAATTGTTCTTTAGATGACTTGTCCCTCATCGGTCCCCTATTAAAATATTGAGATGGAAACCTCATGGTATCAACCCAAAATTAACCGTAAAGAAGGTACAATAACCTCAATTCCAAGAAAGTTACAAGAATCCGAGCACATGGTGCCTAAAAGTATAATTAGACCTAGAAATCCTGGCCAAGACACTATGGATAAGCTTATCAAATATGCATCGATATGTAGATCTATCACATTGAGATATCTGAATAATAAAGAGAAGAAAAACACACCCACATCTATGTACGTTTCCAACATACATAGCACTTCTCAAGAGGAAAGGAATGCACCTAGACAATCCTTACTATCCTAACTGCAATTAGAGGGCAGAAAAGACCACCATGCATCTTTTATGGGACTGTAACTTTGCACAAGATTGTTGGAACTCATTGATACCAAATAGAGAGGTACATCTGTGTAGGAGGACACCACCTTTTTCCAATGGAACTCCTTCCAAAACAATTTGCATCAGAAATTGTCATATTGGGATGTTGGAATGTATGGATTAAGAGAAATGGCAAAAAATTCAGAGCTCAGCAAATTCAATTCAGGCAATTTTTTGAAAGATCCAGTTACCCTGGCTTTTCATTGATTTAGCAGAGGAGAGGTTACAAAGCTTTGATCAAGTGATCAGATAGTTTGCCCCAAAAGAAATTTTGTGGGCTGAAGAGGTCGTGCGGCCCGCCGGCGCGCCCTCTAGGTTAACCTAAGGGGATAATCTCATGTGATCTCCCCAAAAGGGGCCAATTAAGGCACGGAGGTTCTATCTGAAGCAAGACCTGAAACTCCTAAGATTCAAGATTAAGGATAAGTATGAACAAAGTTTCTCCCAGTGGTTAAACAATAATTTGTAAATCCATGACTCTTATACCTAGAACAGGCATTGGCAGGGCACTGACTTGATCTTTTGCCTTCTGGGTCTTTTTTTCCACTTCTTTGTAATATATTGGTTTTTTAATAAAATATACTGTAGAACAATAGGGGTAAAAAAATCGTTTCCAACATACGTTCTTTCAGACTCTTAATAGAAACAACTCATGTGACCAACCCAAACTAACCGCCAAAGGAAGATACCACAACTTCATTGAGTTTCAAGAAAGAAAATACAAGAACACGAACATATAACATCTAAAAGATAACTTGACACAGTGGTGGCACATCCATATTAACCAGCTTCCACTCTTGAGCAAATTTGGGTAGCTCATCCGTGTGGGCTCTGCTTGAATATACTGTTCACGAGGCTTCTCCTCCGTTAGATCTTTTTTTAGGATCCTTGATCCGCCACTGACAGCACTCCTAACTTTTTCCCGCAATCCACACTGCCATCAAGCACCTCCTCTGCCCGGTACTTAAACTTGAACCCCAGCTCCACAAGCTTGTTCGTGTTGGCCTGCACTCGGACTCCCTCTCCCACCACCCTGACAATCCACACGCAAAGATACATAGCATTAATCACAATTCACAACGCACCATGAGATACCTGATTTGGAATATTTAGTAGAAGAAACGCACTCTTTCCGCGCTAGTTTGAGCTCTGGGTGGTTGCTCGCGTAGTGCTCCACCAGATCCTGCATGTTGGGGTGCGCGGTGGCGCAGAGGTACCGGCCGACGGCGACGTCGCGGTGGCGCTCCATGCAGAAGACGTGCGCCTCGCAGACGTCGTCGACATGCACCACCGGCACGGAGCCCAGGAGGGCCTGCGTGTACCTGAGGGCGTTGTGGTAAGGCTCGATGCCGGTGAAAGGCGACAGCATGAAGTGCTGGCTCTCGTTGATGTACGGCAGGAGGGTGTCTCCTCCTACGAGGCCCAGTAACAGGACGACGACGTCGAACGCTCTGCTCTCCGAGGGGCTGTCGTTGTACTTGACTAGCTCCTTCTCAGCAATGCACTTAGAGGAAAGGTAATCCTGCATATATAACATAAGTGAACATGGAACTCCAAAACAACAACAACAACAAAGCTTGATAGTACAACAGGTGAGCAGGCTTGTGACCATGTTACAGGCCTAGCATGCCAAGCCGGCCATTTGCTAAAAATATAATTTTATTTTAAGAACAGGCAAAAGACTAGCAGCTCTTATTCCACACAAAGTCCGTGGAATAGCCTATATAATGCACAAGGTTGGCTATAAGGGCAGATGCAATATATTCACAAACAAAATTAATCCGGAATTTTGAATTTTAATAGGTTCTATATAATATTATTTAAATAGTTTTAAAATAAAAATATGTGCTGGAAAATTAAAAATATTCATGTTTCTTAATATAAAAATGTTCATATATTTGAGAAAAAAGTTCATCCCATGTTTAAGTAAAAAGTTTCATGTGTAAAAAAATGTTCATGTATTTAGAAAAATATATTCATACACGACTAGATATATGGTCATATACTTTTGAAAAAATATTTACTCATTTAGAAAATGCTTGTGTTTCCAAAAAGTTTGTGTTAAAAAAAGGTTCACGTATTTCAAAAAACTACTCGGTATTACATATATGTTTACATACTTCTTAAAAAGATATCACCGTGTACAGAAAAAAATATCAAAATTGAAAGAAAGCACTCACGTCCATGAATTCGTTGCTGTGATCAATGGGCAGGCCGAGCGGGGTCCAGCAAGACTCATTGGCAAACTCTTTGTACCCTTTCCCGTCCTCGCGGAGCGGCGACGCCGTGATAACGGACCCCGTGCTGATGACACGTCTCACTGACTTGGATCGCTCGCACTGTTGTAGGATGGCACGCGTCGCGTCCTCGATCGCGTCGGTGGTATCCTTGTACTGCAAAATCAAATAAGATAAGGCATGACATAACTTAGCTACAATCGATTAAAGCGAAATGTGACATTAGTGTATGTTGTGCTTTGAACAGTCGTGCATGCAAATCGTTGGTAAGAGCATCGACAGCCGGCCTCCTCAAATGCTCCCTGTGCGACTGGGCAGACGGTTCGGTCAGTGACTGATCACAAAATCGTGACCCGGCCAGGCACCTCAAAACGGTCCTATACGTCGGGATGACCGACAGTTCCATATCTAGCTCATATCTGGGAGGCTATGAGAAGGCCCAAACGCGCATGTCGGATTCGATAGACATGACCCACCACAAATTCCACCACCGCAACCCCCCCCCCCCCCCCGCCCGCCCGCTATCGGACGAACCATTTCCTCGCTTCTCCCTCTCCCTCGTCCGCTCCGGCCCTCCCCTAACTCCACCGCCATTATGGCCACAAAATTCCTCCCCAGCTGATGGCCGTCTCGCCGCTCCATACACCGACGCTGTCCCGGACACCGCGATGCGTCCGGCTATTCTCGGGTTGCACCTTGCCGTCTATGTGTTCGACACATTGTCCGAGCAATTTTTTTGTGATTCTTTTGTAGGCAAAATGATGGATTCGGATGAGGAGTACGGAAACACGAAGCTTGATGTATTTATGCAAAATGAGTTCTTCGATTTATCGGAGTTGGACAAAGATGTCGAGATGATGATGAACATGAGCAACCAGAAGGAAATGGGAGAGAGAAGGAGCACATTATGAACTTCAAGGATTCGATCAGAGGGAGAACGGTTTTGAACCAAGATAGGCCGCTGGAGCATGACTTCTCTCAAGTACTTTGATCCCAAACCAACATTCCCTGATACATGATTTCGTGGATGCTTTTATATGTGCAAACCTTGTTACTGTGCATGGTGGAGGGAGTGAAGGCACATGATCCCTACTTCAGGTTCACCAGAGATGGCAGCGGACAACTCTCGTTCTCTGTTAAGCAGAAATACACGACTGCTATGAGGATGCTTGCATCAGGTACCACCGTTGATGCCGTTGGTGAGATGGTCTGAATAGGGAAGGACATGCCTAAAGACCACTGTGAGATTTGCCCACGTCATGGTGCATGTATTTGACCGATGTTCATGGGGAGCGAATCTGCCAATCCAATTGTGGAAGCTCCAAGAGAAAGTACAATAGTGGGCTTATAGCCCGCTTACATGACAATTTTGTCTATGTGAAGAAGAGAGACATGAAAAAGTAAGGGAGTAGGCTCTCATGCAAGAGCCTAATTATACGCGTGCTCCTAGGCAAAAAAATAAATATGAAGAAATAGACAGAGAGAAGATGAAAAAAAAAATACTCATATAGCCAACCTTATAGCTAACCTTATAGCTAACCTTATTGTATAAATGATTATAAGTGATGACTATAAAAGACATGGCAACATCATATAGCCAGCATTTGGCTATACTATTAACAATGCTCTAACACGAGAAAGCTCTTGCATGGTTGACCGTTGACCATAGCCACGGTTATTTTCCGTCGTGCAATGATTGCATGAATCTTGCACTGCATTAGTCTTCCTCGCGGGTCTAAGGCGCGCACATTTCAAGGTTTAGCTATGTCCATCAGATTCGTCATAGTGGGAGTAACTTAGCCAGTAACATATCACATTTCTAGATAAGTTTGCCTATATGGCATGTAGTTAATAAGGAGAGAGGTATTTAGAGTAACATAATATGTTACCGTAACATAACGTAACCCAAAACAAAATGAGTCTACAATCTAATAAATGCAATCATCCATAATACTACTTCCTTGTTACTTTACATCATGAAGCTAGTAGTAACATAGACTAGTGTCATATGCATGATACCAGTCTAAGTTACTCCCCACTATGGCTAGCCTCAGTTAGACCGAGATTACTTCATTGCCAACAATTTTTGTCGAAGCATGACCTCTAGGTTAGTTTAAAGTGTAATACGACAAATTGTGGATACACCAAAAATGAGTCAAGATGGATACATAAAATGAAGACATCGTGGATTACCCACATTGAGATGGTGGTAGGACAGTTCATTTTATTTCGCAATATTTATGATCATGACTCAAAATATAAGTTATGTGACTTCAAAATTATATATCCGGTCCGGCGGTAGACTAGAGGGGCCGACGATGTGTGCGCGTTTAGGCGCCAGTGGAGGTGGGAGCAGTGGTCGGCGGGGTGCGGTGGTGTTGCGGTTGGTGGGGGGAGTCCACTTGCCAGTGTTCTGCGGTGGTGTTGCAGCACGATGGCGGTCTCTGGCGGGGATGGCTATTCGGGCTGGCATGTATGGGTAACGCGTGATGGACTGCTCTATTGCGGTTTCGCTTTGGCACTGTTCGTGGCTTTGTTCAAAGTCTTGTTCGACTTTGTCGGTGCTGGCGACGAAGGAACTCTTCATGATGTTCCCTTCCTGGTGGCGTCGTCGAGAAGCATAGGCACCTCCCAAATGGGGTCCATTACTTCGGGTGATAACCTTGACTTGGCTCGCCGGGCCAGACTATTGAGGCATTTTCCATGTCTTTTCCTTCTTGGAGGCATGGTCTTCGGAGTCGCGACCCCATGGTTGGCGCATGTCCCAGCATTGGCGGATCTGGAGGGGGCAACGGTTTCGGGTGTGGTCAGGCATGGAGCAGCGATGCTTCCGAGTATGGTGTCTTGTCTTCCTCTGATTTTGGGAGGCCTGGGACCACTTCCCTTCTGTGTTGGCGTTTCTCTCTGACGGCGAGGCAGTTGAAGTGCTCCTTAGTTGATTTTGTTCCATTTTTGGCGGCTCTTCTGGCCTAGTTTAGCTAGGTTTTCTGGCCATAGGTACAGGTGGTTTTTGCCTAGTTTTCCGCTAATTAACCGAGCTATGTTCGCTTTTTGGGTCCGGTTCTCCTTATGAACTGGCTCATTAATGTAGGTTTTTGGGTTTGGTTTTCCATATAAAATGGACATGTTCTATCCTTCTAATGGAAGTTGCGGGTACCCCCTGCCCTCTCGAAGAGGTTCTTCGAAAAAAATATCATTGAATGCATTTTTTGAATACGAATTCAACTATATAACCTTTTATCGCACATGACTTACATTTATTTGATTATATTGATGGCCAAGATAAAATCTCAAAATGCACGCGGGGATTACCGCGGGTGACTTTTTATAAGATGTTAGAAGACATCTTGATGTTCATAAAAAAAAAATCAGATTCTTTTTAAATTGCATTTACTATTCTTTCGGATTTACTGTTTATGTGGGTGTATTTGAGCTCGGAGCAGATTCATGGCCCTTACCTTCTATATTTTCGTAAATATAAGAGTACCTTCTTTATGTGGGTGCATTTAAATTTGGATGCTGGGAATTATTAAAATTGTTGGAAATTTTTGAAAGATGAACTTCTGAATGTTTGTGTTCAAAAAAATAGAGTTGTCGAAAACCAGAAGTGAGAGTTGCAGGTGGTGAGCGTCCTTCCGACATTGCCACAGTAGCTGTCGGAAAGTGACTACGAGACCCTTGCTGGTCAGCTGACCGTGAAATAACCTTTCCTGTGTAAACATATATCCACCGGTGTTGTGCTAGCGAAAACGAAAGTGTTACTCTAATCCCGAGCACAGATGCACCCATATAAACAGTAATTTCCGATAAAATTGTAAAAGAAAAAACCAAAACAATTTGAAACCTTTTGTGGATGAACATCAACAAGTGTTCTAACATTCTGCAAAATTTCGCCACCAAAAGACGTCCATAGTGATTTGTGTCAAAAGAAAACAGAAAAGTTAGTGCTCCAAATGTTTGTGTTTTTTTGCGGGATCCAAGTGTGTGTTTTTGAGTCCCGATTTTTACTTTTTTGTACATGCCTCCACAGCTGTCTTTTGTAGGTGAATTTTTACAGGATGGTAGAAGATATGTTGATGTTCATCCAGGGAAAAAAATCAGGTTCTTTTAAATTGTTTTTTTTTGGATTTTACTGTTTACGTGGGTGTCTTTGAGCTCGGAGCAGACGATCCATGTCCCTGTGACGGTACATTCTTGTATAAATAAGAGTACCCTTGTCCGTTGTGATCCTCATGATCGAGACACAACCAGCCGAGAAGACTAATGAGTGGTTACCTTGGAGCTGCCGGAGTTGTGCTGCAGCGGGGTGGCGACGAGGAAGACGAACTCGCAGCCCTGGATGGCCGGCTCGAAGGAGGCGGCGTCGTAGATGTCCGCCTCGAACAGCACCAGCCGCTCCGCCGCGCCGGGGAGCCCCCTCATTACCTCCGTCTTCTTCTCATCCCCTGCGTGTCCACGACGGACCAAGACCGCTCAGAGGAGATCGACGGGGCCAGCGGCACGCATGAAGAAATCAGCGTGAGAGAGGGCGGGCGCATACCGAGGTTCCGCAGGGTCCCGTGGACGGTGCAGCCTCTCTCGAGGAGCTTCTTGACGAGCCAGGACGCGATGTACCCTGCAGCTCCGGTGACGCATACCTTGCTCATCTTCTCCGGCCGGTCTCTTGTCTTGTCTATGTCTATCCCCTGACGCCCCGTGATCCTGTCTGTATATGTACGTGTGGGATGGGCGCTGAGTTCTCCCGAGTGATCGTGGGCAATGACGCTGTCGCTAATTTTTTTTTCGCTACGACGGTCACTAAATTTGCCTCGTCAAAGATATAATAATATCGGAGCCCGTAGTAGGTGTCCAATATCGGAGCCCGTAGTGGGTGTCCGGTCCACCATCGGTTAGCCGCCGGAGACTCTTGGAAAAGTGTAAGTTCGCACGCGGGCGGCCGCAGCAACCAATGGTTTAGCGAATCTGATGATTATATAGCCAGTTAAAGACACCTGAACGCAGCCTCAGTTGTATTTCCCCGGAACAGAGCAGCCCTGCATGAGACCGTCACATCCATATGGGCATACAATATGTGTTGAGATACAACAACGAGACGGACGGGCATGCTCGATCGAAACCGCCATGTGACTGTACTGTGCCAACCGATACATACGCTTCTCTAGCGTGCTAATCTAAACCAGCAACCTAAAGAAGAGGAGCTGACGGACGGGCAGAGACAGAGACATGTTTCTGCCTCTGCTAGCTGTTCGAGTTCTCTAGTCCAGTGCAACCTTTTCCACCTCCACGCGCGAGGTATTCTTGGGGCCTGTACGTACGCTGATCAGCTCGGCTGCTCCAAGCTGGGGCAAATTTGACAAATTTAACTCGTGGACGAAATCAAATCACAGAATGAACTGTCCGTGAAACTATTTCACGCGGCTGACCTTTTTGTGTGACGCCCGACACGAAGGCGCCACACTACACTATGCAACGCTTCACAGATAGGCGCTACACGCCTGGCCAGCGTTGCACCCCAGACTGCCTAAAAATTGCTAAGTCATTGTGCAGAGCCTAAGAGCTAGGCGCTGCACTGTATAATGTGCCGCCTAGCTCTCAGGCGCTGCACTAGTGGTTGCACTACAAAATGAAGCAACCACTAGTGCAACGCCTATAAGTTAGGCGCCACACTGTATAGTGTGGCGCCTAACTCTCAGGCGCTGCACACTGACTTAGTAATTTCGGATCACACGGGTGCGACGCTGGCCAGGCGTGTAGCGCCTATCTGTGAGGCGTTGCACAGTGTAGTGTGGCGCCTTCGTGTCGGGCGTCACAAAAAGATCAACCGCGTGAAATAGTTTCACGGGCAATTCATTCTGTGATTTGATTTCGTCTATAGGTTAAATTTGTCAATTTTGCCCCAAGCTGGACCAGAACGTAGGCAGGATGTTGCTGGGGCGAGCGTAAACAATACAAATGCGGCATGTACATGTTACCTTCGTGCACGCTAGCCTGAGGGGTCTGCTCCTCTGTTCACCGGGTCCTGTGGCACATCGGACAGTGCGTGTAAGACGTCAATGGCACCGGCAGCAAAGCTTTCAGTGAAGAATGGCATACCTCATTGTTCATACCACAGTTGACAACATGGAAGTAGCCTCGTCCGCCTTGTCCACGCTATCGCTTCCGAGGAAGTCAAGCACATGCTTTGCCGCCTCCCTCGGCTTCTCGACATGGGGAATGTGGCCGCACTGCCCTACCTGTCCTAGAATTGCCCTGGGGAGCTCCTGCTGTAACCGCTGCAGAGCGCCGCAGCACGTTTAAAACAGTGCGCATTTGTGTCCGAGACATGCATATATCTTGCAAGCTAGACCACGCACGGCATTTAGGCATTCTCAGGTAAACTTACGTATGCTTGCTTATTGCTAATTATCCCATCATCCTCTCCCCATAAGACCAGGCATTTTTGCTTTGCCAGTCCACGAAAACAGGGCACGGTCAAAAATAATCATTCTCTTGTACAACCCATTTCATTTTTCTTCCATACCTTGCCAGATTGTGATATCCAGCAGTTCAAAATGCTAGTGACAGAAGTATAGAGTCTATAATTGACAGTAAGCAGATGAGAATGATGTAACATTATGAACTGGTGCTTATAAATACAATTGATGATATTTCCATTTATCTCAGCAGAAACTGATGATCTGTGAGGTAGCTACAATGTGTTGGACAATTTGGGAAACATGCAGAGCTTTGTATTTTAAACATAAATTTCTTGATGATCCTTCGGCTGTCATCTTTAAGAGCATCTCCAGCCGTTCAGCTTCCCAGGGCGCCGAAAAAGAGCGGCCTGGGGGCGAAACGGCGCTAGATTGGCCCCTGGGGGCGACCTACCTTCCAGCCACGCCCCCAGGCGCCGTCCCCCAGCCGCGGCAAATTCAAACGTAGTCATTCCCGCTCACAAAATAGACGCCACAAATCCGGCGATCAAGCATCCACAAGTTCGGCGATCGAATGAAAAGTTCGGCGTACAAAAAGCAGAAAGGACGCGCGTGCGCATCAGACGGCGAGGTCGGCCTCCGGCGTCGACGGAGTCGGCGTGCGCGGGCTTGGCGGGGTCTCTGTGCTTGGCGGCGTCGGCGTGGCTTCTGTGCTGCCGGGAGTCTCAGCGGCATCACTCGGGCTTGGCGGCGGCGGCGTGGGCGTGGGCGTGGGCGGCGTCGTCGAGGGAAGCTGGTTCAGGATGAGGCCACGCTCCGCCAAGTACCACACCTTGACCGCCTCGTCGTTGCTCTGGAGCATGTCCGCCCCGCCCAGCAGGAAAGCCAGGTCAGTGTTTCTCTTCTTCGCGGTGACGTTGGTCCGGAGTAGGTCGAGCTTGACGGCGCTGCTCGACATCAACGCCAACCACCGCGCCTCGGTCTTCTCTTCACGAAGGGCGGCCCGGACCTGTGCGTCGGCGAGGCAGTGCTCGATGGACTCCTGAACTCGAGCGGTGGCCGCGTCGGCGTGTTTCCCCTTCTTGGCACCTTTGTTGCCGTCCGGCCGCCCCTCTGACGCGCCCGGAGTCGGCGCGTCCGGCTTGTAGGTCTCCTTGGCCTTGTCGAGGGTGCGCCGGACTTCCGCCCACTTCTCGCACATGTCAATGCGCTTGTAAACGTGGAGGTACTTGAATTCGGCGTCGTTGTTGCCCTGCCGATACAAGGCGAACATGCGCAGCAACTGCGCGGAGGAACAAACAGTTGGCGGGCGCACACGGCGAAGAGAGGCGCGAGACCGGCGTGCCATACCTGATCCTCAATGCTGGCGCCGCTCTCCGGGCGAGCTGTGACCTCCTCGACGATCCTATGCCATTTGTTGCACGCCCCCTGGATACGCCCCCAATGGTTCGCCATCGCCTTCGCCCCGCGCTGCATGTAGACGCCTTTAAAGTAGGGGTCGACGAGCTTGCGTTCGTCGAACTCGGCCTTGATGCGCTCCCAGTACGTCTCGATGCTCTGGTTCGTGCCGGTGGTCGGGTCGAGGCAGACGACTTTCCATGCTTCGGCGAGGCATTCCTCCTCCTTGGACGCCCACTTGATGCGCGGCTCGCCGGACCTGGACGCCCGCTTCTTCTTCTTGCGCCTCCTCGCCGGAACAGTCAGTGGCTCCTCCTCCTCCTCCTCTTCGTCCTCCTCCTCCTGCTCCTCCTCGCCGTAGACGTATCCGAGCTCGCCGTCCATGCCGCCGCTGAGATCCACCGTGTCGTCCGGGGTGACGAACCCGGGAGACGCGGCGGCCGCGGTCGAGCCGGTCGCGATGATGTCGTCCATGTCGGCCTCGGTCTCGTCGGTGTCGCCGAGGTGCGAGAAGGGCAGCACGCCACGGCGGAAAGGGGGCGTTGGGGAGAACGCGTAGGCGGGCGGCGAGTAGTTGTATGGAGGGTACTGCACGCCGGCGAAGGCAGGCGAGGGCGTGCGTTGGGCCGGGTGTCCATGGGGAAGGTGACGTTGGGGTTGAACCCACCGTGCGCGTCCCCGTCGGCGTAGCCCGGCGAGGGCGTGCATCCCCATGGCTGCGGCGACGGAGAGCCGACGCCTCCCCAGGGCGCGTGCTGGACGTGGCTGCTGGGTGGATTCCTCATCCCCGCGCGAGTCGCCTCGGCCTCGGCTTGGTCCGCCGAAGCCGCAGCCGCACGCGCCACGTTGTCACGGGCCTTCTTGGCGATCGCCCTGTTCCGCCGGTCAGCGGTGACAGCCTCCCGTCGCTGAACTTCCGCCCTCCACTCGGCGTTTGTCATGCCCGGTGGCTTGGACGACGGTGCCCTCGGCTTCCTCTGCTTCGGCTGGGCGACGGAGGCGGTCGCGGTTGCCGCGGCCCGAGGGACGACGTACTTCTTCGGTGGCATGGCGGCCGGCCGGCTGGGAGGTGAGCGGGAGGGAGATTGGCGGGAGGAAGGGAGAGAATGGGAGGGAAGTGAGGGAAAAGCGGGAAGAAACGGCGGGAAAAGGCGCTCCACTAGCCGACAGGGTGGACCCACGCGCCCTTTTCGCTTGTGCCGGCGTCCCAGGCGCCCCTCAGGGCGCCGGGTTCGGCCTGGGTCCGCCGGCACCAGTTTCAGTCCGAGCCGGCGAAAAACGGGCTTCTGGGGACGCGACTGGGCCTTTTTTGGCGCCGGCGCGGCAAAAAACGCCTGAAGAGGACCTGACGACCTGTTGGGGACGCGGCTGGAGATGCTCTAACGTGTGCAGCCACATTGATTCCTGGGCAACGTTGCACAAAGAACAAGATCGAATAAACCTTTAGGCTGGAGTGATACAGCTCAAGAAGGTGACCACGGAGGCATGTGCATGATTGCATTGATGGGTGCCGACAAGGATCATAGGGTGAAAGTGATGTTTCTACAGCTTTGCTAGAGACCCATTTGGAGTTTCGCTGTGCTCTATGTTTTGTAATAACCGGAAATGTCAGTGTTTATTTCTGCTTTGGTTAAGTTATGTAAGACAGTTATACTGTGGCAGTTTCTTTAGTGTACCGTTGTATACAAAAATTGCAAAAATTTACGCAACATATTCTATTAATGCTACAGGAAGCACTTGAACTATATATACAAAAAGAACCAAAACATTTCAGAAAGTAAAGGAACCAATATTGAGCAAAAAGGGAAACTCTGAACCAGCATTGATAGCATTTATTTGGTGCCTTGCATGATCAGTAATCTTCACTTCACCCAAGTTTTGTTGCAGCAAACAAGGCTACAGCCTCCAACAGTGATCATCTGGCGCATATATTTTACTGATTTTGTAACAAGTTGGCTGCGCATATTTGGATGCAGAGACAGGGAGAGTGTTCTCTTCCTTATCTAAATAAAATGAGAAGCCTGCAGCACCATGAATGATAGTACGAAGACAATGGAATTGGATAAGGAATAAGCATATGTGAACAGCGGACAAAATCATAATTTGAATGTTTTAAAAAAGAGCCTGCTTTATTTGGTTTAGGACATTATAACCTCCAGTAATCATAAAATTAACAGTAGCATCTTCCCACCAAGGAAGCAGGCAGTGTAGACGGCCAATCTGTAATGAATAATAAATTAATAAAGGAAAAACATATGACTTGAAACCCAAGAGTAAAAGAGGAAACTAAATGGTTCCAATTACGCGTGGCGAAATCTGCAATGTGTTAAAAACAGGATAATCAGGTGTACCTAAGCAGAATTCGACTGGCAAGAAATATATGATTGAGATGCAAGTATAACATTGCAGCATGAAGCAAAAAAAGATTGTATGTTTTTGACACATCAAATGCAGCATGTCTGTCAAGTACTTGCAGAATGCCGATTGGGCTTTTGTGTGTGTGGCAGTTTTGGTCTATTTTCTAGGAGTCTAGGACAGTTTAGCTTCGTTTTGGTACTTTCATTTTTGGGGTTTATCCCTTGTTTTTGGTTTGGTCACCCTCCACTGTTGGTGGTTTGCACTTTGCGCCTTCTTTGCCGTTCTTATACTAATACACAACAACAACTTGTTTGTCTGGCCGAGGCTGCACAGGCGCCCTACGTCACGACACTGTTGGCACTGAAAATAAAATCCTAAGATCAGATTGCAGGAAAATGCATGCACGGCGATTGCCTTATGGTGGATTATCACCCAGTGTTAGACTATAAATTAGAACTATAAGATATGAATGCAGATTTGATAACCCACAAGTATAGCGGATCGCAACAGTTTTCGAGGGTAGAATATTCAACCCAAATTTATAGATTCGACACAAGGGGAGCCAAAGAATATTTGAAGGTATTAGCAGCCGAGTTGTCAATTCAACCACACTTGGAGATTAGTTATCTACAGCAAAGTAATATGATAATTTTGATAATAGTAGCAGCAACAACGGTAGCAGTAACAGTGATAGCAGTAATTTTGTAGCAAGTGTAACAGTGATGATAACAACAGTAACTTAGCAAGAACAATATAAGATAAATTCATAGGCATTGGATCGGTGACTTGTTGGATGATATTCATCATGAGACAGTTTTAACCTAGGGCGATACGGCACTAGCTCCAGTTCGTCAATATAATATAGGCATGTATTCCGTAAATAGTCATACATGCTTATGGAAAGAACCTGCATGACATCTTTTGTCCTACCCTCCCGTGGCAGCGAGGTCCATATTGGAAACTAAGGGATATTAAGGCCTCCTTTTAATAGAGAACCGGAACAAAGCATTAATACATAGTGAATACATGTACTCCTCAAACTACGGTCATCATCGGGAGTGGTCCCGACTATTGTCACACCGGGGTTGCCGGATCATAACACGTAGTACGTGACTATAACTTGCAAGATCGGATCTAAAACATGAATATAATAATGATAACATAAACGGTTAAGATCTGAGTTCATGGCACCCGGGCCCAAAGTGACAAGCATTAAGCATAGCAACGCCATAGCAACATAAATCTTAGAACATAGTGGATACTAGGGATCAAGCCCTAACAAAACTAACTCGATTACATGATGAATCTCATCCAACTCCTTACCGACCAGCGAGCCTACAAAGGAATTACTCACTCCCGGTGGGGAGCATCATGGAATTGGTGATGGAGAAGGGTTGGTGATGATGAAGAACGAAGACCTCCCTTCTCCGGAGCCCCAAACGGACTCTAGATCTGGTCTCCCGATGAAGAACAGGACGTGACGACGGCTCCGTCTCATGGATCGCGATAATTCTTTCTCCCTGATATTTTTTCCTGGAAAAATAGGATTTTATAGCATTGGTTTCAGGGCCTGTGGGGCCACCAGGTGGGGACAACCCACCTGGGCGCGCCAGGATGGGGGGCGCGCCCTGGTGGGTTGTGCCCACCCAGGTGCCCCTCTCCATTAGGTCTTGGCTCTAGAAATTCTTGTTTATTGTATAAAAATTCATCGCAAAGTTTCGTTCCATTCCGAGAACTTTTATTTTTGCACAAAAACAACACCATGGTAGTTCTACTGAAAACAGCGTCAGTCCGGGGTTAGTTTCATTCAAATCATGCAAATTAGGGTCCAAAACAAGAGGAAAAGCATTAGGAAAAGTAGATACGTTGGAGACGTATCAACTCCCCCAAGCTTAAACCTTTGCTTGTCCTCAAGCAATTCAGTTGATAAACTGAAAGTGAAAAAAAAAATTTACGAACTCTTTTGCTCTTGTTTGCATAAATAAGCTTAAACAACACCCAGGTTTTCAGCCAACATTATAACTAACCATGCCGACAATAACTCTTAAGGATTATATTAACTCATATCAATGACATAATCAGCTAGCGAGCAATAATAAGATATCTTAAACAACAACACATTGTCAAAATAACCATGATATAATATGAGAATAGTGGTATCTCGCTAGCCCTTTCTGAGACCGCAAAACATAAATGTAGGGCACCTCCAAAGTTCAAGCAACGACTAAACATTGTAATTTATGGAAGAAAAGATCCAGTCATGATGCACCCAACATTAGCTACACACAATGCAGAAGTCATGACAGTTGTGCTCTCAGGTTCTGGTGCTTATTTTAGAGGGTGATGACACAACATAAAAGTAAATAGAAAGTCCCTTCGCAAAGGGAAGTAGTGATTTGCAGAGGTGCCAGAACTCAAGTTTTAAAACAGAGGTAAATGATATTTTTGAGACGTGCACCCTTCTCATTTACTTCACGACCATCAGTTATCAATATCTTCCATGCTAAGCACGCTAGTGGCGGTTCCCAAGCGATAGAAGTAAAGGTTTACTCCCCCTCCAACAACAATCTGTTGGAAATATGCTCTAGAGGCAATAATAAATGGTTATTATTATATTTCTTTGTTCATGGTAATTGTCTATTATTCATGCTATAATTGTATTGTCCGGAAATCGTAATACATGTGTGAATACATAGACCACAACCTGTCCCTAGTAAGCCTCTAGTTGACTAGCTCGTTGATCAACAGATAGTCATGGTTTCCTGACTATGGACATTGGATGTCATTGATAACGGGATCACATCATTAGGAGAATGATGTGATGGACAAGACCCAATCCTAAGCATAGCATAAAAGATCGTGTAGTTTCGTTTGCTAGAGCTTTTCCAATGTCAAGTATCTTTTCCTTAGACCATGAGATCGTGCAACTCCCGGATACCGTAGGAGTGCTTTGGGTGTGCCAAACGTCACAACGTAACTGGGTGACTATAAAGGTGCACTACGGGTATCTCCGAAAGTGTCTGTTGGGTTGGCACGGATCGAGACTGGGATTTGTCACTCCGTGTGACGGAGAGGTATCTCTGGGCCCACTCGGTAATGCATCATCATAATGAGCTCAATGTGACTAAGGCGTTAGTCACGGGATCATGCATTGCGGTACGAGTAAAGAGACTTGCCGGTAACGAGATTGAACAAGGTATTGGGATACCGACGATCGAATCTCGGGCAAGTAACATACCGATTGACAAAGGGAATTGCATACGGATTGATTGAATCCTCGACACCGTGGTTCATCCGATGAGATCATCGTGGAACATGTGGGAGCCAACATGGGTATCCAGATCCCGCTGTTGGTTATTGACCGGAGAGGCGTCTCGGTCATGTCTGCATGTCTCCCGAACCCGTAGGGTCTACACACTTAAGGTCCGGTGACGCTAGGGTTGTAGAGATATATGTATGCGGAAACCCGAAAGTTGTTCGGAGTCCCGGATGAGATCCCGGACGTCACGAGAGGTTCCGGAATGGTCCGGAGGTGAAGAATTATATATAGGAAGTCAAGTTTCGGCCACCGGGAAAGTTTCGGGGGTTACCGGTATTGTACCGGGACCACCGGAAGGGTCCCGGGGGTCCACCGGGTGGGGCCACCTGTCCCGGAGGGCCCCGTGGGCTGAAAGTGGAAGGGAACCAGCCCTTAGTGGGCTGGGGCGCCCCCCTTGGGCCTCCCCCCATGCGCCTAGGGTTGGGAACCCTAGGGGGGAGCTTCCCCCTTGCCTTGGGGGGCAAGGCACCCCTTTCCACCCCTTGGCCGCCGCCCCCAACCCTAGATGGGTTTTGGCCGGCCCCCCTCCCAAGGGGGCCTATATAAAGGGGGGGAGGGAGGGCAGCAACCTACAGCCTTGGGCGCCTCCCTCCTCCCCTGCAACACCTCTCTCTCTCGCAGAAGCTCGGCGAAGCCCTGCCGCAGACCCGCTACATCCACCACCACACCGTCGTGCTGTTGGATCTCCATCAACCTCTCCTTCCCCCTTGCTGGATCAAGAAGGAGGAGACGTCGCTGCACCGTACGTGTGTTGAACGCGGAGGTGCCGTCCGTTCGGCACTCGGTCATCGGTGATTTGGATCACGGCGAGTACGACTCCGTCATCCACGTTCATTAGAACGCTTCCGCTCGCGATCTACAAGGGTATGTAGATGCACTCCTTCCCCTCGTTGCTAGTAGACTCCATAGATGCATCTTGGTGAGCGTAGGAAAATTTTAAATTATGCTACGATTCCCAACAGTGGCATCATGAGCCAGGTCTATGCGTAGTTACTATGCACGAGTAGAACACAAAGCAGTTGTGGGCGTTGAGTTTGCCAATTCTTCTTGCCGCTACTAGTCTTTTCTTGTTTCGGCGGCATTGTAGGATGAAGCGGCCCGGACCGACCTTACACGTACACTTACGTGAGACAGGTTCCACCGACTGACATGCACAAGTTGCATAAGGTGGCTAGCGGGTGTCTGTCTCTCCTACTTTAGTCGGAACGGATTCGATGAAAAGGGTCCTTATGAAGGGTAAATAGAAATTGGCAAATCACGTTGTGGTCATACGTAGGTAAGAAACGTTCTTGCTAGAAACCTACAAACCACGTAAAAACTTGCAACAACAATTAGAGGACGTCTAACTTGTTTTTGCAGCAAGTGCTATGTGATGTGATATGGCCAGAAGATGTGATGAATGATATATGTGATGTATGAGATTGATCATATTCTTGTAATAGGAATCACGACTTGCATGTCGATGAGTATGACAACCGGCAGGAGCCATAGGAGTTGTCTTTATTATTTTGCATGACCTGCGTGTCATTGAATAACGCCATGTAAATTACTTTACTTTGTTGCTAAACGCGTTAGCCATAGAAGTAGAAGTAATCGTTGGCGTGACGACTTCATGAAGACACAATGATGGAGATCATGATGATGGAGATCATGGTGTCATGCCGGTGACAAGATGATCATGGTGCCCCGAAGATGGAGATCAAAGGAGCATGATGATATTGGCCATATCATGTCACTATTTGATTGCATGTGATGTTTATCATGTTTTTGCATCTTATTTGCTTAGAACGACGGTAGTAAGTAAGATGATCCCTTATAATAATTTCAAGAAAGTGTTCACCCTAACTGTGCACCGTTGCGAAGGTTCGTTGTTTCGAAGCACCACGTGATGATCGGGTGTGATAGATTCTAACGTTCGAATACAACGGGTGTTGACGAGCCTAGCATGTACAGACATGGCCTCGGAACACACGCAATACACTTAGGTTGACTTGACGAGCCTAGCATGTACAGACATGGCCTCGGAACACGGAGGACCGAAAGGTCGAGCATGAGTCGTATAGAAGATACGATCAACATGGAGATGTTCACCGATCTTGACTAGTCCGTCTCACGTGATGATCGGACACGGCCTAGTTAAACTCGGATCATGTTTCACTTAGATGACTAGAGGGATGTCTATCTGAGTGGGAGTTCATAATCAGATGAACTTCATTATCATGAACATAGTCAAAAAGGTATTTGCAAATTATGTCATAGCTTGCGCTTTAGTTCTACTGGTTAAGATATGTTCCTAGAGAAAATTTAGTTGAAAGTTGGTAGTAGCAATTATGCGGACTGGGTCCGTAAACTGAGGATTGTCCTCATTGCTGCACAGAAGGCTTATGTCCTTAATGCACCGCTCGGTGTGCTGAACCTCAGCGTCGTCTGTAGATGTTACGAAACATCTGACATACACGTTTTGATGACTACGTGATAGTTCAGTGCGGTTTAGAATTGTGGCACCAAAGACGTTTTTGAAACGTCGCAGAACATGTGAGATGTTCCGAAGACTGAAATTGGGATTTCAGACTAGTGCCCACGTCAAGAGGTATGAGACCTCTGACAAGTTTCTTAAGCCTGCAAACTAAGGGAGAAAAGCTCAATCGTTGAGCGTGTGCTCAGATTGTCTGAGTGCCACAATCGCTTGAATCGAGTGGGAGTTAATCTCCCAGATGAGATAGTGATAGTTCTCCATAGTCACTGCCACCAAGCTAGTAGAGCTTCGTGATGAACTATAACATATCAAGGATAGTTATGATGATCCTTGAGCTATTCGCGATGTTTGACACCGCGAGAGTAGAAATCAAGAAGGAGCATCAATTGTTGATGGTTAGTAAAACCACTAGTTTAAGAAGGGCAAGGGCAAAAGGGATACTTCATGAAACAGCAAGTCGTTTGCTGCTCTAGTGAAGAATCCCAAGGTTGAACCCAAACCCGAGACTAAGTGCTTCTGTAATGAGAGGAACGGTCACTGAAGCAGTACTACCCTAGATACTTGGTAGATGAGAAGGCAGGCAAGGTCGACAGAAGTATATTGGATATACGTTATATGAATGTGTACTTTACTAGTACTCCTAGCAGCACCAGGGTATTAGATACTGGTTCGGTTGCTAAGTGTTAGTAACTCGAAATAAAAGCTGCGGAATAAATGGAGACTAGCTAAAGGTGAGATGACGATATGTGTTGGAAGTGTTTCCAAGGTTGATGTGATCAAGCATCGCATGCTCCCTCTACCATCGAGATTTGGTGTTTGCGTTGAACATGATTGGATTATGTTTATCGCAAAACGGTTATTCATTTAAGGAGAATAATGGTTACTCTGTTTATTTGAATAATACCTTCAATGGTCTTGCACCTAAAATGAATCTCGATCGTAGTGATACACATGTTCATGCCAAAAGATATAAGATAGTAATGATAGTACCACATACTTGTGGCACTGCCACTTGAGTCATATTGGTGTAGAACGCATGAAGAAGCTCCATGTAGGTGGATCTTTGGACTCACTCGTTTTTGAAAAGATTGAGACATGCGAACCATGTCTATTGGTATATATGCATGAAGAAACTCCATACAGATGGATCGTTTGGACTCACTTGATTATGAATCACTTGAGACATGCAAATCATACCACATGGGCAAAATGACTGAAAGTCCTCGTTTTCAGTGAGATGGAACAAGAGAGCAACTTATTGGAAGTAATACATTTTGATGTACGCAGTCCAATGAGTGCTGAGGCATGCAGTGGATATCGTTATGTTCTTACTTCACAGATGATTTGAGTAGATGCTGAGTGTATTTACTTGATGAAACACTAGTCTGAATTATTGAAAGGTTCAAGTAATTTCAGAGTGAAGTTGAAGATCGTCGTGACAAGAGGATAAAATGTCTGTGATATGATCATAGAGATGAGTATCTGAGATACGAGTTTGGCACACAATTGAGACATTGTGGAAAGTGTTTCACAATTAATACCGCCTGGAACACCATAGTGTGATGGTGTGTCCGAACATCATAACTGCACCCTATTGGATATGGTGCATACCATGATGTTTCTTATCAAATTACCACTATCGTTTATGGGTTAGGCATTAGAGACAACCGCATTCACTTTAAAAGGGGCACCACGCAATTCCGTTGAGACGACACCGTTTATAGAAACCTAAGTTGTCGTTTCTTAAAAGTTTGGGGCTGCGATGCTTATGTGAAAAAGTTTCAGGCTGATAAGCTCGAACCCAAAGCGGATAAATGCATCTTCATAGAATACCCAAAAACAGTTGGGTATACCTCCTATTTCAGATCTGGAAGCAAAAGTAATTGCTTCTAGAAACGAGTCCTTTCTCGAGGAAAAGTTTCTCTCGAAAGAATTGAGTGGGAGGATGGTGGAGACTTGATAAGGTTATTGAACCGTCGCTTCAACTAGTGTGTAGCAGGGCACAGGAAGTTGTTCCTGTGGCACCTACACCAATTGAAGTGGAAGCTTATGATAGTGATCATGAAACTTCGGATCAAGTCACTACCAAACCTCGTAGGACGACGAGGATGCGCACTACTTCAGAGTAATGCGTGATCCTGTCTTGGAAGTCATGTTGCTAGACAACAATGAACCTACGAGCTATGGAGAAGCGATGGTGGGCCCATATTCCGACGAATGGCTCGAGGCCATGAAATCCGAGATAGAATCCATGTATCAGAACAAAGCATGGACTTTGGTGAACTTGCCCGATGATCGGCAAGCCATTGAGATAAATGGATCTTTAAGAAGAAGACGGACATGGACGGTAATGTTACCGTCTATGAAGCTCGACTTGTGGCAAAGAGTATTTTCACAAGTTCAAGGAGTTGACTACGATGAGTTTTTTCTCATCCGTAGCGATGCTTAGGTCCGTCGGAATCATGTTAGCATTAGCTACATTTATGAAATCTGGCAGATGGATGTCAAAACAAGTTTCCTTACCAGTTTTTCGTAAGGAAAGGTTGTATGTGATACAATCAGAAAGGTTTTGTCGATCCTAAGGATGCTAAAAGGTATGCTAGCTCCAGCGATCCTTCCATGGATTAGAGCAAGCATCTCGGAGTCAGAATATACGCTTTGATGGGGTGATCAAAGTTTTTGGGTTTATACAAAGTTTGTTAGAAACTTGTATTTACAATAAAGTGAGTGGGAGCGCTACAACATTTCTGATAAGTATATGTGAATGACATATTGTTGATCCGAAATGATGTAAAATTTCTGGAAAGCATAAAGGGTTGTTTGAAAGGAGTTTTTCAAAGGAAGACCTGGATAAAGCTGCTTACATATTGGGCATCAAGATCCATAGAGATAGATCAAGACGCCTGATGATACTTTCAAAAGACAGCACACCTTGACATGATTTTGAAAGAGTTCAAAATAGATCAGCAAAGAAGGAGTTCTTGGCTGTGTTACAAGGTGTGAGTATTGAGTGAGACTCAAGACCTGACCACAGCAGAAGATAGAGAAAGGACGAAGGTCGTCCCCTATGCTTTAGACGTAGGCTCTATAGTATGCTATGCTGTGTACCGCACATGTAGTGTGCCTTGCCATGAGTTGGTCAAGAGGGTACAATGGTGATCCGGGAAAGGATCTCATGACAGCGGTCGAACTTATCCTTAGTACCTAGTGGATTAAGGAATTTTCTCGATTATGGAGGTGGAAAGGAGTTCGTCGTAAAGGGTTACGTCGATGCGAACTTTGACACTAATCCGGATGACTCTGAGTAGTAAACCGGATTCGTATAGTAGAGCAATTATTTGAAATGGCTCCAAATAGCGCGTGGTAGCATCCACAAGATGACATAGATATTCGTAAAGCACACGGTTCTGAAAGGTTCAGACCCGTTGACTAATAACCTCTCTCACAAGCATAACATGACCAAACCAGAACACATTGAGTGATAATCACATAGTGATGTGAACTAGATTGTTGACTCTAGTAAACTCTTTAGATGTTGGTCACATGGTGATGTGACCAGTGAGTGTTAATCACATGGTGATGTGAACTAGATTATTGACTCTAGTGCAAGTGGGAGACTGTTGGAAATATGCCCTAGAGGCAATAATAAATGGTTATTATTATATTTCTTTGTTCATGGTAATTGTCTATTATTCATGCTATAATTGTATTGTCCGGAAATCGTAATACATGTGTGAATACATAGACCACAACCTGTCCCTAGTAAGCCTCTAGTTGACTAGCTCGTTGATCAACAGATAGTCATGGTTTCCTGACTATGGACATTGGATGTCATTGATAACGGGATCACATCATTAGGAGAATGATGTGATGGACAAGACCCAATCCTAAGCATAGCATAAAAGATCGTGTAGTTTCGTTTGCTAGAGCTTTTCCAATGTCAAGTATCTTTTCCTTAGACCATGAGATCGTGCAACTCCCGGATACCGTAGGAGTGCTTTGGGTGTGCCAAACGTCACAACGTAACTGGGTGACTATAAAGGTGCATTACGGGTATCTCCGAAAGTGTCTGTTGGGTTGGCACGGATCGAGACTGGGATTTGTCACTCCGTGTGACGGAGAGGTATCTCTGGGCCCACTCGGTAATGCATCATCATAATGAGCTCAATGTGACTAAGGCGTTAGTCACGGGATCATGCATTGCGGTACGAGTAAAGAGACTTGCCGGTAACGAGATTGAACAAGGTATTGGGATACCGACGATCGAATCTCGGGCAAGTAACATACCGATTGACAAAGGGAATTGCATACGGATTGATTGAATCCTCGACACCGTGGTTCATCCGATGAGATCATCGTGGAACATGTGGGAGCCAACATGGGTATCCAGATCCCGCTGTTGGTTATTGACCGGAGAGGCGTCTCGGTCATGTCTGCATGTCTCCCGAACCCGTAGGGTCTACACACTTAAGGTCCGGTGACGCTAGGGTTGTAGAGATATATGTATGCGGAAACCCGAAAGTTGTTCGGAGTCCCGGATGAGATCCCGGACGTCACGAGAGGTTCCGGAATGGTCCGGAGGTGAAGAATTATATATAGGAAGTCAAGTTTCGGCCACCGGGAAAGTTTCGGGGGTTACCGGTATTGTACCGGGACCACCGGAAGGGTCCCGGGGGTCCACCGGGTGGGGCCACCTGTCCCGGAGGGCCCCGTGGGCTGAAAGTGGAAGGGAACCAGCCCTTAGTGGGCTGGGGCGCCCCCCTTGGGCCTCCCCCCATGCGCCTAGGGTTGGGAACCCTAGGGGGGAGCTTCCCCCTTGCCTTGGGGGGCAAGGCACCCCTTTCCACCCCTTGGCCGCCGCCCCCCAACCCTAGATGGGTTTTGGCCGGCCCCCCTCCCAAGGGGGCCTATATAAAGGGGGGGGAGGGAGGGCAGCAACCTACAGCCTTGGGCGCCTCCCTCCTCCCCTGCAACACCTCTCTCTCTCGCAGAAGCTCGGCGAAGCCCTGCCGGAGACCCGCTACATCCACCACCACGCCGTCGTGCTGTTGGATCTCCATCAACCTCTCCTTCCCCCTTGCTGGATCAAGAAGGAGGAGACGTCGCTGCACCGTACGTGTGTTGAACGCGGAGGTGCCGTCCGTTCGGCACTCGGTCATCGGTGATTTGGATCACGGCGAGTACGACTCCGTCATCCACGTTCATTGGAACGCTTCCGCTCGCGATCTACAAGGGTATGTAGATGCACTCCCTTCCCCTTGTTGCTAGTAGACTCCATAGATGCATCTTGGTGAGCGTAGGAAAATTTTAAATTATGCTACGATTCCCAACACAATCACACTCCACGGCTTGTCTGAAAAAACGGGTGCCGTCCATACCAACAACAATTCCGGGGGAGTTTTGTTTAATTATTTGCAATTTTGAGTTCGGGACTGGGAATCCCTATTACCACCCATTTCTCGTGCGATGGCGAGTGAAGAAACACTCGACCTGAGAATAACCCGCTTAGCATGGAAGATACCGACCACCTCCCGTCGTTCCATGAACGATCCAGGCACACAAAAAAGGATATTTATTTGAAGTTTTTAGAGGTGGCACATGCAAATTTACTTAGGACGGAAGGGTTATACCGCATATAGGTAGGTATGGTGGACTCATCTATAATAACTTTGGGTTCAAGGTTTTTGATGTACAAGCAGAATTCCCACTTAGTGCAGGCGAAGGCTAGCAAATAGATTGAGAAGCGGCCAGCTAGAGAGCAACAACGATCATAAACATGCATTATGCATAAGTAGCATTGGACACTAGCATGAGTAGGATATGAACACCATGAACATAAATATCATAGAGGCTATGTTGGTTTTGATTCAACTACATGCATGAACATGTGCCAAGTCAAGCCACTCGAACTCAGAGGAGGATACCATATCATCATACCACATCACAATCATTTTAACGCAATGTTGATATCCTAAATCATTATCCACTCCTAGCTACTTATGCATGGCATGAGAAACTATAATCTCTAATTGTCATTGCAAATATGTTTAATCATAACGGGCTGAATCATGGATACTAGGTTAAACATATTTACACAAACAGAACAAGTCGAGTTCATACCCGTTTCTCTCTGCCACGGCCAGTTCATCGAATATCGTCATTATTGCCTTTCACTTGCACGACTGGACGATATGAAAATAATAATAGTGCAAGAGTGCCGTGGACTAAGCTGGAATCTGCAAACATTTTATTCAACAGGAGAAGACAAGGTAAAATGGGCTCTTTACACTACTGCAGGTTGCTGCTAACGCGACACTACAATGAGAGACCCTTCGACGAAACTCTGTGCGATGCATTAATCACAAACAGTGGTGTAAAAAATCGTCAAAACAGTGCAAAACGTTTGCGATGGAGGATGCATCAAACACGGTTCAAATTATAGTTGCGTGTGCGATTCAGGGCACACGATTAACCCGTTCGAACTGTTTGCGATGAGGTAGAACAACAGAAACGGGCAGCCATATCAATGTGTGTGTGATATACGGTATACAGCTCGCTCCGATGAACTGTTTTCTATTAGGGAGTGCAACAGAAACGGTTAGCCAGATCAAGGTGTGTGTGATATAGGGCATACGGTTCACTCGGACGAACTGTTTTCGATTAGCGAACACAACAGAAACGATTCAACTTAACAAGATGTGTGTGATACGTGGCAAACAGCCAACTCAGATGAACTGTTTGCGATGAGAAATTACAACACAGACGGTTAATATAGTTAGTTCGTGTGCGATTCTGTGTGTACAAAAAACTTTGAAAAATGCAAACTAGTTTCTTGCGGTGGCTAGGAGTATCGCACACAATGCATCTGCGTGTACTCGTGTGCGATGATTAGTAAGTTACACACACATTTCCTTATGTTAACACTTGTGTGATAAATAACACGTGGCACCGGATATGGTATTCGGGTTGTGTGTGTGCTCCACTTAGTCTTCCCGCGCTCCAGCGAATGCTTCCCGTGCTCTAGCGAATGCTTCCCGCGCTCCACATGGGTGAATTGTAAAATCCACGCCTCTACCCTCATCGATTTACCGCCACCAGCTAACGGCTTGCTGCATATAACCCAGGCAGCAACGCACCACCACGACACTCTGTGCAGATCTAGTCCTCACCCATCTACCATTAGTTATTCCAAGCATGCCAGGCAACGACCAAAGCTTCGACGTCGATGCCTACCTGCGTTACATCTTCGCCGAGGAGAACGAGCCGGAGCAGGTCGGGGAGTAGGAGCTTCATCAGCCGGTGCAGGCACCATGGTCCATCGGCAGCGATATTGGTGTGACAGTCCTTGGGAGCACAATCAACATATTGCAGAGGAGGTGTCATGAGCAGTTTGCCATCCATCATGCAAAAGATCCAGAACTGCTCGGCGGCATGATTGACGACCAACCTGAAGAGCCGCCGTCACCAGTGCTCAATGAGAGCCTGATGCCCCGCAAGGAATGGGCAGAGGACCTTTGTGATTCAGTCAAGACACAGGCAGCCTGCGCCTTCATCATTGCCCGCGGCGGCGGTGTCAACCTCGATCCCGATGATGTGGTGGCCAGGCTCGAGCGCATCCTTGGCGGAGTTGACATCCCCGACGAAGTAGAACATCGCCAACGTGATATCTTGAGGATGCAGGTGATGGACAGAATTTGCTACCAGGCCAGATACATGGAAATGGAGCGGTTTCGCGGAGTTGTCATGCGCGCGATTGCACACAATCAAGCTCTTCTGGAAGAGGCCCAGCAGCCCCAAGAGCCTCCCAGCGCCAGCTGTCGGTCTCAAAACCGGCGGATCTCAGGTAGGGGGTCCTAAACTGTGCGTCTAAGGTGGATGGTTACAGGAGACGGGATACACGATGTTTACCCAGGTTCGGGCCCTCTCTATGGAGGTAATACCCTACTTCCTGCTTGATTGATCTTGATGAATATGAGTATTACAAGAGTCGATCTACCACGAGATCGTAATGGCTAAACCCTAGAAGCCTAGCCTGTATGACTATGGTAATGAGTCTATCCTTTCCGAACTACACCCTCCGGTTTATATAGACACCGGGGGGATCTAGGGTTACATAGAGTCGGTTACATAAGAAGGAATCTTCATAGTTGGTCGCCAAGCTTGCCTTCCACGCCAAGGAGAGTCCAAACCGGACACGGGTACAGACTTTGGCCTTCATGTCTTCACAACCCACCAATCCGGCCCATTGATAACAGGCCGGATGCCCGAGGACCCCTTAGTCCAGGACTCCCTCAGTAGCTCCTGAACCTGGCTTCAATGACGAGGAGTCCGACGCGCAGATTGTCTTCGGCATTGCAAGGCAGGTTCCCTTCTTTCCGAACTCCCAGATAGTCTTCAGATGTGATGATAGTATCCGGACCTGTCACACACACCATACACAACCATAGAGAGAATATAATTTTACACGAATCCAATCCGCTGACAAATTTTTGTAACATGACATCATGTCCGACCGGTCGTAATTCTGAACCGTTTTTGTGTCCGCCGCTCCACATCCCGAGGCGCGGTTGCCATTGGCACGTCTTGTCAAAGCAGAGATCGTGTCCCCTTATCGTGGGATTTTCATCAATGCGGGCATGGGTAACCCAACCGTGCCGTTTATACAGCCTTTGGGAATAGGCGAATTCGAAGGCGACTGGGGAGGCGTTCAATATATACTGCCTTTATAAGGGGATAAGGATTCCCTCTTCCTCTCCCACGCCTTCTCTCTATCTCCGCCCTTCCAATCTCGAGCTCCAGCGCCCAAGTTCTCATCTCCTTTCCACTCGAGCTAGCACCCAACCATGTCCGGATCTGGAGGTCAGGGCAAGTGGATGGTCTCCTCCGTCAAGGAGGAGGACATTACCGAGCTTCGGGCGGCCGGATACTTGGCGAAGGAAATCGCCCGCCATCTGCCGGCCGAGGGACAAGTCGTCCCCATGCCGAAGCCCAACGAGAGGGTGGTATTCATCCCTCATTTCTTCCGCGGACTAGGGTTCCCACTCCACCCTTTCGTCCGCGGGCTGATGTATTATTACGGGATAGATTTCCACGATCTGTCCCCGAACTCCTTCTCAACATCTCGGCATTTATCGTCGTGTGTGAGGCCTTCCTCCGCATCCAACTCCACTTCGGGCTGTGGCTCAAAGTCTTCAACGTGAAGCCGAAGGTGGTGGTTGGCCAGCATGCAGAGTGCGGAGGAGCCATGGTGAGTAAGCTGTCCAACGTCTCCTGGCCGAAAGGCACTTTTGTGGATACAGTAAAGGAGTGGCAGAAATAGTGGTTCTACATCACGGAACCCCGCAGCACCACCTGGGCCGCAGCTGCCGAATTCCGCTCCAGCGCTCCCATGCGACTCACCTCCTGGGTCGAGAAAAGTCTGAACTGGCATTCGCCCGATGAGCTGATTGCGCTGCAGACGCGTGTTCAAAGCATGATAGCCAAGGACGTCAAGCTTGTCGATGTAATTCAGGTGATGCTGGTTCACCGGATCCTTCCGTGCCAGCGCAAAAGTCGCCCTCTGTGGGAGTTTAATCCGAAGAAGCATCAAACCCTGGTGAGGCTCTTCGAAACCACTCACGAAGGTGCCTGGAAGTTGCTCTTTAAGGGCAACTAGAAACCGCCGGCCATAGATTCAGACCGTGGGCACGACATTAAACACCTCGCCAGCGAGGTATGTTATTTTTAACGTATCCCCTACTTGTTTGTTTCGAGGATGATGTCTGAGCTTTTATCATTGCTTTTTCAGGATTGGAAGGAGAGGGCGAAGCGGATCCAGTGTCAGGCTCCGCTGCCTGAAGAACCGGTCATCCCGTGTCTAGCGAAGATGCTGGTGCCGGCACCATATAAGGCGCCGGAGAAGAAGGCCAAGAAGAAGGCCAAGGGGGCCAAAAGTGGCCCCCGTCTCAAGGGCGCTTCGAACGTGACGTCCGAAGATGAAGAAGCCCATTCCTCCGTCCCTGAGGACGATGATGAGGAAGAGGAGGAGGAGGAGAAGAACCCTCCCCCTGAGGAGGGAAAGAAGAAAAGGGGGGCCTCCACGAATCTGGAGGCGGGAACGCCCAAGAAGGGGAAGGGCGCCCTTGCGGTCAACACTGCGTGGGACGTTGACAGCAGTCCGGAGCGACGCCTCCGCACTAAGCCTCGGGCCGCATCGTTAGTACTATGACTCACGTATACAAGTGTAGCCGGCCCCTCCTTTTTATTGTTTTGACGTGGTTAATTGTGCTATTGCAGTCCGGCCCGTGACAACATCTAGGGATCCTCATCTGGAGGTTCGTTGCATCCGGCGGAAATGGCCAGCATGTCGCCACCGCCCGCTTATTCTCCCAAGGCCAAGGACGTCACCGAAGTGTTGTCCCGGAGGACCGCTCCGAGCCGGGGAGGGGCCCAGGACGCTGTCCAGGAGGTGCCGCAAGGCGAGACCTCCGCGGCCGGACACATGGGGGAGCAGATCCCCATGGAGACTGGCGAGGAGGGTCATATTCAGTTCGACCCTTAGCCGAATACGATTCCGGGGACCGATACGGCCCCGGAATCTGGCACGCGCCTTGCTTCGAAGGAGGGGGTGCGCCAATTCCACCGATGGCCCCTGTCCCACCAGGGGCACCGGATAACCTGATGGAGGCGCTACGAGGCGCCTCCATTGTGGACGAGCACCGTGTCCTTATGGGTACGATGATCGAGAAGGTTCAGTCCGTCAAGAGCGGACTAAACAAGGCGTGCAGCAATCTGTTGACAGGTTTTGAGGTAAGTCACGTAGAAAGAGAACTCCCCGTGCTGACAGTAGCCCCTGAGACACTGTCCGGTGTTCGGAAAGAAAGGCCGGACAGAGGATCAACCCTTTGTAGGAGACTAACTTGATATGTATGAATGAGCATGCGTCGCTGTTGGCCGGGACCTTGCATGCTGCCGAAGTCTCTGAACTAAAGCAGAGGTTGGAGCGGGCCGAGAATGAGCTCGGCGAGGTGAAGATTCAGCTCCAGGAGAAGCAAGGTGAGTGACGACTTGCTGTGTATTTGGAAAGAATAAACGGTTAGTATTGACCAGAGTGTCATAATATCTGTAGGGGCGGCGACCGAGGTCGAGGCCCTGAAAAATGCCCTGGCCGAAGCCGAGGGGAAGGCTGTCCAGCAGCAAGCCACCCGTAAGAAGCTCAAGGCCCGGGTCAGCGAGGTCCAGCGGGAGCTCCAGGACGCGGTGAAGAAGTGCGAAGCCTTGGAGCGCGAGGCGTCGGTTCAAGAGACCGAATTTACCAAGGCTCGCCAGAGCGCGGAGACTGCACGGAATGAGGCCCGGGATGCTCTCCAGGAGATGCAGGAGGCCAAGAAGGTCGCAACGGGTAAGGCTTTTAACATGCAAAGCAAGTATGCGGAGAGGAAGTACCTTTTACTAACCCGTATTCGGAGTTGCCCAGGGACTTTTGCCGATCTACCACGCAGCGTGTCCGATGCTGCGGAGTTCTTCCGAGCCAGAGAAGGGAATTCCACGGAGAAGCTGTTCTGGTCGCAGTATGCTGTGCCAGAACATCCGGTGCCCTTTGCCGATCAACTGAAACAGTTGGTCGAGCTGCACAGGGTGGCCGAACTGGCCATGAAGGATTTAATAATCCGGCTGTGGCCAGCCGAAGCTATACCTAGCAGCTATTTTGGCCTCGTGAAGCGGGTGGTGGAAGCCTGTCCGCGGCTAGACATCGTCAAGCAATCAGTCTGCATCGAAGGTGCCCGCATGGCCTTCGCCCGTTGCAAGATGTGGTGGGCAAAGATGGACGCCGTCGAGGTGGCCAGGGGGCCGCCAGAGGGCAAGGAGCACCGCACACCCGAGCGATATTTTGCGGATGTCCTAGAAGGGTCTCGACTTGCAGCAGCGCAGTGCGGGCAGGACATTGTTTTCGAATGAATACACTCGTGTTTTGTCCTTGCCTTGTATGATAAAACAAAGCCGGTTTGTAATATAATGTTTGTTATGTTTTAATTGTTTCCTCCTATGCGGCCGTGCTGTATGGGATCTGAGGGTTGGCCAGTCGTCGACTTCTGCCCTCACGTAGGTAGTACAGAGGTGTTCAGGATGGAATCTAAACAATCTTTATCCAATTATATGGTCCTTGAAGGAGTTGTTTAGCGCAACGAACCAGGCAATCAGACTATGCGGCTTAAACGCCCTCACTTAGCCATAGGAGTTTTATAATAAAACATGGGCGCAGCCCCTGGTATACGAACCAGAGTGCCGTCAGCGTCTGATCGGGAAGTACCGACCCTTCACGGAATGCGGAAAAAATATCCCACGTTTGTGACCTCCGAACAGCTGACCGGCTCTCGCCGCATCATGACAGTCAGTTTTCGGCTTTCTCTACTGAGGTGCTCATCCGGTTTAGACCAGGGCACAATCGCAGTAGTTCTCCCTTTACTACCCTAGCCGATGTAGCGGAACGTAGGGTAGCAAGCACAGGAGCCGGGCAACCCAACTATTGACCAAAGACATGATTCGGAGCCAATGCATATAATGCTAAATTCGGGGTGCCGAACTTATCTATAAGAAGTGTTCGGACTTTGTTGCCGTATTATGGGGCGATGGGGAGCCCCTGGCGAATATGAAACGTACCAAAGTGCACGGGTGCGAGAATATAAGTAATTAATGGCAAAGGAAAACAGAAAGAGAGCAGAGGTAGTATCTGGGGCCCCTTGACTTGGGCCGTGAACTGTTTCCATTATAGTTGGGTTAATGCGTCAAAGCGCATTTATACAAATAGTGCGAGAAGCAACCGGCTATTTAACATGCCATAACCAAAGGAGAGCTGCATTTGGGTACTGAAAAACAGGTAGAGTGATCGTTGGATTGTCCTCTAGGGCTTCCCCTGTATGCCTGTGCTCTGTGCCAATCTGGTGTACTTGTCCTTTGACAGGACCAGTAATCAGGCCATCGAAGGAGGCCTGTATAAAAGAGACCTAAAAAAAGGAAATAGTAAAGATAAAAGTGAGTCCGGGATCGGTTTAGCCGAACTGTGGACTACAAGCTAGCTGTGCCTCCATCGATGCCCATGGGATTTTGAGTGCGTAATTATGTACGCGCGATGCGAATGCCGCTACCTCATCGGGACTGGGACGGAGGCCGTATTGCTAATCGAGCTCTTGACGAGCCGAGCTGTCCTGTTGCAGTGTGGTCCGGACCCTCTTGGTGGTGTCCAGGGGCTCGACAGCCGGATTATAGTTCTTCTTGAGAAGGCCGCTCTGTACCTCTGCTGCTAGGGCGGCTGTGTGCTCCTCTGTATGGAGGGAGCGTTCGGTGTTTCCATTGATTGTTATGGCGCCGCGTGGACCGGGCATCTTGAGCTTGAGATAAGTGTAGTGTGGCATCGCGTTGAATCTAGCAAACGCGGTTCATCCGAGTAGTGCGTGGTAGCCGCTGCGGAAGGGGATGATATCGAAGATTAGCTCTTCGCTTTGGAAGTTGTTCGGGGAACCGAAGACCACCTCCAGTGTGATTGAGCCCGTACAACAGGCCTCTACGCCTGGTATGACTCCTTTAAAGGTAGTCTTTGTGGGCTTGATTCGTGAGGGATTAATGCCCATTTTGCGCACTGTATCCTGATAGAGCAGGTTGAGGCTGCTACCACCGTCCATTAGGACTCGTGTTAGGTGAAATTCATCGATGATTGGGTCAAGGACCAGTGCGGCCGAACCGCCAAGACGGATACTAGTTGGATGATCTCGGCGATCAAAGGTGATCGGAAATGACGACCACAGATCATTTTGGGGCGACTGGCTCTACCGCGTAGACGTCCCTGAGTGCGCGCTTGCGCTCCCTTTTGGGGATGTGTGTAGCGTATATCATGTTCACCGTTTTGACTTGAGGGGGAAATTTCTTCTGCCCCCCAGTGTTCGGCTGCCGGGGCTCTTCGTCATCGTCCTCACTTTGTGATCCTTTTTCCTTGTTTTCGGCATTTAACTTGCCGGCCTGTTTAAAAACCCAACAATCTCTGTTGGTATGATTGGCTTGTTTGTCTGGGGTGCCATGTATCTGGCACGGATGGTCGAGTATGCGGTCCAAGCTGGATGGTCCCTCGCTGTTCCTTTTGTAGGGCTTCTTCCGCTGGCCGGACTTGGAGCCACTGAATCTGGCGTGAACCGTAGTGTCATCGGTGTTATCGCCATTGCTTTGGCGTTTGTGTCTATTGCGCCGGAGCTTGCCGGTGCTGTTTTTGGCCTCGGAGGGGCCTGCCTCGCTGGCTGTGGTTTTGCTACGAGCCAGCCAGCTATCCTCACCTGCGCAAAAGCGGGTCATGAGTGCCGTGAGGGCTGCCATGGATTTCGGCTTTTCTTGGCCGAGGTGGCGGGCGAGCCATTCGTCACGGATGCTGTGTTTGAAGGCCGCTAGGGCTTCGGCATCTGGACAGTCAACGATCTGGTTCTTTTTGGTTAGGAACCTAGTCCAGAATTTTCTGGCTGATTCTCCAGGTTGTTGAACTATATGACTTAAGTCATCGGCGTCTGGTGGCCGGACATAAGTGCCTTGGAAGTTGTCAAGAAAAGCTTCTTCCAAGTCCTCCCAGCTACGGATGGAATTTTTAGGCAGGCTATTTAACCAGTGTCTAGCTGGCCCTTTTAGTTTTAGTGGGAGGTATTTGATGGCGTGGAGATCGTCTCCTCGGGCCATATGGATGTGGAGAATAAAATCCTCGATCCATACTGCGGGATCGGTTGTTCCGTCGTATGATTCAATATTGACGGGCTTGAACCCCTCGGGGAATTCATGATCCAGTACTTCATCTGTGAAGCAGAGAGGGTGTGCGGCGCCTCTATATCGGGCCGCATCGCGGCGCACCTCCGATGAAGTCCGCCTGCGGTTATCGGCCTGGGCGTGACTAGGTTTGTCACGTTCGAATAGGTAGCCGTCGTCGCGAGTCGAAAGGCGTCCTCGCGATTCGTAGATTGATCTGGTGTGTCCTGCTCTACTGTCGAGGTCCTGCCGAAGGTCGTATGTATAGTCCCGAGTTGTTTTGTCTCTGTTTTTATGAGGCAGTGGGCGGGCTGCTGTTCGTCCTGAGTTGCCGTTTTATCCCGACCGCGGGGTGGTCAGTCCGCCGCACTATCCCGACCACGTCGTGGTCGTTCCGCATTGCGTGAGGGAGGTATGGGCTCCGGCGCCTCCTCATCGAACTGAGGTAGCAGTCTGCGTTTCGGGTAACTCTTGGCTGGACGCTTGAGGCCGTATTCTTTGGCTTCCAGGACATCAGTCCATCTGTCAATGAGTAGGTCTTGATCAGCTTGAAGCTGCTGCTTTTTCTTCAGGCTTCTTGCAGTAGCTATTAGCTGGTGCTTGAAGCGCTCCTGCTCGAGGGGTGCCTCAGGCACGATGAAATCCTCGTTGCCGAGGCTCTCCTCATCCTCGGAGGGTGGACGGTAACTATCGTCATCCGGGTCATTGGGCATGGCCTGTTTATCAGGGTTAACTTGCCCGTTGTCTTGTTCCTCCTATTCGGATGTTGCTCCAACAGGGTCTTCATTGTTTTTGGCGTCGTCCGGAGTACTATTTTCTCCGGTGCCAGTGTTGCTGTCGTTTGAGCGACGTGACTTAGAACGGCGTTTAGGGCGCCGATGCTTGGACTGTGTCTTAGGAGGTTTATTCGCAAGGGGGTCTTCTTTGTCATCGTCGCTAGCTTTTTTAGGTGTGTCAACCATGTACACATCGCACGAAGAGGTGGCCGTCCAATGTCTAGTGAATGGCGAGTCTTGGCCTTGATCCTTGATGGCATCGTCGTCCATACCGTCGATGTCTTCGGAGCCAGAATCAAGCACGTCGGTTAAGTCCTCGACATTGGCTATAAGGTGGGTGGTGGGTGGGAAGCAAAATTCTCCATCATCAGCCTCTAGTTTGAACTGGACATAGTTCGACTGTGAGTCCCCCTCCAAGGACAGGTTTTTTTAATGAATCTAGAACATCGCCCAAGGGCGAGTGTTGGAAGACGTCTGCGGTGCTGAACTCGAAGATCGATGACTGATCCAGCTCGGTGTCCGCAGGCGTACGCGGTTCGGAACTTATAGCCGGAAACGAGTCCGGAATTCCGTTGACGCAGATATTCCCAGGTGTTTAGTCTGTGTGCGGCTCCAACGCCGCGGACTTCGTGGCTTCGGATGGCGCGATCCGCTCCGGATCTAAGGCCGTAGCTGTTACAGGAACTATCTCCTGAATATGGTCTGATGACAGATTTAAGTCATGTTCATCGGAGCGAGGGGGAGCGATCGCCATGGTCTCAAATCCATTGAAGATCAAGTCTCCACGGATATCCACGACGTAGTTCAAGCTTCCGAATCTGACCTGGTGGCCAGGGGCGTAGCTATCGATCTGCTCCAGATGGCCAAGCGTGTTGGCCTGCAGTACGAAGCCGCCAAATACGAAAATCTGTCCGAGGAGGAAGGTTTCTCCTTGGACAGCATCACTATCGAAGATTGAAGGGGCCATCGAACCTTCCGTTGACGACACAGTGGAACTCTCAATGAAAGCACCAATGTCGGTGTCAAAACCGACAGATCTCGGGTAGAGGGTCTCGAACTGTGCGTCTAAGGTCGATGGTTACAGGAGACGGGGGACACGATGTTTACCCAGGTTCGGGCCCTCCCTATGGAGGTAATACCCTACTTCCTGCTTGATTGATCTTGATGAATATGAGTATTACAAGAGTCAATCTACCATGAGATCGTAATGGCTAAACCTAGAAGCCTAGCCTATATGACTAGGGTAATGAGTCTATCCTTTCCGGACTACACCCTCCGGTTTATATAGACACCGGGGGGATCTAGGGTTACATAGAGTCGGTTACATAAGAAGGAATCTTCATAGTTGGTCGCCAAGCTTGCCTTCCATGCCAAGGAGAGTCCAATCCGGACACGGGTACAGTCTTCGGCCTTCATGTCTTCACAGCCCACCAGTCCGGCCCATTTATAACAGGCCAGACGCCCGAGGACCCCTTAGTCCAGGACTCCCTCACCAGCAGCTCCGTAGGCGGAGGCGGGTCGGGACACTTGGAGTGAACGACCGCAAGGGTGCTATGCTGATCATGGAGCCCGAGAAGACCATCGTCGGAAGGCCGCTGGCTCAACCTTTTAGCTTATATTTTATTATAATTGTATGCATATGTAGGTCGTGAGTGTTCTGGGCCTTGCCGCATGTGGCATTTTAAATTATCCTGAATATGTAAGACAATTATTAAGAATTATTAACCATTGCCATTGTAAATTTTCCTCAACGACAAGCAGAGCGCGTGCAGGGACGCTAGAGCGGAGCGCGCCGCGGCCGCCTCAATGGCGAGCAAAACGCGCGGACAGACGCGAGGAGAGCGCGCCGCGGCCGCCTCAACGGCGAGCTACCACGTGGTCAACCTTGTGCCATTAATAAATTTTGACCTTGTTTCTCGGCACATTGCAGATTACAACGCAATAAGTAATTGCAAATCTGTTCACACCTATCAAACTAATATATGTCCACACTTAGCACCGGGCTATAAAAACTACCCACTCGAAAATTACTTCACAGTTCCTCTCCTCATCACCCACAAAACTGGTCTTTCCTGTAAAGTCGTTCCGCCATGACCGGTAGGAGGAGTTTAGGGTGGACGTATAACTAGGAAGCAAAGACCAAGGCCGCGGAAGCACTAGAGAGGTCCCGCCGCGAAGCCGTAGCCCCAGCAGAGATGTCCCGGCGCGCCGCGGAGCCCTTGAACGAGCACTCACGGGCACGCGAGGGCTCTCACAAGCGCATTCGTGGCGTCGGCCATCGCGCCGAGCCGGCGTTCCTGAAGTCCTACGCCGGCGACGACGACATTCTCGCTAGCGTCACTACGCAGCAGGAGCTGGTCGACGGCTTGATGAAGCTGCTCAAGATCAGCGATGCCTCGGTTGACAAGGCGACCAGCCTCGTCCAGCAACTCATGGTGACAATGCGAAGCTCCTCAAGTTGGCCGCGGGAAGGAGGAGGAGGCCACAGGCTGGAAGATGCTGCATGAGCAAAGCAGTGCCTCGGAGATGACGCTAAAAGCGGTCGTCGAGGAACTGATGGGTGGCTTAAGGAAGCTCCGGATCGAGCACGAGCAAGAGGTGGAGGAATCCGTGGCTACTTTCAAGCAAAGTCGTGATGAATTGAAGAAGGAGCTGGAGGATTTCGTCGCCCGGCGATCCATCGACGAGTAGAGACAGTAGCGACCCAGATCATTGTCTGCAATTTCCTTCTTCTCTTGCCCCCGTGTCTTCCGGGCTTTGCTGCATATGGCATTTTAAATTATCCGAAATATGTAAGACAATTATTATCTGCGCCATTGTAAATTTGTCATCGTATTATCCGTTGCCATTTTATTTGTGGTCGTATTATTCGTTGTCCTACGCAGCAATTTAAATTAGGCGAAATACGAGTTGAAAACACGAACAAAGCAAATGCTGCCATGGGATCACAAGCAAACACCCTCCGTCTAGGTGCTTTAATTAACCCATTAATGTAGAAGTTGTGAGCGAGGCGGGTGGCGGCTGGTGCATGGAGGTCAAAGAGCTCGCTTCCCGGTGAGCATGGGTGGTCTTGCTGCTTGCACGTGTCCCGTCGAGCCTGCGAGGTGGACAGGATGCATGCGTCGAGCCTGCAAGGCGGACTGCTTGCACGTGTCCCGTCGAGCCTGCACGGAGGACTGCTTGCGCTCGTCCCGTCTAATCAAACAGCTGCACGCACGCCACCGAGTATGGTTAAATTTCGACATGGTTAATATAATACAACCGTTTGCGATATTAACGTGTCAGCTTTTTGTTTCGAAAAGGACTTCGTTGGCTACTAATATGTGCGCCTCTTCTCAAACTGGACATTTTTTTACCATGGCATATATGTGCCATGTCATGAAACCATGCCAAGTTTCATGTTTTTGGGTGGGTTTTTGATTTACTGGGATTTAAAAACCGAGATTCTCAATTTTTCAAGACGACGACAAGTTTGTAATTCATTCCCATTCCTTAAATGAGACCTAAAGATGCACCCAATGACACATGTACGATTTCCCACCCATTTTGCTTCACTGCAGCATGTGCTTGTAGTTCAAATTTGAATTATGGACTACATTAAATGCGTAGAAAAACTAATAATTAGTAATATATATATATATATATATATATACATACAATGGCCAAACGAACCCTGAACAGTTTCAAATTTCAGCCCCACACTCTTGTTATTCTATGTTGCCTGTAGAAAACAAAGTTCAAGGCGAGAAGAGGCAGCGATTATCGTTTGGCCCACAAGAGAGGCATGTTTCCCTACCGGAACCACGAGGGTTGCGACAGGCTCCGGTTTGTAAGAGGCTTGTAATATAGCTTCGCCCAAATTGGACAATTATATCTACCATGTAGTGACACCATGCCAAGCCAGGTGAGTTTCGGATTTACAGAGATTTAAAAACCGAGATTCACAATGTTTGTGGCCAAGCCAGGACGGCGAGACGGTTGAATTCGTTCCCATTCGTTCCATGGGACCTAAACATGCACCCGAAGGACATGTACGTTTTTTCTAGCCATTTTGGTGCACTGGAGCATGTATTTGTAGTTCGGATTTGAATTATGGACATTAAATGCCTAGAAAACTCAATTAATGAATAAAAAACGTCAAATGAACCCTGAATAATTTCAAAGTTCAGCGCGAGTCTACCGTTGTTCCGTGTCGCGTATAGAAGAAAATACGAGGCTAGAAGAGGGAGTGATTATTGTTTGGCCCACAAGGGGACACGTTTCCCTATCGAAACCACGAGGGTTCTTGCGACAGGCTCCGGTTTGTAAGAGGTTTGTAATAAAGCTTGGCCCAAATTGGCAATGTTTTTACCACGACATATATGTGTCGTGACGTGACACCATGCCACCTTTGATGACTTTCTTGTGAGTTTTGGATTTATGGGGACTTAAAAACCGAGATTCGAAATGTTTGAGGACAAGCCAGGACACCTGTACGGTTGTAATTCGTTCCCATTCCTGGCATGGGACCTAAACATGCACCCAAGGACACATGTATAATTTTTCTAGCCATTTTGGTGAACTGGAGCATGTATTTGTAGTTCAGATTTGAATTATGGACATCAAATGCCAAGGAAACTCAATTAGTGCATAAAAAGGCCAAACGAACCCTGAATAAGTTTAAATTTCAGCACGGATATCATGTCGTTCCATGTTGCCCGTGGAAGAAAATACAAGGCGAAAAGAGGCAGTGATTATGTTTCGCCCACAAGGGGAACACGTTTCCCTATCGGAACCACGAGGCTTCTTTGAGAGAAGCTCCGGTTTTTGTAAGAGGTTTGTAATAAAGCTTGGCCCAAATAGGACAATGTTTTTACCACGACATATATGTGCCATGACGTGACACCATGCCACCTTTGATGACTTTTTGGTGAGTTTATGATTTACGGGGATTTAAAAACCGAGATTCCAAATGTTTGAGGACGAGCCAGGATGCGGGTACCGTTGTAATTTGTTCCCATTCTTGGCATGGGACCTAAACATGCACCCAAGGACACATGTATAAATTTTCTAGCCATTTGGTGAACTGGAGCATGTATTTGAAGTTTAGATTTGAATTATAGACATTAAATGCCTAGGAAACTCAATTAGTGTATAAAAAGGCCAAACGAACCCTTAATAAGTTTAAATTTCAGCACGGATATCCTGTCATTCCATGTTGCCCGTAGAAGAAAATACAAGGCGAAAAGAGGCAGTGATTACATTTCGCCCACAAGGGGGACACATTTCCCTATCGGAACCACGAGGCTTCTTTGAGAGAAGCTCCGGTTTGTAAGAGGCTTGTAATAAAACTTGCACCAAAATGGACAAAAAATTCCTCGACATATAAGTGAGATATCGTGACACCATGCCAGGTTTCACGATTTTTGGCTTAGTTTTGGATTTACGGCGATTTAAAAACTGGGATTCTTCTCACGAAATGTTTTCAAATAGCACACAGTTCACTCACGAAAGCCGATATTCAATGAAAACTTCATGGAAACCATATTTTAAAGTTTCATAAAAATCTGAAAAAATGTGGGATGTTAAGAAGGTGATGTTTTATTGCGACACAAATTTCAAGTTGAAAAACATTACAAGATGTGAGCTATGAAAAAGACAAGTTCAGCCCTGAATAGTGACATTACTATTCGGCACTATTCAACACTGATTTTGTCTTTTTCATAGCTCACATCTCGTAATGTGTTTCAACTTGAAATTTTGTGTGGCAATAAAACATCATCCTCTTAACATACCGCATTTTTTCAAATATTTTTGAAACTTCAAAACATCTTTTTCTCGTGGTTTTCACCGGTTTCCACCAAATGTTGGTTTCCGTACGATATTCCCTCCCCTGCTGCGTGCGCGATCTGATTCGTGCGTTCTGATTGGCCAAAACCCAAACCCCACGGATCGTACGTGTGCACCATTGGATGCTCCCAGATCGAACGGCAATCCTGAGCCCTTTCGACAACACATGCAGTACATGAGTAAGCACTGTGCTCATTGGTTCCCCGCCTCTTCTCCCATCGTTTTTCCGCTAAGTGCTCCTTGAAGGCTAGCGGCGACACACCGGCCATGTAAAATATCCCACACAGTTCCTAAAATCACAAATGTGTGTGATAGGAGGGAGTAGGTCCCATAGGGTGACCAGCGTGAAACGCCTTAATGGCAAGGAGGCAATTCTTATTAGCAAGGGCCGGCTTCCCATCTGCTAGCCTAGTCAAATAGAACGCAGAAGTTAAGCATGCTCGGGATGGAGTAGTCCAAGGATGGGTGACCCGGTGGGAAGTTGCATATCTCAAGCTTCATTTAAATGCCATGACACGGTCATTATAGAGATATATTATATCTCTATAGTAACCTATCATGGCAATTATATAAACCTTGGGATCCTTGTTTTGCTAATTTGTAGACTATGTTTTTATGGGTTATTTTTTGCTCTAAAAAATTAAAGAATGATGGAATGGACTTGTCATGGCGATTATATAAACCTACTATGTTTTTATGGGTTATTTTTTCCTCTAAAAAATTAAAGAATGATTGACTTGACATGTCATGGCTATTGTATAAACCTTTTTCAGGTTGCATGCTGGGTATAGGGGGCAGGGTGTTCTTCTCGGGCATGTCTCCCTTATGCGGCTTATAGACGCGGCACATATCTGTGCGCTCCCCGAGGTATATATACTATCCTTTACCAACAATTATGGGGCCCCACACAATCTATCCCTTTGACCCAACAACGAGAAGGGTTTGACCATGATGGTTTCCTATTGATACTAGTAAGGTACACATGTATTGCAAGCATGAGATTTGGTAACCAAATTATGAATAAATACCACACTATAACATGTATGCTTTGATTCATATATGCATGATGTAGATGTTCGTTTAATTCTTATATTTCATCTCATGCAAAATCAATTAGTTTTATTAAAAAATCTATTTTAAGATTCCTGGAATTGTGCATTATAAAGGTAAAAACAAAAAATGACAATTCATTTAGAAAAAAGGATGTATATATATATATAGATGTGTCCCAGGCTAGACCAAATAAAGTTTGAGCGCATGCGTGGGACGACCCCCCCCCCCCCCCCGCCGCCGCCTCGAAGTTGGGAAGCTGACATCGTACGTATTGAACCAGTCTTGGAGTCGGGTACGTGTTCGGTTTGTAATGTACTTGGTGGCCCATAGAAGTTGTGCATTTGGGATTTAAACACACATCACACACCACCGTACCCATACATATTTTCGGGCCGCATGCAGTGTATACGGGGTCTTCTGATCGACCACATCTCCCTTGTGCGGTTTTCTGTGAGGACACGCATATCTGTGGGCTCGTCGAGTGTATATATATATCATCCCTTTGACCGATAATGAGGGGTATTATGTGTTGGCCATGAATGGATTCGTCCTAGTTCGTGTTAGGGTCGGTCACCGTCACATGTCGCTCAACCAAATCTCGAGCTCATGCGTTGTCAGGATTCCCTCCCACATGCTCGGATTGCTAGGTTCGACCTACATCAAACCCTGTATATCTCGTCCTTAACTACCTGGCCTTCATGCTTGTTGTCTGTATCGAGAGGTAGGCACCACATCTAAATTGTACATTATTCTGTATTGAAAACACACATCACCCCTTCCCAACGTACATCATTTTGGGCCGCATGCAAGAGGTGCTGGTTTTGTGGTCCCTCTGGTGCGATTTTTATGTTGGTTCAATCTACTGGCCCAAGCGGTTTATCGACAACAACAACTGTATTTAAAGTTTTAAACATCCCCAATATTCCTACATATATTTGGCCACTTCTAGGTGGTTCTTGACTTCTGGCCCCTCTCATCAATCTTCTACGACGCGCCCAACCATGGGCCCGCGCGGTCAAAGTTGTGCATTGGAATTTTGAACATCACAGACCACCCTTTTCACTCATATATATTTGGGCCACATGCTGGTGTGGCTGTCTTTTGACCCTCTCTATCGTTATTTTTTGCTGCAAAGACTCTGATGACGCTCAACGGACACAGGTATAATATCTTAACCGTGTGTGATACAAGTGCGTTGGGAATCACCATGCCTGCGCAAGAGCGAGCAAATTAAGGTGGAGGTACTGGCTCAACCGTGTGCGATGCAAGTGCGTTGAAATCACCACGATCGCGCAAGCGCGAGCAAAGGGGTGGAGGTACTGGCTCAACCGTGTGCGATGCAAGTGCGCTGAAATCACCACGACCGCGCAAGCGTGAGCAAAGGGGTGGAGTTACTGGCTCAACCACTACAAAAAAAGACACATCCGTGACATTTTGGGCCGAACGAATTTTTTTCCTGTCATACTTATGACACTTCTATGACGATAATTGTGACAAAATCCGGTATCATCATAGATGTGGTGTGGTCCTACTTCTATGACAAAAAATCATGACAGAAAATGGGCTTTTCGTCCTGGGCGGGCCGGAGACGCAGCTGCATGACATTCTTTGGGCCGTCCATGACGGAAAAAACCATGGTAGAAGCGAGGGCGAGGAAAATATCAGGGTGTTCCCGGTTACGGTGGGTGGTCGGGGCCGAGTGATGCGCGTTTCTCTCATACACGCACGTGCGTGGGTGCAAGGCGTTGGGCTCTAACTGAACCCTAGCGATTGCACTGCAGGCTACACGTTACTGAACCCGAGCGATCGATCGATGGCTGTTAACTGAACCCGATCGAGCGATTCCTTCGCTACTGCTGCTAACTGAAGCCGATCAATGCTTCCTCTGGATGAACAGTGAGCGTTGCTGGGGGGGTTTGGATGAACAGTTCCCGGTGGGGGTGGATGAACAGGACCCCGTGGTGTTGCCTCTGGATGAACAGGACCTCGATCGATCGAGCCGGTTGGGGCTGGATGAACAGGACCCCGTGGAGGGCTGGATGAACAGGACTACCCCATGGAGGGATGGATGAACAGTAGACGGTGGAGGGCTGGATGAACAGTAGCCCGTGGAGGGGTGGTTGAACAGTAGCCCATGGAGAGGGCTGGTTGAACAGTAGCCGGTGGAGTAGCGCGCGGTGGAGGCTGGTGAACAGGAGCCCGTGGATGAACAGTCACAGGTGGAGGCTGGAGGAGGCCGACGACGGAAGAACAGTAGCCCGTGGAGGCTGGAGGGGGTCAATGGTGGAGATGAACAGTATCCCGTGGAGTCCCGTTTTGCGGTACGCCACACTCCTCCCGATGAACAGGACCCCCGTTTCCACCGTTTTGCAGTACGCCACACCCCTCCCGATCAACAGGACCCCTGTTTCGACCGTAGGAGGTCCGTTTCATCCGTTTTGCGGTACGCTAGACCCTTCCCGATGAACAGGATCTCGTTTCGAACGTGGCCGGTCGAACACAAGGTCGTTTCCTCCGTTCTGCGGTACGCCACGCCTTGTTTCCATCGGCTGTTCCGTCCAAGCCGGTTGGCTCCCACGCGTTCCATTGCCTCCCGATGAACACGACGCATTCTGTTGCCTCCCCATGAACATGAAGACGAAGCAGTTTCTCCGTTCCGACCCAGCCATGTACACGAGCCCTGGCCGTACGTATGCGCGAGTAGGCGTTCGAGACCCTGCCCGTATGTACGTACGTGGCCGTATTTTCTTTCTTGCACACTGGCCGATGTACGTACATGTACATGCTACGTGCGTGCCTCTACTACGACATGTGCGCGCCTCTACATCGACCAATATGTACATACACGTTCGCGACCAGAATGACAACGCTACGTACGCTTCGACTAGGTGCGTCTCGACTGTCAGGCACTTCCTTGCCTGCGAAGATGTAGCTAGTGGGTCCGGGCAGTTAGGGGGCGAATCGTTTTTTTTGCCAGGACGCACTTCCTTGCGAGCGAAGATGTAGCTGGTGGGTCCCAGCAGTCAGGGGGAAACGTTTTTTTCGCGAAATACGGTGGCCCGTCCGGTGGGTCCCCACTGTCAGGTGGAGGAATAATTATTTTGCGCGTAATAAGGAGGCACTTCCTTGCTGCGGCCGTGGACCCAGCTGTCAGCCTCTCCACGTACACTCCACGTACGATGGAAGCCGTTCCTTGACCACGTTGACCACGACGCGCCGAGAGCACCAGGGCGATGGACGACGGCGAGGCCTAGGAAGGGGACGACGTGGCAGTGGATGCCCACGCGTAGAGGAGTATGAGGGTTCACTGGTTCGCTGCGGTGTGAGGCTGCCATCGCCGCAGAATAACAGGGGGTGTGGGTGAGTAGAGGGATGGCCTGGCCAGCGGTGGGAGTAGTAGGGGGCGGTGAGGCCTCCGCCGCATCGCAGCCGGCCACGGGAGGCAGGACCACGAGGCACGACCGGCGCTAGTTTGGGCGGCTGGAGCAAGAAGACCAGAGTTTGAAGAAGCACTAGGGCCGTTGGATGGACATCGTACGGTCACTGGAGCTAGAATCGTGCATATTGACTAAGTTGACAAAGCCCTCCATCCCCGTCAACTTAGTAGGCCCACAAGTCCGCCTGCCACTATACTGGGTCCCAGCTAGCAGGGGGAGTATTCATTTCTTTGTGCGTAATAAGGAGGCACTTCCTTGCGTGCGAACATATAGCTGGTGGGTCCAAGCTGTCAGCGGCGGTAACGTTTTTTCGCGAAATACAGAGGCCCTTTCGGTGGGTCCCAGATGTCAGGTGGAGGAATCATTATTTTGCACGTAATAAGGAGGCATTTCCTTGCGTGCGGCCGTGGACCCAACTGTCAGCCTCTCCACGTACAGTCCACTTCAGATGCATGTCGGTCGTTGACCACGTTGACCAGGCCGCGCCGAGAGCACCAGGGCGGTGGACGACGGCGAGGCCTAGGAAGGGAACGACACGAAGGCAGGGAAGACTCGGCAGTTGTTTCCCACGCGGAGGGGAGTACGATAGTACGAGGGTTTACTAGTTCGTCTGCCGTCGCCGGAGAATAACAGCAGGTGTGGGTGAGTAGAGGGATAGCTAGGCCAGCGATGGGAGTACGGTGGGGCGGTGAGGCCTGCGCGGCAGCACAGCCGGCCGCGGGGAGGAGAGAGCAGGCAGTCCCGCCGGCGCTTGTTTGAGCGGCTGGAGTAGGAAGGGCAGAGATTGAAGAAGCACGACGGCCGTTGGATGGACACCCAACAGTCACTGCTTGTGCGTCAACCTTTTTTTAGGAAAGCCTCAAATCTGTGGAAAACATCATACAACCCATCCGCCATTATTTCTAATAATTTACAGCCCGTTTGCTAATACTTAAGGTTTTTTGGAGCCCATATTCTTTTTGTTAGCATTATAGCCCATATTGTGGCCACGGTTAAAAAATTATACGAAATTTTGCATATTTCCGTGCGGTCCTAACTGTTTTTAATCCCGAAATTTTGAGTCACATTCAAACTGATTTAAAAAATAAATGTATATCAATATAAAATCCAACAAATTGTCCACGCATAAAAATCAATGCAATTTAAAATCTCGAAATGAAAAATAGAAATTTGAAACTAATTGCCGGTTTGATGTGTTTTAAAAATGTACAACCCATTTCTCATTACTGATAGGCCATTTTCTCGACCAGCCAAATGAAGCTCTCCTCGTCTTGAAAGATTTGCAGCCCAACAGGCCTGACAAAGCGACTTACTTGGCAAATCACAAATAAACTGGTTTGTGGCCGTGGATCCAGCTGCGGCCGTGGACCCAGCTGTCAGCCTCTCCATGTATAGTACTCTTCCGATGGAAGTTGGTCGTTGACCACATTGACCACGCTGCACCGAGAGCACCAAGGCGGTGGACGACGGCAAGGCTTAGGAAGGGGACGATGCGGAGCCGGGGAAGACGCGGCAGTGGATGCCCATGCGGAGAGGAGTACGAGGATTCACTGGTTCGGATGCGGTGTGAGGCTGCCGTCACCGCAGAATAACAGGGGGTGTGGGTGAGTAGAGGGATGCCCTTGCCAGCGGTGGGAGTAGTAGTGGGTGGTGAGGCCTCCGCGGCATCACAGCCGTCCACGGGAGGCAGGAGCACGCGGCACGACCGGCGCTAGTTTGGCCGGCTGGAGCAAGAAGACCAGAGGTTGAAGAAGCACTACTGCCGTTGGATGAACATCGTACGATAACTGGAGCTAGAATCGTTCATATTGACTAAGTTGACAAAGCCCTCCGTCCCCGTCAACTTGGTAGGCCCACAAGTCAGCCTCCCACTATGCCGGGTTCCAGCTGGCAGGGAGAGTATTCATTTTTTGTGCGTAATAAGGAGGCACTTCCTTGCGTGCGAAGATAGCTGGTGGGTCCGACCTGTCAGCGGGGGCACATTTTTTTCGCGAAATACAGAGGCCCTTCGAGTGGGTCCCAGATGTCAGGTGGAGGAATCAAAGACTTGAGAAGGCGTACAGAACAAGCTAGTGTACCAGTAAAGAGACGATGCTGAGTTTTAGAAAAAAGAGAGATGTGCTCCTGTAGCTGGTTCGAATCCAAACCTAGACTATGACTATATATGGTGCTATGCTACTCTGCTAGTAATGAAACTGGCATATCCAACGTTCGCTTCTCCTCTTCTCTACTTACTCTGCCTAGTATTAGAAGCTCTGGCCACAGCAACCATGTCCGCTGGCTGCTCGTCCACCTGCTCTTCAGCAACAATATACTATATTATTGTGAAAGTTCATATACACTGGCCGAGATTAATGCAAACACGGCAAATTTTCATTACATTTCGAACTTTTACAGGACATAAAAATAAAAGAAACCCGACCCTAAACCTATTCTACGGCGGCGACCGATGTCCTCCATCTGCGATCTCCAAGTACGGGGGCGGGGTTCAAGACCCGTGAAGTGAATGTGCGGTCTCCGGCGAGGAAAAGTAGAACACGGGAAACGGACCGGCCAGTTGGCACACCATGCCCTGCCGCCTCCCATGCCCTACTCATCCTCGGAGGAGTCCCCGACCTCGGCGGTGCCGGACGTTGGATGGCGGCAAGTAGGACATGTGGCTGACGGTGCTCCCTTCGTCGGCCGCCAGCGTGGCCACCGCTTGTGCGGCGACTTGAGCAAGGGCGGCGACCTCGAGCTTCATCCCCGAAGACAAGCTCTCCCGCAGAGCGTTCGCGCTTGTGGTCATGGCGGATGTGGTGCTAGGTAGGAGGACGATGCGCTATGGTGTGGAGGTTAGCTGGGCGTTGCCGCTTTAAGTAGCGCATTTCGGTGAGGCCAAGCGTCCTGGTGCGTCATTAAGTCGCCGGAGTTGGTTCCTTGGGCACCGAGCCTCTTAACGATGGCATACGGATGGACGACATGAATGCAGGCAGGTGGCGCTGGCTGGGAACGCACCGCGCGACGGCGCGAGGGACGAGGGTTTTTGGTGTGCCAGGGTAGTCAGCTGGGGTCGTGGCAACGTTGGAGATGCCCTTTGCTCACATGCGATCGACGCATGTCATTGAAAAAGCAAGACGACCCGGCATGGTCTCAGGTCCTGAGGATGCAGTTGGCCGCGCTACACCACTCCGCGGACGCGTCCCGGGGCCCCGTGCATCCTCGACGAGCCAGGTGTTGGGGTGTGTTTGGATTGTGGCCAAAGTGCACCTTACCAAAATTTTGGTCATGACCCAAAGATTGGTCTTTGTTTGGATGGTTGCCATTTTTTTGGCATGCCAATGAACTCTAGCCAACTCTAGTTCATTTTACTTGCCGATGTCGGCCAAATCATGGGCAACCAAAACCTCAACCAAAATTTTGGCTACCCAATGCTTTGATGGGGCAACCTTGGGCACAAACCAAACATACTGTTGGTCATGCCACAGCACTAACGCCACCCTCGGCACACTGAAACCGACCGTGTCTAGCGACAATGAGCGTGTCACTCACCGCGGTCGCCGTGTCCAGAGGCGGTGCTGGAGCTGCGCCACGTTGTTGGCCCCCACGACCCACATGAACGGCTGCCGGTGGCGAGGACGTCGTGGGCCAGCTCCTCCATTGGACTAGTTTGCGCTACATCGTCCCGACAGGTGTGCCCCACATGTCAGTTTCCCTGTTTTCCCGGCCACATTCGAGCGTCAGTGCTCCACGTTGCACATTAGGCCTTTCACTATGTTGGCCAAGCGAGACAACTTATTGTTTATTTGAGACGCTCAAGTATAATCATGTGGCGTTTGCTTATTTCTCATTCCTCTCCAACCCTCTTCTCCATCGATCATGTCGCCCTCCGGTCGAGTCCATCCTCCCGCATGCCTCATTTGAACATTCCGCCGAGTATCGTTCGCATGTGGGCCTAGACCATGCTTGTATTTCCAATGTTTATTTGTAATTTGTCCGACATGCATACAAAAAAAGGTTCATTTAAAGTTTCACTTTGCCTCCACTACGTGTCGCTTCGCGTCTTAGTTTTGACATCCCATTCGGTTCATGCCCCGACACATGTTGACGAGATCGATTGATGTTCAGAGATCAATTGCGTGTCGTGCAAGGAGATAAAGGTTTGGTCTGTTTCTATGATAGAAATGACCCGCGCGGGGGGGGGGGGGGGGTCTGTGGGGATCAGAGGGAGTATATTGTACGTTCATAAGCGAAACGAACGTATTGTACCCACCCTAGTCCTCTTTCAATCGATCTCCGGACCCCGAGATGAAATCGAGAGAGAACGAGTGGGGGCATGTGTGATACCTAAGGCAGATTCAGAATTTTGAACCGGTGATCATAGCATCCGCAAATCATATATAAAGGGTATTATATGTTCGTTTCGTTTTTGAACGTACAATATACTCCCTCCTATCCTTTCTAGTTTACATATAAGTTTTATTTGTAGTCAAAGTATCTCTACTTTGATAAAAAAAAGTATCAACATTCAACAACGCCCAATCAATATTGTTAGATTCGTACGTACTCCTAAATTTTACTCGAGATGGTTTCCAATTTGTTTTCAACCACGTGAATGTGCTTGTTCTCGCACATGCTCTTCCTACTAGGATTTCACCACATATAGCCAGTCCAATAGTAACTTTTTAAGCTCCCTGTCCAATAGTACTAGTGGAGTACTGACAACATCTGTACTAGAGTATGCAGTGCTCATAGTTGTACTCCCTCCTTCCATTTATACAGGGCCTATGTGGAGGAGAGATATGTGAAAAAGTAAGGGGAGTGAGCTCTCATGCAAGAGCCTAGCTATATACGCATTCCTAGTTAAATACGTACAATAAATATGAAGAAAGAGATGGAGAGGAGATGGAAAAAAGTACTAATACAATAGCCAACCTTATAATTTTTTTGCAGGAAATAGCCAACCTTATAGCCCACACTACTGTATGAGTGCATATAATAGATGATGGCTACAGATGACATGGCAGTTCCTTATAGCCATCAACTGGCTATATTATTAACCATGCTCTAATGCGTTTTTCAAAACCGCATTTGACTATTGACAAGATTAATAGTACATGAGATGTACAATGTGAAAATTATATCATTGGAAGCTCCTTTCACATACGTATCCCTGCCTTACCCTCCCTTTCGGTCACTTACTGGCAGAACCCATGCTTGCTAGGCCCCGCATGTCAGTTACTCAATTTGTTCGGCCACGTCAGGGGATCCTCATCCGTAGTATACTCCCTCTGTTTTTATCTACTCCACATAAAATGACGCGGGCAGGGGAGGGGGTGGGACGTCGGTTTGCTCTCAACTGTGGTCCCACAAGCGAGCGAAAACGCAAGACGAAGCGCGTTCCATTCGGTGAGCGACGTGGAGGGTCCAGCATGCCGGGCTGCAACGCGAACGCGACAAGAGCGATGTACAGTCAAAACCGATTGACCGGTCGTCACCGGAACCACTATTCACACGAGAACCTTTGCTGCTCGGCCTACGCCAGCCACTGCCCTACAACCACACCTAATCTCCAGCCCCTTCCCCCACCTTTCGATCCCCTAGCCCGCATCAAGCGTCCCCTAGTTCGCTGGAAAGCCATGGTGCGCCGCAAGATCACGTACTACAAGATGCCGACGCCGGAGCGCCGCGCAGAAATTGCGGCGGCGGTCGGCGCCAGAGACCACCATTCGCAAGCTCGCTTTGCGGCGGGCCAATCCCCGAGTTCTCTGGAGCCAAGCTACGAGGAGGAGAAAGCCGATCCAATGTTCATGGCGGAGGTCGCGTCGCTGAAGGCCCCCGATGGGTATGAGACGATGGACGTCGACTTCTTGTCGGCGTCCGAGTCCCCCATGGTGTAGGCGGACCAGCGGTTCAACCTGGCAATACTAAAGGAGGACCGGGAGGCAGAGGCTCAACTCGACGCGGAGCGTGCGCATGCCGCTACCATCGAGGCTCTCCTGCAAGCGGAACCGGATGTCGTGGATGTGAACCGGGCGGCGGAGGCTCAACTTGAGGCGGAGCGCGCGGATGCCGTTGCCATCGAGGCCCTCCTGTAGGCAGAACCGGACGTCCTGGACTTGAACCGGGCGGCAGAGGCTCTACTCGACACGGAGCGCGCGGATGCCTCTCTCATCGAGGCCCTCCTGCAGGCGGAACCGGACGTCCTGGACTTGAACCGGGTGGCGAAGGCTCGACTCGACGCGGAGCGCGCGGATGCCGCTGCCATCGAGGCCCTCCTACAGGAGGAAGCGGACGTCCTCGAGTTGAACCGGGCGGTGCTCTCGTCCGTGCAGAGCGCCCGCACACTACGCGTGAACGAGTAGCTGGAGGCCGAGGACAACCACGGTGCGGAGACACACGTCGGCAGCTACGGCTGGTTTGCGCCGGCAGCCAAAGACGACGAGGCCGTCTCGTTCCGCGAGCAGTGATAGTTTTTCTTTATGTTTTTGTTTTTATGGATCTTTTGCTGTGTAAAAACCTATATTGTTATGCAGGTCGCCTGACTTGGGTCAGTCTACCATTTCAGGCGGTTGGATGAATATCCTACGTCTCCTAACCCTTCTTCCTCATCTCTTCTTCTTCCCCAACAGACCACCGCACGGGCCGTACGGATACTCCCCAACATGCGGTTGGATAAACATACTCTATGAACGAAAATTATGTGTCAGCAGTAGGATGGCTGAGTTTGGTTTGTTCACATGCGACAGCACGTGTCAGTGAGGGTGCGTTCCCTTGGTTGGGTTTGCGGCGTGCGGAGCGACTGTGCATGTGAGGGTCCGGTGCGACCGCGACGTGCAGGAGCGACCGTGTGAGGGTGCGGTGCGACCGCGACAGCCGTGCGCAAGTGTACCTCCTTTTCATTTTGAAACTTTAGGCAAGCTTGGCAAAAATGTGTGGCGAAGTATGGCAATGCAAGGCCTAGACCCAAACAGGATAAGTACGTAGTACTACGTACTAGGAGTACTAGTGTTAAAAAAGAAAGGAGGGGGTTTTCCTTCGCGGGATTAATCGATACAAATCCTCGTTTCACGTGTCAATTAATGCGTATTTTTTTCTCCAAAGCCCAAAGAGCTAACCATCTCACTCCTCATCGCTTGATTAATGCAGCGCCATGCAAACCAACCTTCTCACTTCCACATGCATGCAGGGGATATTAATGTCCTTGGTTGCTAGTACGAGGCAAACCCCATCAATTTTGCCTCGATTAGTGTTAGTGGCCTTTTGCAAATTGTAATTTTGATATACTGGCCTTGTGTACAAAAAAATGGAGGTAGTAACTATATTTGACTTCCTTCTCCATTGCGGTGACGTCGATGATATCTCGAACGTTGTGGTTTTGCGAAGTGCGTTCGATGGAGAACACCATTGAGGGAGACCACGGTAAGTCATTCGCAAGTGCCGCCTGCAAGCTGGGACAACCGCCTTATTTGCATCCAGGAAGTCCGTTGAACCAAAGGACGCGTAAATGTACTAGTACTAATCGTACACAATAGCGTCGTTCGTCCAGCTTAGTGCGGTGAGATGGTTTCTCAAAGAAGACGATGGAGAAGTGGAGTCGGCGAAGAGTGAAATGATGGTTGCTTCGTCCGTGATTTGTGATTTGACACCTCACTGCTTTGTGATTTGTGATAGAAGGGACAGGGGAGCAGACTATGTCGTCTATACTGTACATGCGTCCAAGCACGGGAGAAAGAGGAGAGACGTTGCATTTTTCTATTCCTTCAATCAATCAATCAATCAATCAGGGAGCTTCGGTTCCATCCTTTTGGCTTTGGCGACACCGTCCACAATGGTTCCCACGATGCCAAAAGCTATTTTCACATTTGGCTACACATTGTGGATGCCCTTAACCATACCACTTGGTTTTGCTCCTGTGTGCTATCTATACAAATCTCAGTTATATTGATCTAAAAAATTATAGAATCAAGATTAGTAAAAAGGAGGTGATTTTGCCGCGCGGATGGCAGGGGAGGTTTCTTATTTTTAGAGGACGTTGTCCTGGCGGTTTGCTAACATGCGGTCCCACGTGTCAGTGCTTTACCAAGCCGATCCGCTTCCCACATGAGGCAGAACAACGACAGAAGCAACACGTGGTTAACTTGAAGAAGATGAGGGAGAAGCGGATTCAGCAACAAGTGAAATGACGGTTGCTTCGTCCGTCCAACTTCTTTTTTTAGCATTATTACTTCGTCCCTCCAACTTAACTACGGGAAAGGTGCAGCTTTGTGATTTGACACCTCATTGCTCATTACTACGTCGGCGCCATGACTGGGTGCTTCACCCCGGCTGCTCTGCACTATATTCTGGTATGGCACGTGGACCCGGTAGCTTGATGTCCCACATGTCGGTGAAAGGGACTAGAAGATTTATGAAAGAGAGCGCTCCACTCTTACGACAGAGGAGTACACGACACGACGGCCCAGTGATCTGTCACTTGTACTGTATATAGTACTATAGTTTTGCTGTTACGCACGATCCATTGATACAAACCCGATTAAACAGGAAAGGGCGGGATTTTCCCGCGCGGTATATGATACTGGCCATACATTTCAAAGGCAATTTTAATGTATCCAAACTGAATAATTAAGCAACAATATGATATCTAGTAAAACTAAAAACACATATGATTTATTGTGTTAGAGTGTAGTAGTAGTGCTGTATTGCATAGTTGTTAGATGTACTCCCTCCGTCTAGGTGTGTAAGTCATATTAGGAGGAGCTCCGCAACCTAGGTGGCTAAGGATTGGGCGAGGCAAAAAAATCAACATGAAAACCATCCAATAGCTGTACCCCATGACCAACCAAAAATTCAGCAATTAATTCTTAATTGATAGGCATGACTGTTTGGCTAGCCCATGCAAGAATTAAATCCCTCGCATGCAAGCCGGCTTGATTCCCTTGACTAACCAGCGCCTTCTTCCTGTGCATGCATAGGTCGTTTATTTAGAAATTAATCCCTAATTAATAGCCAGAGAAGAGAAAGCATGGGTGGTTAAATGAGGTGGGAAGAAAATAAGAAAACAATTAATGTTACGCGCCTAGGTGATTTGGGAATACCTGGTTTTCATAAAATGACTTACTCACCTAGACGGAGGAAGTAACATGCGAGAACATGTAGAGATTAGTTTTGGAGGGCCTATAGAGAGAAAAGCGTAATACATTCACCGAACTTCAGAATAAGCTGATTACGGTCACTATATACGTTTTGCGGTGATTATACGGTCACTTGCTCACGGTTCAACATCGGATTGCACTCTGTTGACCGGCCAAATAGTCTGCATGGCACCATGTTGACTAGTTAAATTAACCACGTTCCTTGTGGGTCCCACCTATCAGTTCGCATAGGGAAAAGGTCAGATAAACACAAATTTACGCACGCGCGACAAGACTCCACCCCGTGCGCGGGAATCACCTGGTTGTGTATGTGTCTGTCAGGGCCTGATGTGTGCGCATGCACGTGTAGGTTGAGCACTTGAGCGTGAGAGTGTGTGTTGGCCGTGTGGTCTATTGGTGTGTGCAGGTATGTGTGCGTGTGAGTGTTGCATGCGTGCGTGGCTGCGTGTGTACGTGTGAGTGTTGCGTGCGTGCGTGGGTGCATGTGTTCGTGTGAGTGTTGCGTGCATGCAGTTCATGTGCATGCGTGCGTGTGTGTGTATAATCACCACACCAGCTCATGTGTGTTAAAATAGACGGCTCAACATACCAATACAAGGCCACCTTGTCCGCTGTGCCCGCGGTCATGACTTCGAACCACCGTCCAATATTTTTTTGTCGTTTGTTTTCATTCTTACTAGCAAGATGCCCGTGCGTTGCACGTAACATCAAGATGCATTTGTATGACTAGTTTATCTTGTGAGAGAAAAGGATGAACGAGGGAAGGCCTTATTTGCAAATGTGGAGAGGTGTGTGGGTACCTTTTTGCAAAATTGTCATAGTTTCTTTCCTATCCGTCAGATATAAATCAGACTGCCTATATTGCAGGATGGCAGGCACACCATCATCACCAACTCTATTTTTTATAAGAGTGTATTTTATCCCTACTCTTATAGAAAGCATAGTCGGTGATGATCGTGTGCCTGCCATCCTGCAATATAGGCCGTCCGATCTATATCTGACGGATAGGAAGGAAACTATGGCAATTTTGCAAAAGGATACCCACACCCCTCTCCACACTTGCAAATAAGGCCTTCCCTTGTTCATCCTTTTCTCCCGCAACATAAAATACTCATATAAATGCATCTTGTTGTTCCGTGCAACACATGGGCTTCTTGCTAGTATTTTATAAGAGTGTAGATGTAGAGTAGATACAAGCCGACAGGTGGGCCCGATGGTGGTGAGATAATGTGAAGCAACACTAGAGGTGCCACATGGAGCGTTTAACTGGTCAACTAATCATGTCTTGAGCAAATACAGAGTTGTACGGTGAGCCCGTGACTGTATAATAACCACAAAACGTAAATGGTGGCTGTAATGAGTGGATTCTGAAGTCCAATGCACGTATCGTCCTTTCGGTTCAAATACAATGATCGTCACTGTATATATCGCGAGAGAAGATGAAACATGCGTGAATGTGCTGGGGGCTTACTTTTAGAGGACCTGGAGATAGTTTGTGTGCGTACGTGAAAGGGGCGTAGAGGGGGGGGGGTATGCGATGGAGAGAGAGATGCTCTTCGTTTCTCTTTATTATGACTAACTTTATATATAGTATAAAAATATACAAATTCACAGTGCGGAATAAATATCATTGTGGGCACCATGCAATGCAATTGTTCATACTTCTCCATATAACTTTGTAATGTTGTATATATGTAGAAATTCTAAAATATTTTTTTTGGCCACACTTTATTCAAAAGGAATGTTGTATGCGAAATAAACGTGAAGAGAGGGCTTTTTAGATCAATGGGGTACGTGATGTAACATGTGTGAATGTGTAGTTGATGCATTTGGCAGGGCCTAGAATGTGTGTGTATTACATATTCGAGAGAGGCATGGATAGAGGGGCCGGCGGGGGGGGGGTGCGTGGGAGAGATAGCACGAGAAATGAGAGTGGTCTAGAGAGAGAGAGCGAGAGAGGAATATGACGTCACGGCGAGAGATTCCCTTGAGTGTGTATATGCAAGGGGGGAGTGGATAGAGGCACCAGGAGAATATTTTTTTGTGTGTGGTGTCTGTGTTGGTATGTGTGGGTGTGAGAAGATAACGAGACGTGGGGGCAGAGGGTGTGTCACCGCATGAGGTCCGGTGGGTCGAGGTGAGGCCCTTCGTTCGGTTCCGTCCTGCGCCACATTGGTCGGCCCGTGACGCATTTAGGGAGACCCATGGATGACTAGTCGTAGAAGACAAAGATAGCATAATTGTGAAGGACTCTATGTCCACAGGCAAAGCCGGCTAGGATTTGTAACCCTAGGTTCTCGGACTAAGGTAACCCCTTTATCTCTGATATTACTATTCATCCAACCTAACTTTAAGGGGCATCGTACAGAATGCTCTGCTAGAATCATACTCGTCGATTAGGAAGAGAGGTGTGAGACAATGCGTGAGAGACAGGCCTAAAGATAATGTGCGTACAGGAGACACGTAGGCAGGTCTATGTATATAGAAAGGGTCGATGGGGATTGTGCGTGTGTATGCTTGCGAGAGGAAGAGTGCTTGTGATAAAGGTTAGTGAAAACAGTCGTAAATGGTTACGAGAGGGAGGGAGGGTTATATCGAGAGCATGTGTGCAAGAAAGATACCTCGGGAGAGAGTGTGTGAGCATGTGTGAGAGACCACCGATGGAGAGTGAAACTACACGTACAAGACTGTTGTACACATTGATTAAAGATATAAATTGTATCCAAATATTAGGATGGGATCATGATATGTGCAATTCGCGTAAGGAACGGTCATTGATCCATCAGACATCTAGATTCTATCGAATTTGAGCATGTCTATGTTATTATTCGACACAATTGATCCACATAGTTAGTATTTTGAACTCCAGACAATGCATCGCTTTAGCAATCAAACATAAACGTGAGTATAGTTCATGTTGTGTGTGTAAAGCACATTATACATACGAAAGTTACACAATGAACACTATAAATAGCTACCTATGAACTAGCATACATTTGAATTCAACTTAAGGTGGTTTAAAAAATCGAATTCAACATGAAGTCCATTCAATTATTTGAATTTGATATCATGGCATTTGTAAATCATACCTAAATTATGGGGGCACCAATCTTTGCTCTGATTTTGTACATAATAGCACATGTAGTTGTGTACAAAATAGATTCAAATTTAGCTCCTCCATTCCAAAATAATCATAGTTATAGGATTTTCAAGTGTCGAAATTTCAAAAAGAAGCGGATAATTTAATGAGGTTTTCAAACATACAAGGTCAAATTTAACGTTGTCTATTTAGGTCAATCCTCAAAGTTCAAGAGTACTCTAAACGTGAATGCTTGTGTTTCAAAATTTCGAACGAAGCGCCAAAAGAGCCTCTACTCGCCCGGAACCGCGTGAGGCCAATGTTTGGTAGTACAAGGAAATTACTTTTCTAATAACTCCGACCCGTGAAACCTACCGGCCCGACGTCCAAAGGTCTAAACCGGGGTAGGTTTGTAGCTTCATCTAGACGCCACACAACCGCCTCCGAAAAAGATTCATACACAATGGCCGCCTAAGTACACATGCGCGTGGCCGAAATTGCTCCCGCCCATTATTTGGAACACCTGGGATTACCATCCTACCCCCGACCCGCAGTAGGTCCGAAATTTAAGAGGGGCAAAGTTTGTACTTCCCCAAATTTTAAACAAGCGCGTCCCATCTTCTGTTCAAAAAGCCAAAAACAAGCGCGTCCCAGACCGAAACATGGTCCCCCCCCGCCCACCCGTCCGATTCCCCATTCGTACTCTGTGGGCTGAAAAACTACCTCTCCACCAGCCGCGAAACCCCGGTGTCCTCCGTCCGCACCCCATTCCACCCATCAACCGGCGCCCTCCTCCATCACGCCGGAGTCGATACCCCGACGTCGTCGTCCACCGCAACCTCAACCGTAGCGCCCTCCACGGCTAGTAGTTGAAGCCGAGGCCGAGCCGTCCGTACCTGAGCCAGTTCAACCACGCCGTCCTGCACCTCACCACTGCCGCTCCAACTTCACCACCCTCCACCGCACCGGAGTTGTTCCTGCTACGCCGTCCTTCGCCGCCTTGGATCTGCTTCCCCTCCGCCGACATATGGCCACGGCAACACAGTCAATAATTTGGCCATGGGTTCGTCCAAGCCTGCACCCTCCTCTAGAACATCGGTTTCCCTGGCAAAAAGAAGAAGATCGGTGCGACATGTGGAGGCGACCACACCGGCAACCGAAAATGGTACTCCTCTTCCCGTATTCGTGCAAATCTTACGTGTCTGCTTGCACGGTATTCATCCCACAGGAGACACTAGTTGACCGCTTCTTCTTGATACTAGATGTTCCTAGCAACTCGCGATACACAAGGTTTCTCCTCATATACTATTTCACCTTAGCTAGAGGTCCGTCGCCCCCTGAATTTCAATTCCTGGTCAGTTGATTCCCAATTAACGGAAGCATTCCCCGGCGTAACAGGCGCTAGTCCACCTATTACGCCGGGGAAGCAGCGCCTCGGTGTTTATCTTAGGGGCGTGTGGGGCCTAGAGCTACTGGCGCCCGATCTGGAGGTCAGACGGGATTAAAGAGATGGCCCGGGGGCTCTGCCAAGCACGGCGGCGGTGTGAGGTCGAGGTGAGGACGAGGCGGTGGAGGCAGGGGTCTGGGCCGGTGGTCGCTGGCGGTTCGAGAAAGATCGTCAACAGTGACTGGCGGGAGGTAGACGAAGGCCATCTGCCCGTTCCTTATAGATCGGACGGTTCATTAAAAAAAATCAACTGACCTATTTATTTTCAGTCGACTGTTATCTTGATATGACCACATCTGGTGGTGTGCTGGAGGAGTACCTGCATTTCCTGTGCTCATATATTACAAAATCATACAGAGTAGAATCTAATTTTGTTTGCCATGCAATGTTGTAGAGCTATCATATGTCTCCTGTCATTTAATTTTCAGCCACCTGCTATCTGCTACTTTTACAGTGCACTAGTTCTGCACACACTTCACCCATACTCTAACTATTGTGTTTTTATGCAAGGGTATTTCAGATTCTGCTGCTATGAGAGAAGCAAAAAAGAAAAGACAGAAGTCGCTCCAGCGTCGTACGTGGATAGACCAGACACATTTCAGCCTTATAATAGGTGCAGTGTCAGCAGATGGAGACGGTAAACGTAGCTCTGGAGTTGATGACCTCGCTCGCAATGAACCACCATCCCAGGTGCTTGCTTTAACTTCGCGGTATCATATGTGGTTGCATGTTCCATATGGTGTCTAGCTTGTATTCGAAAGGCCGAAGTCGGTCTTTATTAAGATAAGGAAAGATATTTTTTACATGAACCACCATCCCGTGAGCACCAGAAGACAAATAGCTAGTCAGGGCACTGGCCGAGCCAGTGACAAGCCCAGCAAGAGAGGCATCACCTGGAAGCCAACTAAAAAGACGCGATGGTGGCGAAGCAGCCTGCCTCCCACCAGGCTCTCAGGTCCTAGATGATCATGCTCACCACTCCAGCCGGATGTCTAGCTTGTATTGCTTCCAATTTGGTTAAATTGCATCTGCTTAGCTTACACATTATACCTTTGAATATGACATGCCTTTCTGTTTTTGGTACATACTAGTACATCTGGGTATTAACCATGTTGTTACATCAAACTAATGTTCTTGTGTATCCCTCATCAATCACTTATGATGAGGCAGTCAGGGAAGTGGATTAATCCTCATTTAAAGAATGCAGCGTCAGCCTCCCGACATGATTCTCAAGAAACAGTAAGGCTAGATGAAGATAGTGAACGTAGCTCTGTAGTTGATTACCGCATTTCCCCTACACTAGCATCGCAGGTGCTTGCTCTAACTTGGCAGTGTGATATGTGGTTGCATGTTGCATATGGTGTCTAGATTGTAATTCTTCCAATCTGTTTGAACTGCATGTGCTATTCTTCTTAGCTTATTCATTATACCTGTTAATGTGACATGCCTTCCTGTATTTAGTACATAGTACATCTGTCTATTAAGCATGTCCTTACATAAAACTATTGTTTTTTTGTATCCCGCATCAATCAATATGATGAGACACCTTTAGTATATGCAGTGCGATATTAGTTGCATCTTTCATATGATTTATAGCATGCGCTGCTTCTAATTTGTTGAAATTCCATTTATGATGGGACAGTTTTAACTTGGCAGAGTCATATTGGTTGCATCTTTCATGTGGTGTCTAGCTTGGATTGCTTCTTATTTGTTGGAATGGTTTCTGCTTAGTTTACACGAACAGTTGTGAACATGCCATGCCGTCCTGTTTTTCGTACATATTCCATCCCGGTATCATGTGTTTGCCTTACATCAAAGTAGTGATTGTCAGTATCATGCATGAATGAGTTCTGAAGAGAGAATTTTATTGCTTTTTCTTGTCGGTTTTACTTGACAATTCAAAATCAATAAAGCGGAAGGAAGTTAGCAAGGCATCGGATAAAGGTGCTCCTTCCAAACGGAGGGCCTCTACAGTTTCTACTCCTCCATCCCCCCAAGATGATTTCCAAGACAACACATGCATAGACACTCAACGTAGCTGTGTTTATGATGAGCACGTCTCCCCTATTGCACCATCACCGGTGCTCCCTCTAACTTGGCACTGTTATATGTGGTTGCATGTTATGTGTGATGTCTAGCTTGTATTGCTTCTAATTTTGTTGAATTACATCTGCTTACTTTAAACATTATACTTGAATAAGACACGTGTTCCTGTTTCTAGAACATACAATATCTGTCTATCACACCATGTTCTTACATCAAATTACTACTGTTGTGTAACCTGCAACAATCACTTATCATAAGACACGTTTGACTTTGGAGTGTGATATAGGTTACATCTCGCATTCTTTTCTAGCTTGTACTACTAATTTGTTGAAATGGCAGTTATGACGAGACAATTTTAACTTGGTAGAGTGATATTCGTTGCATCTTTCATATGGTTTCTAGCTTTCATTGCTTCTAATTTGTTGAAATGCCTTCTCCTTAGTTTACACATCATAAGCTATGAATATACAATGCTGTGAATATGCAATGGCACTAATGACGAGAGACCTTTAACTTGATAGTGTGATGTTGTTTGCATCTTGCATATGATTTATTTCTTGTACTGCTTCACATTTGTTTAAATGGCATTTATGATGAGACACTGTTAAGTTGGCAGAGCGATATTTGTAGCATCTTTCATATGGTGTCTACCTTCCATTGCATTGCTTCTAATTTAGTGAAATGTCTTCTACTTAGTTTACACATCATAGTTCTGGTTATCTCATGCCGTCCTGTTTTTCTTACATATTACATCCTCCTATCATGTGGTTGTCTAACATCAAAGTTCTGTTCGTCTGCATCACGCATCAATTTGTTCTGAAGAACTAAATTGTTATTCTTTTTCTTGTCGGCTTGACTTAACATGGCACAGAGAAAGAGGAAGCAAGATAGAATGACAGGGAAAGGGAAGCGGAAGAATCCTGCAGATTCTGCTGGTACTGATGGTGCAATAGAAGGTCAAAGTCCAGCGGAAAATTGTACCGATAGGGTATCCCGTGCTAAACGAGCTGCAGAACAAGCCAAACAGAAACAAATAGCTGCCACCAAATAAGCAGAGACAACCCTAGTTGTTGCAACACCTTCCACAGTACCACCAGCTGCATGATTTACTCGTTGGTCAACTCAGCTAGCAGCACGTTCCCAAGCTCCCTTGCCACCTGACACTACTTCCGAAGCACTCTTGACACAAGATGAGTTGGCAAGATCAGATGAACTTTGTGAGCTTCAACAACAAGAAGGTAGTTGCTGGAGTCAAGTTATAGTTGCATGCTTCTTTATATGTAGTCTCACAGTTTGATGTACACTAACACTTCCTATGTTTGTTGTTGGACTAGCACATAGGTGCAAGAGGAAACAAACATAAGGAATAATGCTCGATAGGTTAACTAAATCTAGAGGAGGAAGAATGGAGATCCGTTTTGAGGCAGGTTTAAAAAGGCCACGTGATGCTACAGAGTCAGCCAAGTTAGTATCAGAGGCAGCGGTTGCTGTTAGGTGTCATGTACGTATCCTCCCAACATGGATTCAGTACAGGAATGACAAAGACGAAACCCAGTTCAACACCTTCCTCGACCATTTATCTGTAAGTATGGTTATGTATGGAAACTAGTAATATCGTCTTGCTCTGTCCAATACTTTCTAGGTTGCTGATAATGAGACTCCCATAATTTTCAACAGATGAGGTTCAAGTTGGATAGCCAAGATGATGCAACCAGACAAGCTTGCACCCATGTTTTCAAGTCTTCTCTGCGACAATATCGATATAACTTGAGGAAAACTCACTTTGAAGGCAAGGCTAACAGTGAACTTGCCTAAACATCTCCAGTGGAAAATATATCTGATGAAGACTGGAGAGGCCTCGTTAAACACTGGTCCGATCCGAAGTATCAGGTACATTATATATATGTGATCAGATCACATGTTGAAGTCCTATTTACGCATGTGCCACACAAATCTATCTTCTTGTAGGTGAACTATTCAAAGAACAAGGCCAACTGTACGAAAGTGAAATTCCAACATACGACAGGATCTCGTAGCTATATTGCACACTACGAGGCTCTTGTAATTAGCTGCCGTTTCACTCTTTTCGCTGTACCATATTATCAGATCTATATTGACTTGTTCCAAATGCAGAGGAAACCCCGCAAGGACCAAAAAGTACCTGAACCAAATGCTGTGGAAATCTTCAAGGACTGTCACACCAGCAAGAAGAAGGGCATGACTACACCAATCAAAGCCGCTGTTGTAAGTCCTTAATCTTCATGCCTTTTAACTACTACTTACTCTGACTTGTACCTTGAACTGCATGGTTTGCAGCCAATGTCTATTACTCTTTTCAATTTTATACACAATTGTCTTAGCGTATCATTGAACCTTACAAGGTTTAAAAGAGAGGAGTGATGTTCCTTTGATCTTGACCTGTAATCTAGTTCCGTGCTGGACTTGCCCACACAATGTTACAATTGCCTATTTGTCTGTTCTCAGTTGTTTTGTGATATGAATGATGTTATACTATGCTTACCATATTATAAACTTCGTCTCTTTATCCTTAGCCCTCAATACAATGTGAAGAAATAGACAATACATTAGCGATGGTACATGGTCATATGTTTGGAACCTGGTTTTATTATGTACTTTGCAATAAAATACAACTATTATTTTACATGGGTTGACCAGAATAAGTTCTGTATAGAGACCAAAGCTATTTTGTTTGGTTTTGCTACCTCCTTAATATCTTATGTTCTCGTACTACTAATTTAAAACCTCAACTTTTCAGCGAGCTATGGAAAAAATGGTGGAACCGCCACCTTTTGAAGGTGGCGAGGCAACTATAACCGCAATGTCAGCTCTTGCTGCAGTGGGTTAGTACCTGTCCACTAACAGTGCCAAAAGCACGTTCTTGCATAATACTGGCTTGGTTGTTAAGGCAATCTTGTCCAAACTGCCTCATGATCAAGATATGCAAGCTCAAAACAATGTTGTATCTGCGCTCCAGACACAAGTCCATTCCCTAACAGAGACCCTTTGTGAAACAAGGAGAGACATTGTTCGATGTTGTCAAGATATGCATTGTTTTGAAACCAGACTATCAGACCTTTGCTATGTTGTTCAGGAGCCTAGGAGAACTGAAGGCGAAGGTTATGGTGCTCCATCGGACAATACAGCATGAAAACGTAACAATCAGGTCAAATGAACTGAGCTTCTGAACTTCTGGTGGTGCATTTATCTGCTAGACTATTAACTTTTATGCCAACCTTCCTTTTGTTTTATAGTTGTAATTTGTTTTGGTGCGATACAAAATTTGTTCTTAACGTGCAGGCACCGGCTGAAGAAAACAGCAAGCCATTTTTGTATAGTGTAGGGTGTTCCCTATATTTGCACTGGTGGCGAACTTTGATGCCCACCGGCTGTAGTTAACATGGGCCTCCTACGAGCCGTACAAAAAATGGGCCTTCTAAGGGCCGTAGAAACAATGGGCCTTCTACATGGCGCAGAAACAATGGGCCTTATACGAGCCGTAGACACAATGGTCCTTCTATGGGCCGTATCATCAATGGGCCTTCTACGGGCCGTATGATCGGTTGGCCAAACATGGGCCAATAACAGACCACATTATGGCCGTAAATGGGCTAGAGTTGAAATCGTCCGTTCATGGGCCGACCATAACGGGCCGTCGTTAATCGGCCGTATTTTGATGACGCTATGAAAACGGCCCAACGTATTAACGGGCCACAAACAGGCCGACTGTAACCACGGGCTGAATTTGGCCCACAAGCAGAAAATGACAGTAACGGGCCGTAAGTAAACGAATGTGGAAATGAGCCCAAGAATAAATGGGCCCCGAGAAGGCCGAAAGATAACATGGGCTGGAAACGGCCCAACGGAATAATGGGCCGTTAATGGGTATAAAGTGATACACCGTTCATTATGGCCCAGTTTCACCATGTGCCGTTAATGGGTATAAAGTGATACACTGTTCATTACGAGCCATTTTTACCACGGGCCGTTAATGGGCCGAGAGTAATAAGGGCCTCATATGGGCCGAAAGACGTCATGGGCCATACATGGGCCGGAAGTTAAAATAGGCTGGAATTATATTGGATGGCCCAGATGACGCTACTGGGCCTAATTCGGATAGGCCGTAAACGGGCCCTGGGATAGCGGGCTCTAAATGGGCTATATGCGAACAGGCCGTTAACAGGCTTGTCGTGGGCCAGCCTACCACCTTATGACCAAGTCAAACGGGCCAGCCTTTTCACAGGAATGGGCCTCTGTTGGGTTGTGCCACGTGTTGACGTATCATAGGCGCTTTGGGTCCAATGAGTGGATGACATCTGTCCCAACGGTGAGCCGACACGTGTTTCCTCCAGCCAATGATGATTTTACACGCGGAAAATCCCCATTGGTCGGGCCTATTAACGGGTTATCGGATCCAAAACCGGACCCGATAGCTTAACGGCGTTCCGTTACGGTGGATGCCACGTGTCGGTCACCCTTGATGAAAGCACTTCTGTGACGCGCGATTTATCGTCATGGAAGTGGACACTTCCATGATGATAATTTTGGTAATGTCATGGAACACTTCTACGACAGCACAGGTATGACTATCTTGATTCTGTCATAAATTTGTCATGGATGTACATGCATGATAGAAAACGTGACCTACTATGACAAACACGTATCATCACGGAAGTGTATTTTTTTTGTAGTGAACCGTGTGCGATGCAAGTGCGCTGAAATCACCACGACCGCGCAAGCGCGAGCAAAGGGGTGGAGGTACTATCTCAACCATGTGCGATGCAAGTGCGCTGAAATCACCACGACCGTGCAAGCGCGAGCAAAGGGTGGAGGTACTGGCTTAACCGTGTGTGATGCAAGTGCGCTGTAAAACCACCACCTGTGCAAGCTAAAGGCGTGTAAGTTTATTTGGAAATTAGGACGAACCGTGTGCAATAGACCAGCTAGCTAGAAATATAAAAACAAACTACCCTCCTTGAGCGTTGCAAAAATTGGCGGTTCCGCGCCACTTTTCCTAATTATCATACACGCATATTGTTATTGGACCGTGCGCGATCTTGTGTATTCCCGCCCCGCATCAATTCCTTTACCCAAAATTTAGTAGCCACCGTACTTCAACCGTCGCCCACACTCCTCCGGCACCGACCTTATAGTAAAATTGCAGTAGCCGAGGCATTTGAACCGTCACCCTCCCTCGTCCACCACCATCTCCATCCACCATTACTAAAATTTTCAGTAGCTGCGGCGTATCCTCAAACACCCCCTCCACAGTCCCCCACCCTCCCCCCTCGAACCATAGCTCGCGGCCACCGCCGGCGGCCCCGCCAACCCCTGCCGGTCTGCCCGTTCGTCCTAGCTTATATAATAAAGTTCAGGTTACCCAGCGATTCCCATACCATCGGCCCACTCCCCTGAGTTTTTAGATGAGACCTGCGGTGTCCCTCCCCACCAGATCTGCATCCCCTGCTCCAGAATATCACAGCCTAAGCTCGACCATGTATCCCGGGGAGCCCGACGAGCGTTCGGCCAACAAGAGGTTTATCATGGCCTCTCTGGCGCACGTTGGCGAGGTGGCCGCCGTTCCCCCTGACCTGTCGATCCGGGAGCAACACGTCACCGCGGAAGCCGACGAAGACGTTGACTATGTTGCCATGCCAAAGGCTTCATGTCAGCGGGCTAGCGTATTACTGTATCTCGAGAAAGCTGGCTACGACATCAAGCTCGTCCACAGCGACGGCTTCATGCGGGCCATGTCACAGGTTAAGTGGTCCATCCCCAACCCCTCTGGTTCAACTGTTGTCGATCTGTTTGACGGCCCTGCCGCTGATCTCCTCCGCCAAGTTAGATCTCATCGACCATGACCATGACCACGAGGAGGGCACCCACGAAGGTTCTTCCAAGGTGAAACAGCCCATCTGTGACATCAAAGAGCGCACCATGGGTCTGTGCTCTTCCAACTGGAAGGATCCCGTCCATGAAATGTGAGGCAACATTCTATCAGCAAATCTTACATTTTCTAGCTTGCCAACCCGTACCCTTTGTTGTAGTAGTATTTGCCGTGCGATGCTTTAACTGTGTCGTGTTTAATTATTTTAGTTATGCAAAAATGTATTGTTCAATAGGGCTATGTGATGTTTAAGTATGAATTTCCACTCCAGTTTCACGAATGGCTATATTTGGTTGTTTATAGTGAGTAGATGCCTTGTTTATCTGTATTTGATTGTTAGGTTGGTTGGAGTGAGCATTTTTCCAGTTATCGAGCGGATGCCTTGTTTATATGTATTTGGTTGTTCTTAGTTTGGTTGAAGTGAGCATTTGTCGAGTTATCAAGCAGATGCCTTGTTTATCTGTATTTGGTTGCTAGGTTACTTTTTTTAGCATTTGTCCAGTTATCAAGCAAATGCCTTGTTTATCTGTATTTGGTTGTTAGGTTGCTTTTTTTAGCATTTGTCCAGTTATCAAGTAGATGCCTTGTTTATCTTTATCTGCTTGTTAGGTTGGTTGCAATGAGCATTTGTCCAGTTTTCAAGCATATGCCCAGTTTATCTATATTTGCTTGTTAGGTCGGTTGCAGTGAGACACTGTCCAGTTTTCAATGGCTATATTTGGTTGTTATACTGGTCATTTATGCCTTGTTTATTTCAGTCATTCACAATGTGTTGTTCATTATGTGCAAGTCGGAACTGTGCCGCTCGACTACATCAATACCAGTTTGAACGGCTATATTTGGTTCCAGTTATTCCTGGTGTAGTTAACACATGCCCTTTATTTCAGTTTTAGACATTTGTCCAGTGTGATGTTTAAGCATTACCTACGTTCTATTCATTTTCAACAATACCAGTTTGAATTGCAATATTTGATGGCTGTTAAGCCTGTTGTCGGTAACATTGCCTTCCATTTTATATCTGCTTTAACAGCATGCTGAAACCAACACATTCAAGCTATCATTTGGAGATGATGTTGTTTACCTTTGCTATATTTGTTTGATGTTAAGGTTGCTGTACTTATCATGCCTTTCCACTACTTATGCAGGACAATAACGGGAGTGGCCACCATTTTCCGCCGAGGTTAGCTTCATCCCTGGGCTTGTACTCCCCCCTCATTTCATAATGTAGTGCATATAGATCTAGGCCTGGACACTTGTTAGCTTCTAATATTGACTTGTTGCTTGTAGGTACATATGCCCTTGGCAAGGATCCACGCATCGACCCTTTTTGCGTATGGGGCAATGAGATATGCATGAACAAGCATCAAGTGAGGAAACTGATAAGGATTATTAGCAAAAAGATACGAATGATGGCAAGCAAATTGTTTGTTTATGCTCTATCCAACACAATAGTGAGCTGTAGGATGGTAACTACAAACTCTGCAGCCTTCTCTTTTTGCTGCCCATAATGAGTTGTTAGACAACAATGTCTGAATCATTTTCGTTCCCAGTGGTTCCCGTAATAGTTCAGTCAAGATTACCTCGCAATGTACATGATTGGTGGACACGCAACGAAGGTTAAAGTATTTCATCCAGACTACAATGAGCATCGAGAAGTCGTAATGAAGACAATGAAGGATGGACGGGCAACCATCACAAGGGGTTGGCCTAGAGTCGTGCGCGCATTACGCATGGAGGAGGGCACAATATGGGCATTCCGCTTCACCTTCTCCAGCAACCAGAATGTATTTCGCCTCTCTCTTTACAGTCTTTAGTACAACTGTGGTTCATCATTCTTTACTTGGTGCTTATGTAGTTCTTTAGTATATGTACCTGTGCATCGAATTATGCGTTCGTGGCTGAACCTATATTTGTAATAAACATGGTTGGATATGAAATAAGTGATTGCCTACTTTCAAATTCAAAACATGTGATTTTTAAATTAGGGATTAATTAGACATTAAATTGCACACGGTTTGCGAAAGCGAACCGTCTGCGATAGACGTGGAGATCAAAAACATTTCTAGGATCCACTACATGTGCGATCAATCTCCACTACACACACGACATCCTCTTAAAAACTGTTTGCGTTGGGCCACCTAGCGCAAATGTTTACCACATAAAAACTGTGTGTGATGGACAACCTTTGCCACACAGTTTCTTCTACGCATCGTGTGCGATGCATTCAATAATGCAAACACTAAAATTGTTAATATCGTGTGCAATGGCAACGCTATCACAAATGATTTAACGGGAAAAATTGTGTGTGATGTACATGTGAATGGAATTGTTTTCCTTGGAGTGACTGTGTGGGATGTACATACGAACGGAAACGTTTAGCGGGGACTGACTGTGTGGGATGTACTTGCGACCGGAAACAATTTCGCCTGTATAATTGTATTTTTTAGCTCTAGTGTATGTATTTCTGTATTTGAGCGCTCACCAGTCGCACACGACCTCATTTTGCCGAGCGTGTGTGCCAGGAGGTCATATCCCGGCGGTTTCTGAGTCGTGTGGGAAGGACCCCCCTATCGCCCACACTCACTTGGCGACGGTTCCCAATGCCGTTGCGGAAAGGGGTTAAAAACCGTTTGTATAGCACCAACGCGTACCAGTGTTATTAGATTAACATTTATTCATATGAGAGCCACTCAACATGTTCATCGTGGTCTTCTCCTCGGTAAGACTCGAATAAAAAGAAAAGAAATTTAGAGAAACACACTGAAATATTTTTGGAGTTTTTGGTTTTCTTGAACAAGCAAATAAAAGGGAAAAGCAAAAACGAGAAAAACTATTTACACAGGAAAGCTCCCAACAAGCAGAAGAAGAACAAGGAAATCTGTTTGGTTTTTTTCTTTTTAGTGCTACTACTAAACATGCAAGGAAAGTGAACTATGATAACCCACAAGTATAGGGGATCGCAACAGTTTTCGAGGGTAGAGTATTCAACCCAAATTTATTGATTCAACACAAGGGGAGCCAAAGAATATTCTCAAGTATTAGCAGTTGAGTTGTCAATTCAACAACACTTGAAAGACTTAATATCTGCAGCAAGTATTTAGTAGCAAAGTAGTATGGAAGTAAAGGTAACGGTGGCAAAAGTAACAGTAGCAGTTTTTGTAGCAATCGTAACAGTGGCAACGGAAAAGTAACTAAGCAAAGATCAATATGTGAAAAGCTCGTAGGCAATGGATCAATGATGGATAATTATGTCGGATGCGATTCCTCATGCAACAGTTATAACAAAGGGTGACACAGAACTAGCTCCAGTTCATCAATGTAATGTAGGCATGTATTCTGAATATAGTCATACGTGCTTATGGAAAAGAACTTGCATGACATCTTTTGTCCTACCCTCCCGTGGCAGCGGGGTCCTATTGGAAACTAAGGGATATTAAGGCCTCCTTTTAATAGAGTACCGGACCAAAGCATTAACACTTAGTGAATACATGAACTCCTCAAACTACGGTCATCACCGGGAGTGGTCTCGATTATTGTCACTTCGGGGTTGCCGGATCATAACACATAGTAGGTGACTATTGAGTTGCAAAATAGGATCAAGAACTGACATATATTCATGAAAACATAATAGGTTCAGATCTGAAATCATGGCACTCGGGCCCTAGTGACAAGCATTAAGCATAGCAAAGTCATAGCAACATCAATCTTAGAACATAATGGATACTAGGGATCAAACCCTAACAAAACTAACTCGATTACATGGTAAATCTCATCCAACCCATCACCATCCAGCAAGCCTACGATGAGATTACTCACGCACGGTGGTGAGCATCATGAAATTTGTGATGGAGGATGGTTGATGATGACGATGGCGACAGATTCCCCTCTCTGGAGCCCCGAACGGACTCCAGGTCAGCCCTCCCGAGGAAGATTAGGGCTTGGCGGCGGCTCCATATCGTAAAACGCGATGAATCCTTCTCTCTGATTTTTTCTCCCTGAAAGTGAATATATGGAGTTGGGGTTGAGGTCAGTTGAGTCCCAGGGGGCCCACGAGGCAGGGGGCGCCCCAGGGGGGGGGGGGCGCCCTGCACCCTCGTGGACAGGGTATGGGCCCCCTGATGCTGATTCTTTTGCCAGTATTTTTCATTAATTCCAAAACGTGTCTCCGTGGATTTTCAGGTCATTCTGAGAACTTTTATTTCTGCACAAAAATAACACCATGGCAATTCTGCTGAAAACAGCGTCAGTCCGGGTTAGTTTCATTCAAATCATGAAGGTTATAGTCCAAAACAAGGGCAAAAGTGTTTGGAAAAGTAGATACGTTGGAGACATATCAACTCCCCCAAGCTTAAACCTTTGCTTGTCCTCAAGCAATTCAGTTGACAAACTGAAAGTGATAAAGAAAAACTTTTACAAACTCGGTATTATCTTTTTGTTGCAAATATGTAAAGCCAGCATTCAAGTTTTCAGCAAAGATTATGAACTAACCATATTCACAATAACATTTAGGTCTCATGTTTACTCATATCAATGACATAATCAACTAGCGAGCAATAATAATAAATCTTAGATGACAACACTTTCTCAAAACAATCATACATGATATAACAAGATGGTATCTCGCTAGCCCTTTCTGAGACCGCAAAACATAAATGCAGCGCACCCCTGAAGATCAAGGACTGACTAGACATTGTAATTCATGGTAAAAGAGATCCAGTCACAGTCATACTCAATGTAAATTAATAGCAATGCATGCAAATGACAACGGTGCTCTCCAACTGGTGCTTTTTAATAAGAGGATGATGACTCAACATAAAAGTAAATAGATAGGCCCTTCGCAGAGCGAAGCAGGGATTTGCCGAGGTGCCAGAGATCGAGTTTTGAAACAGAGATAAATAATATTTTGAGTGGCATACTTTCATTGTCAACATAACAACAAAGAGATCTCGATATCTTCCATCCTACACACATTATAGGTGGTTCCCAAACAGAATGGTAAAGTTTATACTCCCCCACCACCAACAAACATCAATCCATGGCTTGTCCGAAACAACGGTGCCTCCAACTAATTAACAACAATCCTGGGGGAGTTTTGTTTGCAATTATTTTGATTTGAGCATGGGACTGGGCATCCCGGTTACCAGCCATTTTCTCGTGAGTGATGAGCGGAGTCCACTCATCGTGAGAATAACCCACATAGCATGGAATATATAGACAAGCCTAGTTGATACATGAGCTATTCGAGCATACAAAACAGAATTTCATTTGAAGGTTTAGAGTTTGGTACATACAAATTTACTTGGGACGGCAGGTAAATACCGCATATAGGAAGGTATGGTGGACTCATATGGAATAACTTTGGGGTTTTATGGAAGTGGATGCACAAGCAGTATTCCCACTTAGTACAAGTGAAGGCTAGAAAGAGACTGGGAAGCGACCAACTAGAGAGCGACAACAGTCATGAACATGCATTAAGATTAGTCAACAATGTGTGCAAGCATGAGTAGGATATAAATCACCATGAACATAAATATCATGGAGGCTATGTTGATTTTGTTTGAACTACATGTGTGAACATGTGCCTAGTCAAGCCACTCGAATCGTTCAAAGGAGGATACCACCCTGTCATACCACATCACAATCATTTTAATAACATATTGGCACGCAAGGTAAACCATTATAAACTCCTAGCACATTAAGCATGGCATGAGCAACTATAATATCTAGTTGTCATTGCAAACATGTTTCATTCATAATAGGCCGAATAAGGAACGATGAACTAATCATATTTACAAAAACAAGATAGGTCGAGTTCATACCATCTTCCCTCATCTCAATCAATCCATCATATATCGTCATTATTGCCTTTCACTCGCACGACCGAATGGTGTGGATAATAATAATAGTGCACGTGCATTGGACTAAGCTGGAATCTGCAAGCATTTAATACAAGGGAGAAGACAAGGTAATATGATCTCTTGGTTAAATCAACAATAATGCATATGAGAGCCACTCAACATTTTCATCATGGTCTTCTCCTCTTGACCCCGAAAGAAAAGAAATAAAACTATTTATACGGGAAAGCTCCGAACAAGCAAAAGAAGAACAAGAAATATTTTTGGGTTTTCTTTTAATTATTACTACTACAGGCATGGGAAGTAAACTAGCTAAAAGCTATTTTTTTGGTTTTTCTTAAGGTTTTTCAAACACACAAGAAGAAGGCTTAGAAAAGAAAATAAACTAGCATGGATAGTAGAATGAAAAAGTATGAGCACCGACAACTGGCATGAGTGTGTGAACATGAATGTAATGTCGGTGAGAAATACGTACTCCCCCAAGCTTAGGCTTTTGGCCTAAGTTGGTCTATGTCCACGGATCGAAGCTACTCTCTCCGTTGTACTGAGGAGGGTCCTCAGGGTGCCACTGGTTGGCGATCTCCTCCGGATCCCACTGATAAACATACTGTCGATAAGGGTCAAGTGGTGGCTCTGGCTCAGGCGCTGGGACTTGTGTCAGCCTCGAGTATGCATAAATGGCCTCAGGCAAGATGAGGTATGTGCCTGAAAGTATGTTAAACAAAGAGGGCGCATGCAAGGTAATAATCTCACAGTGAGTTTTATCAAACATCAAATTATACTTAAGCATCTTCTTCTTATTTTTAACGATAAATTCATGTGCTACCATACTCTTATAATCTAGAAAAACAGGGGGCAACAACTTTTCCTCTTTCTCATAATGCCTAATAGGTATCTCAAAGTGTTCAGCAAGGCATGAAGCAAAGATGCCTCCGAAGATGGGGCCCTTTGTACGGTTCAGACTTAATCGTTTAGCAACAATAGCGCCTAGGCTGAAAGTTGTATCACGAAACAAAGCATGGCGCAAAATGACAAGATCAGGAGTACTAAGATTTCCACTGTTCCCGCGACCAATTAAGCATCTACTAGCAAATATCGCAAAGTAACGTAGAACAGGAAAATGTATACTAGTAATTCTTGCATCGGAAACTTTCCTCGTTTCCCCTACAACAATTCTATCAATAAATCGATCCACATCACTATGATGTGGTTCCTCGATGCTACCCACAAAGGGTATCTTGCAGACCTGACAAAAATCATGGAGTGACATCTCCTTAACCTCATCATATAAGTGAAACTCCACTGAAGGTGGCGATTTCTTAGTATGGAAATAAAAAGTTTGCACAAAAATATTAGTGAGTAGGAGATACTGTTCGCGCTGGTCGTGGAGAAAGTCGGCGAGGCCTGCATTCTCAGCCAAGTAATAAAAGTCATTGTAAATTCCGACGGCTCTCAAGAACGCATCACAAGGCTATTCGCACGGCCGAACCTCCGCAGTGCGAGGAAGATTGTATTTGGGCTTTTTATTCTACTCATTCTGCTTATCCTTCGAGCTTCGGCTCGAAGAGCCCCTCAACAATCTCTTCATCATTTTCTTTCTCTGAAAAATTTCTGAAATTTTTAGTGACTCCAAATAAAAGTGAACCAAGCTCAACAAGATCGATAGCAACTACTCCCACAAGTGCCTAGAGGCTATATCATGCATTAGAACTACTATGGACCATATAAATTTGACATGCAAGCTCAAGAACAGGGTCACCTTAGCAGCAAATATTGCAATAAATAAAGCACTAGAACAAAAACTAATTGGACCATTGGAGGAGTCACATACCAAAGAGCAATCCCCCAAAACAGTTTTGTGAATGGAGCTTTGAACAAAGAGATCGAAAATGGCAGCAAGATGAGCTAGAACACGGGTTTGAGCTATGGGAGGATTTTTCTGGAGGTAGACGAAGTGAGTGGGTGCTGGAATAAGTGGAGGGGGTCCACGTAGGGCCCACGAGGCAGGGGCGCGCCCCAGGGGGTGGGCGCGCCCTGTGCCCTCATGGCCAAATAGTGAGCCCCCCTGGTGTGTTCTCCGTGCCAGAAATTCTTAAATATTCTACAAAAAATCATATTTCATTTTCAGGATATTTGGAGAACTTTTATTTTCAGGGTATTTTTATTGCAAGGATAATTCAGAAAACAGACAGAAAATACTATTTTTGCTTTATTTAATTTAAATAACAGAAAGTGAAAGGAGGGTATAGAGAGTTGTGCTTTCTAACTTCATCCATCTCGTGCTCATCAAAAGGAATCCACTAACAAGGTTGATCAACTCTTGTTAACAAACTCTTCCCGAATAACACGAAACCGGAGAATTTTCGAATAACACTAGGTTACCTCAACGGGGATATGCATGTCCCTAACAATAAGAATATCATACTTCTTCTTGACAGTAGGAAGAGGGAATTCAAAACCTCCAATAGTAATCATTGAAATTTTTCCAATAGAATTGATACTGTGGACTTGAGGTTGTTTCCTCGGGAAGTGTATTGTATGCTCATTACCATTAACATGAAAAGTGACAATGCCTTTGTTGCAGTCAATAGCAGCCCCTGCAGTATTCAAAAAGGATCTACAAATGATAATCGACATACTATCGTCCTCGGGAATATCAAGAATAACAAAGTCCGTTAAAATAGTAACGCTTGCAACCACAACAGGCACATCCTCACAAATGCCGACAGGTATAGCAGTTGATTTATCGGCCATTTGCAGAGATATTTCAGTAGGTGTCAACTTATTCAAATCAAGTCTACGATATAAAGAGAGAGGCATAACACTAACACCGGCTCCAAGACCACATAAAACAGTTTTAACATAGTTTCTTTTAATGGAGCATGGTATAGTTGGTACTCTTGGATCTCCTAGTTTCTTTGGTATTCCACCTTTAAAAGTATAATTGGCAAGCATGGTGGAAATTTCAGCTTCCGGTATCTTTCTTTTATTTGTAACAATATCTTTCATATACTTAGCATAAGGATTCATTTTAAGCATATCAGTCAAACATATACGCAAAAAGATAGTTCTAATCATTTCAGCAGAGTGCTCAAAATCCTTATCATCCTTTTTCTTGGATGGTTTAGGAGGAAAAGGCATGGGTTTATGAACCCATGGTTCTCTTTCTTTACCGTGCTTCCTAGCAACAAAGTCTCTCTTATCATAACGTTGATTCTTTGATTGTGGGTTATCAAGATCAATAGCAGGTTCAGTCACTACATCATTGTTATTGCTAGGTTGAGCATCAACATGAACATCATCATTAACATTATCACTAGGTTCATGTTCACTACCGGATTGTGTTTCAGCATCAGAAATAGAAATATCACTGGGATTCTCAGGTGTGTCAACAACAAGTTCACTAGAAGCATGCAAAGTCCTATCATTTTTCTTTTTCTTCTTCTTACAAGGACTAGGTGCATCAACATTAGTTCTCTGAGAATCTTGCTCAACTCTCTTAGGGTGTCCCTCAGGATACAAAGGTTCTTGAGTCATTTTACCCCCTCTAGTCATAACTCTAACAGCATTATCATTTTTCTTATTATTTAATTCATCGAGCAAATCATCTTGTGCTTTGAGCATGTTTACTAATAAGTTTAAGGTCACCTTTAACTCTAGACATATAATCACTCAAGTGTTCAACCATATAAGCATTACGTTTCAATTGTCTACCAACATAAGCATTGAAGTTTTCTTGTTTAACGATAAAATTATCAAACTCATCCAAGCATTGGCTAGCAGACTTATTACGAGGAATATCACCTTCATCAAATCTATAGAGAGAATTTACCTTTACTACATGTGTCGGGTTATTAAGACCATGTATTTCTTCAATAGGTGGTAAATTCTTAACATCTTCAGCTTTAATACCCTTTTCTTTCATAGATTTCTTTGCTTCTTGCATATCTTCAGGACTGAGAAATAGAATACCCCTTTTCTTCGGAGTTGGCTTAGGAGTTGGTTCAGGAAGTGTCCAATCATTATCGTTACTCAATATATTATTCAATAGCAATTCAGCTTGCTCAACAATTCTCTCCCTGAAAACACAACCAGCACAACTATCCAGGTGGTCTCTGGAAGCATAGGTTAGTCCATTATAAAAGATATCAAGTATTTCATTTTTCTTGAGAGGATGATCAGGCAAAGCATTAAGTAATCAAAGAAGCCTCCGCCAAGCTTGGGGGAGACTCTCTTCTTCAATTTGCACAAAATTATATATTTCCCTTAAGGCAGCTTGTTTCTTATGAGCAGGGAAATGTTTAGCAGAGAAGTAATAAATCATATCCTGGGGACTACGCACACAACCAGGAGCAAGAGAATTAAACCATGTTTTAGCATCACCCTTTAATGAGAACGGAAATAACTTGAGGATATAGTAGTAAAGAATTTTTTCCTCATGAGTGAATAGGGTGGCTATATCATTCAATTTCGTAAGATGTGCCACAACAGTTTCAGATTCATAGCCATAAAAAGGATCATATTCAACCAAAGTAATTAACTCAGGATCGACAGAGAAATCATAATCCTTATCAGAAATACAGATAGGTGAAGTAGCAAAAGCAGGGTCATATTTCATTCTAGCATTCAAAGACTTTTCTTTCAGCTTAGCTAACAGTTTCTTAAGATCATATCTATCTTTGCAAGCAAAAAGGTCTCTAGCGGTTTCTTCATCCATAACATAACCCTCAGGCACATTAGGCAATTCATATCTAGGGGGAGAATCTTCATCATCACTTTAATCAATATTATCTGTTTCAATAATTTAATTCTCTCTAACCCTAGCAAGTTGTTCATCAAGAAATTCACCAAATGGCACAATATTATCAAGCATAGAAGTAGTTTCATCATAAGCATCATGCATAGCAGAAGTGACAACATCAATAACATGCGACATATCAGAATCAATAACAGGTGTAGGTGTTGCAAATTTACTCATAACAGAAGGTGAATCAAGTGCAGAGCTAGATGGCAGTTCCTTACCTCCCCTCATAGTTGAGGGAAAAATCTTGGTTCTTTCATCTTTCAAGTTCCTCATAGTGATCAACAGATATAAATCCCAAGTGACTCAAAGAATAGAGCTATGCTCCCCGGCAATGGCGCCAGAAAATAGTCTTGATAACCCACAAGTATAGGGGATCACAACAGTTTTCGAGGGTAGAGTATTCAACCCAAATTTATTGATTCGACATAAGGGGAGCCAAAGAATATTCTCAAGTATTAGCAGTTGAGTTGTCAATTCAACCACACCTGAAAGACTTAATATCTGCAGCAAAGTATTTAGTAGCAAAGTAGTATGGAAGTAACGGTAACGGTGGCAAAAGTAATAGGAGCAGTTTTTGTAGTAACCGTAACAGTGGCAACAGAAAAGTAACTAAGCAAAGATCAATATGTGAAAAGCTCGTAGGCAATGGATCAATGATGGATAATTATGTCAGATGCGATTCCTCATGCAACAGTTATAACATAGGGTGACACAGAACTAGCTCCAGTTCATCAATGTAATGTAGGCATGTAATCCGAATATAGTCATACGTGCTTATGGAAAAGAATTTGCATGAAATCGTTTGTCCTACCCTCCCGTGGCAGCGGGGTCCTATTGGAAACTAAGGAATATTAAGGCCTCCTTTTAATAGAGTACCGGATCAAAGCATTAACACTTATTGAATACATGAACTCCTCAAACTACGGTCATCACAGGGAGTGGTCCCGATTATTGTCACTTCGGGGTTGCCGGATCATAACACATAGTAGGTGACTATTGAGTTGCAAAATAGGATCAAGAACTCACATATATTCATGAAAACATAATAGGTTCTGATCCGAAATCATGGCTCTCGGGCCCTAGTGACAAGCATTAAGCATAGCAAAGTCATAGCAACATCAATCTTAGAACATAATGGATACTAGGGATCAAACCCTAACAAAACTAACTCGATTACATGGTAAATCTCATCCAACCCATCACCGTCCAGGAAGCCTACGATGAGATTACTCACGCACGACACTGAGCATCATGAAATTGGTGATGGAGGATGGTTGATGATGACGATGGCGATGGATTGCCCTCTCCGGAGTCCCAAACGGACTCCAGATCAGCCCTCCAGAGGAAGATTAGGGCTTGGCGGCGGCTCCGTATCGTAAAACACGATGAATCCTTCTCTTTGATTTTTTTCTCCCCGAAAGTGAATATATGGAGTTGGGGTTGAGGTCGGTGTAGTCCCAGGGGGCCCACGAGGCAGGGGGGCAGCGTCAGTCCGGGTTAGGTTCACTCAAATCATGCTAGTTAGAGTCCAAAACAAGGGCAAAAGTGTTTGTAAAAGTAGATACGTTGGAGACGTATCAAACTACTAAACTATTTTTTTTGGTTTTTCTAAAGTTTTTCAAACACACAAGAAGAAAGCAAGAAAATAAATTTATGCAAGGATGATACAATGAAAAAGTGTGAACACTGACAAATGGAATGATATGTGTGAACATGAATGTAATGTCGGTGAGAAACACATACTCCCCCAAGCTAAGGCTTTTGGCCTAACTTGGTAACCGATCTGTAGCCTGGATAATAGTCGGCGTGGTAGCTCACGGAGGCTCTCGGTGCGGATGCCTCGGCCTTCCGTGCTGCCTCCACTGCTGCATTGTGAGCTCGGGCCTCGCTCTCAAGAACAAAATATCTTCCTTTGATGTGATAGTCAAAAAGAACAGGCGTAGGTAAATATGTGTGCACAACAGATGTTTGGTTAAACAACAGATTGTAAGTGAAATCATGAATTTTTTCCTTTGAGGATCTTAATGACTTTTTGAAGCATCAAAGTCTAAGTACTGCATGGGTAGGATAGGGTCAAAGGGCAAAGGTGAAACACCCAACCCTCGTGCTAAACGTGCGGCATATATTCCACCATAGAAATAGCCACTGTTAGCCTTATGCTGAAGTCCGCGTGCAACAATCGCTCCAAGGTTATAATTCCTTTCACCAGTGAGAGCGGTGTGTATGAGGCTCAAGTCTGGAGCACAAAGCGTACTATAGTCTTGCTTGCCTACTATACATTTCCCATTAAATAATGCAAAGTACTGAATTGCGGGAAAATGAATGCTCTTTATTTTACCTTGTGTCACTCCCCTCCTTTAACCGTAACAAAGACTAGTCAAGAATGTTTTGAACTCAGCCTTTCGTGGTTCGTCAAGCGAACCCCAAAATGGAAGTTTGCAATGGTAAGCAAAGTTCTCTAATGAGATGGTAAATGGAGTATCATAAAGCATAAAAGACAGCCCAGACTCACGAGGATGAAATTTAAATCCTTTGACAAACGATTCAGTGAGAATATGGCATTGTTCGCACTTATCTAAAATGAAGCGACCGAGACCGGCATTGTGAACATATTGATCAAATTTCTCCTTAATGCCCACACGCATAATATAGTCATCACAAGGCCATAAGCATGTTTTGGTGGCGGCATCTTGTGTGGAATTTTCACTTGGTTCAACATATAACCGGCGGGCGGAACTGTCACTAGAAGATGCCCCCGAGGATCGCCTCCTCGAAGAACTCCTTCCAAAAAGGTTCATCGTGTCCGCGTACAATTTTCTGAAATTTTTTGGGTGACAAAAATTTGTCAACAAAACTTTATTAAATTGATAGCAACTACTCATAGGGATACATAGAGGCCATAACAAGCATTCAAACTACTTAGAACTCTAAGAATTCAACATGCAAGCTCATCTACAACAGCACCAAGAGTACCTAATTATTAAAAATATAAACCACTAAAACAAAAACTAATTGGACAAATGGTGGAGTCACATACCAAGCAACAATCCCTCGAAATAGTTTCAGAAACGGAGGTTTGAGCAAAGAGATCGAAATCCGCGGGTTTGAGAGCAAGAACATAGGAGAGAGAGCAACGGAGATTTTTTCTGGAGGTAAGTGATGATGTGGGATGAAGAGATAAGTGAGGGGGCCCACGTGGGGACCACAACCCACCAGGGCGCGCCTGGGGGTCCTGGTGAGGGAGTCCTGGACTAAGGGGTCCTCGGGCGTCCGGCCTGTTATCCATGGGCCGAACTGATGGGCTGTGAAGACATGAAGGCCGAAGACTGTACCCGTGTCCGGATAGGACTCTTCTTGGCGTGGAAGGCAAGCTTGGCGATCAACTATGAAGATTCCTTCCTATGTAACCGATTCTATGTAACCCTAGATCCCTCCGGTGTATATATAAACCGGAGGGCATAGTTCGGATAGGGTATACTCATTACCATAGTCATACAGGCTAGACTTCTAGAGTTTAGCCATTACGATCTCGTGGTAGATCATCTCTTGTAACACTCATATTCATCAAGATCAATCAAGCAGGAAGTAGGGTATTACCTCCATAGAGAGGGCCCGGACCTGGGTAAACATCGTGTCCCCCGTCTCGTGCAACCATCGACCTTAGACGCACAGTTCGGGACCCTCTACCCGAGATCCGCCGGTTTTGACACCGACATTGGTGCTTTCATTGAGAGTTCCACTATGCCGTCGACAAAAGGTTCGATGGCCCCTTCGATCGTCTATAGTGACGTTGTCCAGGGAGAAACCTTCCTCCCCAGACAGATCTTCGTGTTCGGCGGCTTCGTAATGCGGGCCAACTCGCTTGGCCATCTGGAGCAGATTTATAATTACGCCCCTGGCCATCAGGTCAGATTCGGAAGCTTGAACTACGTCGCGGACGTCCGCGGAGACTTGATATTCGACAGATTCGATACCGCGACGATCGCTCCCCCTCGCTCCGATGAACATGACTTAAATCTGTCATCGGATCACATCCAGGAGATGGTTCCTGTTGCTGCAACGGCCTTAGAACCGGAGCAGATTGTGCCATCCGAGGCCACAGAGTCCGCAGCGTTGGAGCCGCACACAGACTCGACACCCTGCAATACTTGCGTCAACGGAACTCGGGACTCGTCTCCGGCTATAAGTTCTGGACCATGTACGCCTGCGGACACCGAGCTGGATCGGTCATCGATTTTTGAATTCAGCGTCGCAGACGTCTTCCAGCACTCACCTTTGGGTGATGTGCTAAACTCTTTAAAGAATTTGTCCTTGGAGAAGGACTCACAGCCGAACTATGTTCGGTTCGAGCTAGAGGCTGATGATGGGGAATTTTGCTTCCCACGCGCCACCCACTTCATAGCCACTGTCGATGACTTAACCGACGTGCTTGATTATGGCTCCAAAGACATCGACGGTATGGACGACGATGCCGACAAGGAGCAAGGCCAAGACCCGCCATTCACTGGACGTTGGACGGCCACCTCTTTGTACGATGTGTACATGGTTGACACACCTAAAAAAGCTAGCGACGATGACAAAGAAGACCCAGTCGCGAATAAACCTTCTGAGACACAGTCCAAGTGTCGGCGCCCTAAACACCGTTCTAAGCCTCGTCGCTCAAAAGATGGCAACACTGGCACCGGAGAAAATACTACTCCGGGCGACGCAGAAAACAATGGAGACCCTATTGGAGCTACATCCGAACAGGAGGAACAAGACAACGGGCAAGTTAACCCTGATAAACAGGCCATGCCCAATGACCCGGACGACAATAGTTATTGTCCAGTCTCCGAGGATGAGGAGAGCCTCGGCAGCGAGGATTTCATCGTGCCTGAGGCACCCCTTGAGCAAGAGCGGTTCAAGCGCCAGCTAATAGCTACTGCAAGAAGCCTGAAGAAAAAGCACCAGCAGCTCCAAGCCGATCAAGACCTACTCATTGACAGATGGACCAATGTCCTGGCAGCCGAAGAACACGGCCCCAAGCGCCCAGCCAAGAGTTACCCAAAGCACATACTGCTACCTCAGTTCGACGAGGAGGCACAAGATCCCATGCCTCCCTCGCGTAATGCGGAACGACCACCACATGGTCGGGATAGTGCGGCGGACCGACCACCTCGCAGTCGGGATAAAACGGTAACTCAGGCCGAACAACAGCCCGCCCCACCGCCTCGCAAACACAGGGACAGAGAAGCTCGGGACCATACATACGACCTTTGGCAGGACCTGGACAGTAGAGTAGGACATACTAGATCAATCTACGGATCGCGAGGACGCTTCCCGACTCGGGGTGACGGCTACCTATTCGGACGTGACAAACCTAGTCACGCTCGGACCGATAACCGCAGACGGACTTCATCGGCAGTGCGCCGTAATGCGGCCCGATATAGAGGCGCCGCACACCCTCTCTGCTTTACGGATGAAGTACTGGATCACGAATTCCCCGAGGGGTTCAAGCCCGTCAATATTGAATCATACGACGGAACAACCGATCCCGCAGTGTGGATCGAAGATTTTATTCTACACATCCATATGGCCCGAGGAGATGACCTCCACGCCATCAAATACCTCCCACTAAAATTAAAAGGGCCAGCTAGACACTGGCTAAATAGCCTGCCTGAAAATTCTATCGGCAGTTGGGAGGACTTGGAAGAAGCTTTTCTTGACAACTTCCAAGGCACTTATGTCCGGGCACCAGACGCCGATGACTTAAGTCACATAGTCCAACAACCTGGAGAATCAGCCAGAAAATTATGGACTAGGTTCCTAACCAAAAAGAACCAGATCATTGACTGTCCGGATGCCGAAGCCCTAGCAGCCTTCAAACACAGCATCTGCAACGAATGGCTTGCCCGCCACCTCGGCCAGAAAATTCGGACTAGGTTCCTAGCAAAAAAGAACCAGATCATTGACTGTCCAGATGCTGAAGCCCTAGCGGCCTTCAAACACAGCATCCGTGACGAATGGCTCGCCCACCACCTCGGCCAAGAAAAGCCGAAATCCATGGCAGCCCTCACGGCACTCATCACCCGCTTTTACGCAGGTGAGGATAGTTGGCTGGCTCGTAGCACAAACACAGCCAACGAAGCAGGCCTCTCTGAGGCCAAAAACAGCACCGGCAAGCTCCGACGCAATAAACACGAATGCCGAAGTAATGGCGATTACACCGATGACACGATAGTTCACACCGGATTCAGGGGCTCCAAGTCCGGCCAACGGAAGAAGCCTTATAAAAGGAACAGCGAGGGACCTTTCAGCTTGGACCGCATACTCGATCGTCCATGCCAGATACATGGCACCCCAGACAAAGAAGCCTATCATACCAACAGAGATTGCCGGGTTTTCAAGCAAGCCAGCAAGTCAAATGCAGAAAGCAAGAAAACAGGATCGCAAAGCGAGGACGACGACGAAGAGCCCTGGCAGCCGAACACTGGAGGACAGAAAAAGTTTCCCCCTGAGTCAAAACGGTGAGTATGATATATGCTACAAACATCCCAAAAGGGAGCCAGTCGTCCCAAAATTCGATCCATGGTCGTCATTCCCGATCACCTTTGATCGTCGAGATCATCCAACTAGTATCCGTCACGGCGGTACGGCCGCACTGGTCCTCGACCCAATCATCGACGGATTTCACCTCACACGAGTCCTAATGGACAGTGGTAGCAGCCTCAACCTGCTCTATCAGGATACAGTGCGCAAAATGGGCATTAATCCCTCACGAATCAAGCCCACAAAGACTACCTTTAAAGGAGTCATACCAGGCATAGAGGCCCGTTGTACGGGCTCAATCACTTGGAGGTGGTCTTCGGTTCCCCGGACAACTTCCGAAGCGAAGAGCTAATCTTCGATATCGTCCCTTTCCGCAGCGGCTACCATGCACTGCCCGGACGAACCGCGTTTGCTAGATTCAACGCGGTGCCACATTACGCTTATCTCAAGCTCAAGATGCCCGGTTCCTGCGGCGTCATTACAGTAAATGGAAACACGAAACGCTCCGTCCGTACAAAGGAGCACACTGCTGCCCTAGCAGCAGAAGTACAGAGCGGCCTTCTCAAGCAGCACTATAATCCGGCTGCCGAGCCCCTAGACATCATTAAGAGGGTTCGGACTACACTGCAACAGGACAGCTCGGCTTGTCAAGAGCTCAATTAGCAATTCGGCCTTCGTCCCAGCCCCGACGAGGGACTGGCATTCGTACCGCGCATACATAATTACACACTCAAAATCCCATGGGTACTGATGGAGGCATACTAAGCTCGCGATCCACAGTGCGGCTCGACCGACCCTGGCATTCACACATATTTACTTTCCATTTTTATTTTGGTCTTTGAGAGGTCTATTCGGACGACCCGCTTGCAGAACACACCAAGGAAGCAAGGAGCTCTGGCGTACAAGGAAATCCCCAGGTGATCTCTGCTAACGATTGCCATACTTGTTTTACATACCCAGCTCGCCCTTGGTCATGGCATGTTAAATAGCCTTACTCGCTTATCGCATTACTCGTACAAGTACGCCTCGGCGTGTTAATCACATCACAAATAAAGGGTAGCGTCAGCTTATTACTTAACTTTTCTCCTTTTTCCTTCATATTCATTAGTCATTACTCATTGCACACATACACTCTGGTACGTATTATTACGCCAGGGGCTTCATCATGCCCCACATTACGGCAATAAAAGCCCGAACACTTTTACAGTATAGTTCGGCACCCCGAACTTATAGCATTATATGCATCGCCTCCGAATCATGTCTTTGGTCAATAGTTGGGTTGTCCGGCTCCTATGCTTACTACCTTACGTTCCGCTATATCGGCTAGGGTAGTAAAGGGAGAACTACTGCGATTGTGGCCCGATTCTTTCGGACGAGCACCTCAGTAGAGAAAGCCGAAAACTGACTGTCATGATGCGGCGAGAGCTTGTCAGCTGTTCGAGAGGTCCCAAATCGTAAGAGATTTTCTCCGCTTCATGCAAAGAATCGGTTTCCCCGATTAGGCGTGTGTCACGCCCCTAGTTCGGTCTTCCGAATACCAGGGGCTTCGCCGAATTTCTTATTGTCAAACTCCTATGGCTAAGTGAGGGTGGTAAAGGTCGCATAGTCTGATTGCCTTGTTCGTTGCGCTAAACACCTCCTTTAAGGACCATAATGTGGAATAAAGAGTGTTTAGATTTATCCCGAACAGCCCCGTACTACCTATGTGGGGGCACAAGCCGACAACTGGTCAAACCTCAGATTTCATAAACGGCCGCACAGGAGGTAAAATTTAAATCGCAAGCATTATATTACACAACATCATTGTTCCATATTACAGGACAGGATAATACGAATGTTTTCATGGAAACATAACATCCTTCGAACATTGCTCCGCCACAAGGCGGGACCCCTCCAGGACACTATCAAAATATAGCTCAGGTCGACGATGCTCCTTGCCCTCAGGTGGCCCCTCGGTCACCAGCTTCTTGGCATCTAGCTTCGCCCAATGCATCTTGACGCGGGCAAATGCCATCCGTGCACCTTCAATGCAGACCGATCGCTTCACGGCTTCGAGCCGTGGGCAGGCACTCACGAGCCGCTTCACAAGTCCGAAGTAGCTGCTGGGTATGGGCTCGACAGGCCACAGCCAGACTATCAGGTCCTTCATGGCCAGCTCGGCCGACCTGTGCAGCTCGACCAGCTGCTTCAGCTGGTCGCTAAAGGGCACCGGATGTTCTGGTCCAAAATATTGAGACCAGAATAGCTTCTCCGTAGACATCCCCTCTTCGGCTAGATAATACTCTGCTACACGGAAGATTCGTAAACGCCCCTGGAAAGCCCAAATTCGGGTCAGTACAAGGGATGTTTCCTTCGCCTACTGGCTTTGCATAGCGAAAGACTTACCCGTCGTAATCTTCTTGGCCGCCTGAATTTCTTGGAGGGCGCCCTGGGCTTCGGCTCGAGCATCTTGTGCGCTCTGATGAGCCTTCGCAAGTTTGGACTCTTGTGTCTTAAAATCGCGCTCCAAGGACTCGAGCTTCTCGACGGCGTCCTGGAGCTCTTGCTGGGCCTTGCTAACCAGGGCCTCGTGCTTCTCGCACGCGGCGCGTTCCTTGGACGCTTTGTCCTCGGCCTTGGCTAACACCTTCTTGAGGGCCGCCACCTCGATCGTGGCTTCTAATAAAGTTCATGACACTTTAGTCAGCTTGAACAATTTATTCTTCAATATACACGCAGGTTACTGCATACCTTGGCTATCCTCCAGCTGCTTCTTCACGAGGCCGAGCTCTTCCTCGGCCCGCTCCAGTTTCCGCTTCTGTCCGGAGACCTCCGTGGTTTGAGTGGTAGCAGCCCGCAACGAGGCCTGCTTATTCACATAGACACCTTATGTTAGACTCCTGCGAAAATTAATTTTGATCCTCTGTTCGGCTTTTCTTCCCGAACACCGCACAGAGCATCAGGGGATACTGTCTACGCTGTGATATTCTTCTTACAATTACATTACTCACCTCAAAGCCTGCTAGAAGGCTAGCGCAGGCTTCGGTCAGCCTATTTTTGGCGGACTGAACCCTTTCAATCACTGTACCCATATGGGTACGGTGCTCATCCACAATGCAGGCGCCTTGCAACACTTCCAGTAGATGATCCGGCGCCTCCGGTTGGACAGAGGACACCGGTAGCACGCCCCCTCCTTTCGGGAAGGGCCGTTTGCTAGACTCCGGAGCCGTATAGATCTCCGGAATAGAATCTGGCTGAGGGTCGAGTAGAACTCGGCCCGCGCCGTCCGTCTCCGTAGGGGCTTTTTCCCCCATGTATCCGACGGCCCGGGAGTCATCCTAGGGTGCCACCCTAACGATCTCCGGAGCCTTCCCCCGGTCCGAGGAGGCCCTTTGAGACGCCTCCTCGTCATCACCCTTGGTCGAAGGGGAGTAAGCGGGCGGCGGTGACATGCTGGCCCTCTCCTTTGGGTCCAGCGAACCTTCTGATGAAGATAGCGGAGAGGTGTCCCGAGCCGTACTGCAATAACACGATTCAAACATTGCAAGGCAGAAAGTACGGACGTTCGGGCGTGCATAAAGATTTTTTATACTTATGATGTGGCTCGAGGCTTGGCCCGGGAAGGCCGCTCCGGACTGCTATCGACATCCCATGCGGAGTTATCCACAGGGGAGCCTTTTCCCCTCTTGGGCGCCTTCGCATGCAGGTTCTTAGAGGTCGCCCTCTTCTTCCTCCCCGCCTCAGGTGGGGAGTCATCATCTTCTTCCTCCTCTTCGTTGTCGTCTTCGGCGGACGAAGAGTGAGTCTCGTCTTCGAACATCTTGTCGGAAGCTCCTTTTCGGTGAAGGCCACTCCTGGTCCCCTTGGCCGCTTTCTTGGCCTTCTTCTCCAGCACGTCATAAGGCACCGGAAACAACATCTTCGTCAGAAGTGGGAATTCTAGCTCCTCAGGAAGCGGAGCCGGACAGTTAATCCACCCCGCCACCTCGATCCAGGCGTTTTAAGCTAAGCCCGCGAATTGGCCTGGCGTTTTAACCTAAGCCCGCGATCTTCGGTCGTGGGCGGTGGCATCTCGCCAGCCTTGAAGAGCACTTTCCAGATATCTTCGTGCATCGCGCCGAAGAGCTCTAGTAGCGTCAGGTGCTTGGCTCGATCGTACTCCCACAAATAGCAAGACCGACGTTGTCACGGAAGGATCCGGCGAATGAGCATAACCTGGATCACATTGACAAGTTTGATCTTCTTGGTTATCATGTTCTGGACGCACGTCTAGAGCCCAGTTATCTCGTTCGAAGATCCCCAGGTCAGGCCCTTCTCTTAGTAGGAAGTGAGCCGCATCGGAACTCCGGATCAGAATTCGGGGGCCGCTACCCAGTTGGTGTCACGCGGCTCGGTGATGTAAAACCACCCCGATTGCCATCGCTTCACCGTCTCCGCAAAGGAGCCTTCGGGCCAGGTGACATTGGGCATCTTGCCCACCATGGCGCCTCCGCACTCTGGTTGTTGACCGCTTACCACCTTCAGTTTCACATTGAAGGTCTTCAGCCATAGGCTGAAGTGAGGTGGGATGCGGAGAAAGGCCTCGCACACGACAATAAATGCCGAGATATTAAGGATAAAATTGGGGGCCAGATCGTGGAAGTCCACCCATAGTAAAACATCAATCCGCGGACAAATGGGTGGAGAGGGAATCCCAACCCGCGAACAAAGTCTGTGAGAAATACAACCCTCTCATGGGGCTCGGGAGTAGGGACGATTTGCCCTTTTGCCGGGAGTCAGTGAGAAATCTCCTTGGCTAAATATCCGCCCCCCCGGAGCTCCGTGATGTCTTTCTTCTTGACGGTGGAGGCCATCCCCTTGCCTCCAGCTCCGGATCCGGACATGTTTGGAGTGCTTTCTCGAACGAGGAAAAGCTAATGCTTGGGCGCGGGAGCTCAAGGACGGAAGGAATGATGGAGAGAAACGGTGTGGGTGAAGGAAGAGAATCCTTATCCCCTTATAAAGGCCGCGAATATCAAGCGCCTCCCCACTCGCCCTAAAAACTCGCCTATTCCCAAGGGCTGTATAAACGACACGGTTGGGTTATCCATGCCCGCATTGATGAGAATCCCGCGATAAGGGGACATGATCTCTGCTTTGACAAGACGTGCCAATGGCAACCGTGACTCGGGACATGGGGCGTCGAACACAAAAACAGTTTGGAATTATGACCGGTCAGACGTAATGTCATACTACAAAAATTTGTGAGTGGATTGGATTCGTGTAAAAACTATATTTTCCCTGTGGTTGCGTATGGTGTGTGTGACAGGTCCGGATACTATCATTGCGTCCGAAGACTATCTTGGAGTTCGGAAAGGAGGGAACCCGCCTTGCAATGCCGAAGACAATCTGCGTGCCGGACTCCTCGTCATTGAAGCCAGGTTCAGGCGCTACTGAGGGAGCCCTGGACTAAGGGGTCCTCGGGCGTCCGGCCTGTTATCCATGGGCCGGACTGATGGGCTGTGAAGACATGAAGGCCGAAGACTGTACCCGTGTCCGGATAGGACTCTTCTTGGTGTGGAAGGCAAGCTTGGCGATCAACTATGAAGATTCCTTCCTATGTAACCGATTCTATGTAACCCTAGATCCCTCCGGTGTCTATATAAGCCGGAGGGCGTAGTTCAGATAGGATATAATCATTACCATAGTCATACAGGCTAGACTTCTAGGGTTTAGCCATTACGATCTCGTGGTAAATCAACTCTTGTAACACTCATATTCATCAAGATCAATCAAGCAAGAAGTAGGGTATTACCTCCATAGAGAGGGCCCGAACCTGGGTAAACATCGTGTCCCCCGTCTCCTGCAACCATCAACCTTAGACGCACAGTTCGGGACCCCCTACCCGAGATCCGCCGGTTTTGACATCGACACCTGGCGCGCCCAGATGGGTTGTGCCCACCTGGTGCACCTCCCTTTGATATTATTTGCACCAGAAATTCATAAATATTCAGAAAAAACCGTATTAAATTTTCAGAGCATTCTGAGAACTTTTATTTTTGGGTCAGTTTTTTATTGCATGGGAAACTCAGAAAACAGACAAAACATGGCATTTTATTTTATTTAAATAATAAAAACAGAAAATAAAAGGTAGGGACAGAAGGTAGTGCTTACTAAATTCATCAACTTCATACCACTCAAAATGATCCATTAATAAGGTTGATCAGGTCTTATTAACAACCACTTTCGATTAGCATGAAACCGAAGAACTTTCGTAAATCAGTAAGTTACCTCAATGGGGATATGAATGTCCCCAACAATAAGCATTTCATATTTCTTTTTGACAGTAGGTAGAGGTATTTGAAAACTTCCAATAGTGATTGCCGGAGATTTTTCAATAACATTAATACCATTCACTTGGAATTGTTTCTTCGGAAAGTGCATCGTATGCTCATTACCATTAATATGAAAAGTGACCTTGCTTTTATTGCAATCAATAACAGCCCCTGCAGTATTCAAGAAAGGTCTACCAAGGATAATCGACATGTTGTCGTCCTCGGGCATCTCAAGTATAACAAAGTCAGTCAAAATAGTAACATTAGCAACAATAATGGGCACATCCTCACAAATACCGATAGGTATGGCAGTTGATTTGTCAGCTGATACGTCTCCAACGTATCTATAATTTATGAAGTATTCATGCTATTATATTATATGTTTTGGTTGATTATGGGCTTTATTATACACTTTTATATTATTTTTGGGACTAACCTATTAACCGGAGGCCCAACCCAAAGTGTTGTTTTATTGCCTATTTCAGTGTTTCAAAGAAAAGGAATATCAAACGGAGTCCAAACGGAATGAAACCTTCAGGAGAGTTATTTTTGGAACGGAATCAATCCAGGAGACTTGGAGTAGACGTCAGGGAAGCTTCGAGGAAGCCATGAGGCAGGGAGGCGCGCCCTACCCCCGTGGGCGCGCCCCCACCCTCGTGGGCCCCTCGTGGCTCCCCTGACCGACTTCTTTCGCCTATATATGTCCATATAGCCTAAAAACATCGAGGAACATAATAGATCGGGAGTTCCGCCGCCGCAAGCCTCTGTAGCCACCAAAAACCAATCGGGACCCTGTTCCGGCACCCTGCCGGAGGGGGGGGATCCCTCACCGGTGGCCATCTTCATCATCCCGGCGCTCTCCATGACGAGGAGGGAGTAGTTCACCCTCGGGGCTGAGAGTATGTTCCAGTAGCTATGTGTTTGATCTCTCTCTCTTGTTCTTGATTTGGCACGATCTTGATGTATCGCGAGCTTTGCTATTATAGTTGGATCTTATTATGTTTCTCCCCCTCTACTCTCTTATAATGGATTGAGTTTTCCCTTTGAAGTTATCTTATCGGATTGAGTCTTTAAGGATTTGAGAACACTTGATGTATGTCTTGCATGTGCTTATCTGTGGTGACAATGGGATATTCACATGATCTACTTGATGTATGTTTTGGTGATCAACTTGCGGGTTCAGTGACCTTGTGAACTTATGCATAGGGGTTGGCACACGTTTTCGTCTTGACTCTCCGGTAGAAACTTTGGGGCACTCTTTGAAGTTCTTTGTGTTAGTTGAATAGATGAATCTGAGATTGTGTGATGCATATCGTATAATCATACCCACGAATACTAGAGGTGACATTGGAGTATCTAGGTGACATTAGGGTTTTGGTTGATGTGTTTCTTAAGGTGTTATTCTAGTACGAACTCTATGATAGATCGAACGGAAAGAATAGCTTCGTGTTATTTTACTACGGACTCTTGAATAGATCGATCAGAAAGAATAACTTTGAGGTTGTTTCGTACCCTACAATAATATCTTCGTTTGTTCTCCTCTATTAGTGACTTTGGAGTGACTCTTTGTTGCATGTTGAGGGATAGTTATATGATCCAATTATGTTATTATTGTTGAGAGAACTTGCACTAGTGAAAGTATGAACCCTAGGCCTTGTCTCAACTCATTGCAATACCGTTTACGCTCACTTTTATCATTAGTTACCTTGCTGTTTTTATATTTTCAGATTACAAAAACCTATATCTACCATCCATATTACACTTGTATCACCATCACTCCGCCGAACTAGTGGAACTATACAATTTACCATTGTATTGGGTGTGTTGGGGACACAAGAGACTCTTTGTTATTTGGTTGCAGGGTTGCTTGAGAGACCATCTTCATCCTACGCCTCCCACGGATTGATAAACCTTAGGTCATCCACTTGAGGGAAACTTGCTACTATCCTACAAACCTCTGCACTTGGAGGCCCAAAAACGTCTACAAGAAGAAGGTTGCGTAGTAGACATCATCAGCCATTTTCAAGGATATTTCAGTAGGTGCGAGTTTATTCAAGTCAAGTCTTATATATAAAGAGAAAGGCATAACACTAACACCAGCTCCTAAATCACACAAAGCAGTTTTCACATAATTCTTTTTGGTGGAGCAAGGTATAGTTGGTATTCCCGGATCTCCAAGTTTTTTAGGTACTCCATCTTTAAAAGTATAATTAGCAAGCATAGTGGAGATTTCAGCTTAAGGTATTTTCTCTTATTAGTGATGATGTCGTTCATATACTTTGCATATGGAGGCATTTTCAAGATACCAGTCAAGCGAGTACGCAAATAGACTGGCCTCAGCATTTCAACAAAGCGTTCAAATTCTTTATCATCTTTCTTTTTAGTCGACTTGGGTGGAAAAGGCATAGGTTTTTGAACCCACGGTTCTCTTTCTTTACCATGTTTTCCAGGAATGAAGTCTCTTTTATCATATCTTTTATTCTTAGGTTGTGGGTTATCAAGATCAACAGGTGGTTCTATCTCAACATCATTATCTGTTTCTTCTTCATTATTTGGTTGAGAATCTTCATGAACATCAGCATTATTTTTTTCATTATCACTAGGTGTATGTTCATTACCAGACTAAGTTTCAGCATCTGAGATAGAAGTTTCATTTTCATTATCAGGAGGTTTCTCTATTTCAGGTTCACCAGAAGCATGCAAAGTCATATCATTTTTCTTCTTCTTTTTATTTCTAGAAGGACTAGGTGTACTAGTGTTATTTCTTTGTGAGTCTTGTTCAATTCTCTTTGGGTGTCCCTCAGGATAAAGTGCTTCCTGAGTCATTTGACCTCCTCTAGTTGCAACTCTAACAGCAAAGTCATGTATGCTATTATTCATTTCATCAAGCAATTCTCTTTGTGATTTAGCAACTTTTTCTAGCTGGGTTTGTACCATAGAAGAATGTTTTCCAACACCTCTAACATCATTTGAGATTCTAAATAACAAGTCACTCAAGCAAGCAATCATATCAGAATTATATTTCAATAGTTTCATAACATTTGAATTGAAGTGATCTTGTTTTCTAATGTAGTTTTCAAACTCATAAAGGCATTGACTAGGATGCATATTGTGAGGATTGTCATTATCCTTGAACTTCATTAGAGAATTTACCTCTACCACCTTAGGCAGTGGTGGTGTATTAAGCCAATGTATTTCTTTAATAGGAGGTAAATTTTTAACATCCTCAGCTTTAATACATTTTTCCTTCATAGATTTCTTTGCCTTGCATATCTTCGGGACTGAGATATAATATACCCCTTTTCTTCGGAGTGGGTTTAGCCGGTGGTTCAGGAAGAGTCCAATCATCATAATTTTTCAATATGTTATTCAATAATTCTTCAGCTTGTCCAATAGTTCGTTCCGTGAAAACACAACCAGCGCAACTATCTAGGAAGTCCCTAGAAGCATCGGTTAGTCCATTATAGAAGATATCAAGTATTTCATTTTTCTTAAGAGGATGATCAGGCAAAGCATTAAGTAACTGGCAAAGCCTCCCCCAAGCTTCTAGGAGACTCTCTTCTTTAGTTTGCACAAAGTTAAATATTTCCTGTAAGGTAGCTTGTTTCTTATGAGCAGGAAAATATTTTCCAGAGAATAAATAAATCATATCCTGGGGACTACGCACACAACCAGGAGCAAGAGTATTGTACCAAGCTTTAGCATCACCCTTTAATGAGAAAGGAAATAATTTGAGAATAAAGTAATAGCAAGTTTTCTCATCATGAGTAAAAAGGATGGCTATGTCATTTAACTTAGTAAGATGTGCCACAACAGTTTCAGTTTCATAACCATGGAAATGATCAGATTCAACCAAAGTAATTAACTCTGGGTCAACAGAGAATTCATAATCCTTATCAACAATAAAGATAGGTGATGTAGCAAACTTAGGATCATATTTCATTCTAGCATTCAGAGATTTTTCTTTATACTTGCATAGTAATTTCTCTAGATCATCTCTATCCTTACAAGCAAGAATATCTCTAGTTGTCTCCTCATTCATAACATAATCTTCCGGTACCTTAGGCAGTTCATATCTAGGAAGGCTAGTTCTAGCAGGTGTTTCAGGAGTTTCAGTTTCAAGCTCATCATCAGATTCAGCAACATCATGTTGTATTACTCTAGCAATTTGTTCATCAAGAAATTCGCCAAGTGGCACACCATCATTATCAAGCAAGGTACTAGCATCTCATAAGAATTATCCATAGCAGAAGTAGCATCATCAATAACTTGCGACATATTAGAATTGATAGCATGTGGTGGTGTTGCTAGTTAACTCATAACAGAAGGTGAATCTAAAGCAGAACTGGATGGCAGTTCCTTACCTCCCCTCATATTTGAGGGATAAATCTTAGTCTTAGGATCCTTCAGATTCTTCATAGTGATAAATTGATAATAATCCCAAGTGAATATAGCTATGCTCCCCGGCAACGGCGCCAGAAAAAGGTCTTGATAACCCACAAGTATAGGGGATCACAACATTTTTCGAGGGTAGAGTATTCAACCCAAATTTATAGATTCCACACAAGGGGAGCCAAAGAATATTTGAAGGTATTACCAGCTGAGTTGTCAATTCAACCACGCCCGGAGATTAAGTATCTGCAACAACGTAATCAGTAGCAAAGTAATATGATAGTTTTGATAATAGTAGCAGCAGCAACGGTAACAGTAACAGTGATAGCAGTAATTTTCTAGCAAGTGTAACAGTGATGATAATAGTAGTAACTTAGCAAGAACAATATAAGATAAATTCGTAGGCATTGGATCGGTGACTTGTTGGATGATATTCATCATGAGACAGTTATAACCTGGGGTGATATGGCACTAGCTCCAATTCGTCAATATAATGTAGGCATGTATTCCGTAAATAGTCATACATGCTTATGGAAAGAACTTGCATGACATCTTTTATCCTACCCTCCCGTGGCAGCGGGGTCCATATTGGAAACTAAGGGATATTAAGGCTTGCTTTTAATAGAGAACCAGAACAAAGCATTAGCACATAGTGAATACATGTACTCCTCAAACTACGGTTATCACCGGGAGTGGTCCCGACTATTGTCACTCTGGGGTTGCCGGATCATAACATGTAGTAGGTGACTATAACTTGCAAGATCGGATCTAAAACATGGATATAATGATGATAACATAAACGGTACAGATCTAAGTTCATGGCACCCGGGCCCAAAGTGACAAGCATTAAGCATAGCAAAGTGATAGCAACATCAATTTAGAACATAGTGGATACTAGGGATCAAGCCCTAACAAAACTAACTCGATTACATGATGAATCTCACCATAATCCTCACCGACCAGCGAGCCTACGAAGGAATTACTCACTCCCGGTGGGGAGCGTCATGGAATTGGCGATGGAGAAGGGTTGGTGATGACGAAGAACGAAGATCCACCTCTCCGGAGCCCCAAACGGAGTCCAGATCTGGCCTCCCGATGAAGAATAGGAGGTGATGGCGGCTCTGTCTCGTGGATCGCGATAATTCTTTCTTCCTGTTTTTTTGTAGAAAAATAGGATTTTATAGCATTGGTTTCAGGGTTTGCGGGGCCACCAGGTGGGGACAACCCACCTGGGCGCGCCAGGAGAGGGGGGCGCGCCCTGGTGGGTTGTGCCCACCCAGGTGCCCCTCTCCGGTAGGTCTTGGCTCCAGAATTCTTATTTATTGTATAAAAATTCCTCGTAAAGTTTCATTCCATTCTGAGAACTTTTATTTCTGCACAAAAACAACACCATGGTAGTTCTGCTGAAAACAACGTCAGTCCGGGGTTAGTTTCATTCAAATCATGCAAATTAGAGTCCAAAACAAGAGGAAAAGCATTAGGAAAAGTAGATACGTTGGAGACGTATCAAGATTGCACTTACCTGTTGTCCATGAGAAAACCCCAATCTGGGAGGGGTGGGTAGGCAGTGGAAGGAACATTGGCGTTAGTCGCTGCCGATAGCCAGTGTCGCTAGGGTGAGTTGCGAAAGGCGGTTGTATCTTGCAGGTGGCTGCAATCTGCAACGACATCCGGTTGCGACCTCAGGTGTGTGAGCAGAGTTGTAAAGATGGAGGGAACTGCAAGGCGGACAGGGGTGAGGAAGGAGGGACAAGGGTTTTCTCTCACAAAATGTGACGAGTCTTTTCGTATGGACTTGGCCCACATGTCATTGGGCGCATGGTTCTAAGGCCCAATTGTCAGTGAACGAATTGGAGGTAAAATATAGCTCAAAAAATGACTGAATGATTTTTGTGTGTGTTTAGGCATTACATTTACAGAACCATATGGCATTGGCATTACATTTAGTGAACCCTATGGCATTGGCTTCTTAATTAATATGTACACTACATAATATAATGGGGAAATTTTGTTTCTGGCACTCTAGATTTTGCCAATTACACTTATGCCACTCTCAAATTTGTCATTTCACCTTTGCTAGTCTTAGGTTTTGACAATGTATCATAATTGACATTTCGTGGAAGAAGTAAAAAAATAGAGTGGCAATTGTGATATATTGTGAAAAGCTACTGGTGACAGAAGTGAAATTAATATTTTCTGCTTGTGCCACAAAATGGGAATTGTGATACATTGTCAAAATCTACAGTGGCAAGAGCGTAATGTCCAATTTTAGAGTGCCATAAGCACAATTGGCAACAAATTAAGAGTGGCGAAAACTAACTTTTTCCTAATATAATTAGACATACATCTTAAGTTCCATATAGCATCTAAATGTGCATGCATATAGTGGCACTTAAAGCTTCACATAAGTTCACACTTTCTGACACTTAGGACATGACAAAAGTTTAGATGCATATCTTGCCACTTCAGCAATGACAGACAACAAACATGCATAAACATAGTATTGTACATCACTAGTTCCATCAAAACAGCATGCATAATTACGAGGGTTCAAGTAGCTCCAGCATCTGCAACACCTCTAGCATCGCCAGCCCCTACAATAGCACCTCCAGCATCGCCAACCCCTGCAACAGCACCTCCAGCATCACCTTCAGCATCTTCGTCGTCTTCATCCTCAAAAGCATTACGAGGGACATGCATGATGACAGTCCTGGTGATGCCATACAACTATGGGGTTCGTGGCATTAGGTGTGAAACTTTGGTTACCGTCATTAGTGCTTCAGCTTCGGTGCCTTCTGCTAACTTCAGGTTGCAGCTATGAATCAATGAAACGACTATTTGGTACTTGAATTTCACCAGAACCACATCCTTGATTTCATGATCAACTATCTTGAAGTCTAACTGACATAAAGCTGATGGAGAGCATATGCAACAGCAAATGCAGGTGAAAATAGGCCTCTCTTGACAGTGAACATGGCTACATCGTTAGCAATATAATATTCCAGATCCAACTTAACCTTAGTGGCATACACAATTTGAAGAACTTCAGGGGAATGATCATACAACTGAAATGCAAATAAATAACATTTTCATGAAAATCATGTGGAAATTCAGATTTATAACATTCTATTTCTAATCGGAGGAACCTAATCATCATCCATGTTGCCCATGTCTGAATTTATGGGATACACAACACAAACTAGGAATAAATACTGAAAGATTAGGACATAAATGTACATCGGGATTCAAGAACTGATAACGCTTGATTCCGTATTCTACAACTTCATCGATTGTCCGTGCAAGCCTTTTTCCCTAACATGCATGTCAAATAGATAATTAAGAAATCGCATAAATGTTCAGATTTGGGCGTTTGATTCATCCAAACAAATGAAAAACTAGCTAGCAAGCAGTACGAACAGCCTAGCCTTCGCCTTCACAGCTTGACAGAGGGTCCCACTGGAATCCATCATGCAGATTCAGATTCTTAAAGATCGGATGAAGCTTTGTGTGCTTCAAGAAGTCAAGAACAAGAGAGACAAATGGGGAAACTAGAAATTGAGGGGCAGTTTTCTGATGGTACAGGGAAGTTGGAAGAGCGGTGGTAACTATTCTGCGCATTCCTTCTCGATGCGGTCGAAGCTTATGTGAGAAGGCAGAGGAGAAGGCAGGCAAATTAGGAGCTGTCGATCCTCCATTTGGCGGCACATAGTGTTCAAAGGAAGGCGAGGAGGCAGCGGCACAGAGGCCATACATCGTGCATCCAATGACTGCGAATCAAAGTACATTCTTTTATTTATTTACTTTTAATGAAAAAATGAGGAGAAAACCAATTGTGTGCATGACTTTTAAAGAACTATTCTCGCAAGGTGATTCAAGATGATCATGTCTTGCTAAACCCTGAGTCCAACATCGTCATGTGGCAAGTTGAAATGTGAGGTAGAACTTGTGATCATCAATGGAGTCAGACGATCCGTGCTCAATATTGTTCATGACACATGGAAAAAGTAAAGTTCCGTTCAACACAAACTTCTTCCATCAAATCATGAAATGGAAAAAAACCCGCAATGGTGTGACAAAGTACAACAAAATGAGATACGCGGCATGAGTGGGTGCGCAATACATGTACAATGTGATTCCTACATCATGGAGAGCTTGTGTGCATGATTTTAAAAGTGTTATTCACACAAGGTGATTCAAAATGTGACCAAGTACAAGAAAATGAGATATGAGACTTGAGCGTGTGAAAGATACGTCTCCAATGTATCTACAATTTTTTATTGTTCCATGCTATCAAAGTATCAATCTTGGATGTTTTATATACATTTACAAGCAACTTTATATCATTTTTTGGGACTAACCAATTAACCTAGTGCCCAGGGCCAGTTGCTATTTTTTGCTTGTTTTTTGTTTTGCAGAATATCAGTACAAAACGAAGTCCAAATGCCACGAAATTTTTTGGAGATTTTTTTCTGGACATAATGAAGACTGGAATCTTCGGGAGAAGACCAGACATAGGAGCTGAAGGTAATATGCCCTAGAGGCAATAATAAAGTTGTTATTTTATATTTCCTTATTCATGATAAAGGTTTATTATTCATGCTAAAATTGTATTGATCGGAAATTTAAATACATGTGTGAATACATAAACAAATACCGTGTCCCTAGTAAGCCTCTACTGGACTAGCTCGTTGATCAAATATGGTTAGGGTTACCTAACCATAAACATGTGTTGTCATTTGATAACGGGATCACATCATTAGGAGAATGATGTGATGGACAAGACCCATCTGTTAGCTTAGCATATGATCATTCAGTTTATTGTTACTACTTTCTTGAATGTCAAATACATGTTCCTTTAACCATGAGATCATGTAACTCTCAAATACGGAGGAATACCTTGTGTGCTATCAAACGTTTCAATGTAACTGGGTGATCATAAAGATGCTCTACAGGTATCTCCGAAGGTGTTTTCTGAGTTGGCATGGATCGAGATTGGGATTTGTCACTCCGATTATTGGAGAGGTATCTCTGGGCCCTCTCGGTAATACACATCATAAGAAGCCTTGCAAGCAATGTGACTAAGGAGTTAGTTGCAAGGTGATGTATTACGGAACGAGTAAAGAGACTTGCCGGTAACGAGATTGAACTAGGTATGAAGATACCTGATACGTCTCCAACATATCTATAATTTTTGATTGATCCATGCTATTATATTATCTGTTTTGGATGTTTTATATGCATTAATATGCTATTTTATATTATTTTTGGGACTAACCTATTAACCTAGAGCCCAGTGCTAGTTCCTGTTTTTTCCCTGTTTTTGAGTTTCGCAGAAAAGGAATACCAAATGGAGTCCAAACGGAATAAAACCTTCGCGATGAATTTTCTTGGACCAAAAGACAACCAGGAGACTTGGAGATGAAGTCGGAGGAGCCAAGAGGCAGCCACAAGGATGGAGGGCATGCCCAGGGGTAGGGTGCGCCCCCACCCTTGTGGGCCTCTCATGCACCTCCTGACCTAATTCTTGCGCCTATATAATCCCATATATCCCCTATCGGGGGGATGAACCCCGGGCAGGCAACGGAACCCGGATCCTTTTCAAAAATAATGGGGCCAATATCGCCCCTCATTCCGGCTCACGCTTGGCCGGGTCGCTCAACCCGGCCAAGCCCCACTACCCGGCCTAATCCTCGACCCGACCAGACTCCTCAACTCGGCCCCAACAACCAACTCAAGACTTCCCCAACAAGCCAGCTCCACCCTTGGCATGTTCTCCAACCTGGCCGAGGGTCAGCGGCCGTCCCATCCCAGCCGTACGATGGGACGAGTCTCCACCTACCGATGACGAAGACAACAGTGCCCCGCCCATGCCTCTGGTCAGCCGGGTGCAGAAACAATGCCCCCACCTACCCGCTGACTAGGGCTGGCATGGCCACAGTGCAATCGTCGTCACCCATGACGCCAGCAAGCGGCGACCTGACAGAGCGCCACAGTAGCCGACTCAACCCGGCCACTCCCTGACGATCGACAAGATGGACAACAGTGCCCCCGTACCCGGCAGGTCCGGCGCCCGGGGAACCCGGCGAGACCTGGCACCCGGCGGGTCCATCACCGGGTTCCTGGACACTGACAACCCGGCCCTACAGCCTTGTAACATTACCATTGTAACCCTGGGGGGTTAACCTATAAAACCCCCAGGAGCCCTCATGCATACGGGCAACTCTCTCACTCGCATAGGCGAACTCACTCATCCACTCACTCACACCCCTAGCAAGCAACACCCAGGAGAGGGAGCTGCCTAAGCCTTGGCCAACCTTCCTTCTTCCTCCATACAGCTCTAGGAGCAACCTTGTACTGATACATATCAACTATACTCGGCAGGACTAGGGGCGTTATCTCTCCAGAGAGCCCCGAACCTGGGTATGTCTTGCGTCCCGTGCTCGCTCATGCCGACCTCGCCTCTGGAGCCCACCAGTGCCCTCGAGCCTCTTCCTATCTTTAGCCATCCCTTGGCATCTGCTGAGCGCCCACCACGACAGTTGGCGCCCACCGTGGGGCAGCTCGAGGTCCTGGCTGGGAGCATGCTTCAGACGGGGCTCCTCTCCGACTCCGACAAGCCGTCACGCTGGCGGACAACGTCATCGACGCACTCGCCGCCTCCTTCGCTGCAGTGCGCATCTCTGACGTGCCTGCGGCCGACGAGTACCCTAGCGAGGTACTTGACTTTTCCGACTCCCCCCTTTCCCTCGACGGCGGCACTCCCGTCAGGGCAATGGACCTCTGTGTGGAGGTCTTCGTCACTGACACCGGTGCCGCTTCCTCGTCCAGCGCAGCAAGGAAGGCCGCCGAAGCCAGGGTCGCAGCGGAGCGGGCCAGCCCGCCCAACCCGCTGCGCGCCACGAGGCAGAGCCTTTGCGTCCCCATCTGCACCGACATCGACGCCTCCGACATCGCCGAGGCCCGGACTCGTCTCGACGAGGACCGCCAGCGCCTGCTAGACCTCAACGAGACGCTCGCTGAGGGAGTCCTGGACTAAGGGGTCCTCGGGCGTCCGGTATGTTATCTATTGGGCCGGACTGATGGGCTGTGAAGACATGAAGGCCGAAGACTGTACTCGTGTCCGGATTGGACTCTACTTGGCGTGGAAGGGAAGCTTGGCGACCGATTATGAAGATTCCTTCTTATGTAACCAACTCTATGTAACCCTAGATCCCCCCGGTTTCTATATAAACCGGAGGGGGTAGTCCGGAAAGGATACACGCATTACCATAGTCATATAGGTTAGACTTTTAGGGTTTAGCCATTACGATCTCGTGGTAGATCAACTCTTGTAATACTCATATTCATCAAGATCAATCAAGCAGGAAGTAGGGTATTACTGAAGGAAATATGCCCTAGAGGCAATAATAAAGTATTATTTATTTCCTTATATCATGATAAATGTTTATTATTCATGCTAGAATTGTATTAACCGGAAACACAATACATGTGTAAATACATAGACAAATAGAGTGTCACTAGTATGCCTCTACTTGACTAGCTCGTTAATCAAAGATGGTTATGTTTCCTAGCCATAGACATGAGTTGTCATTTGATTAACGGGATCACCTCATTAGGAGAATGACGTGATTGACTTGACCCATTCCGTTAGCTTAGCACTCGATCGTTTAGTATGTTGCTATTGCTTTATTCATGACTTATACATGTTCCTATGACTATGAGATTATGCAACTCCCGTTTACCGGAGGAACACTTTGTGTGCTACCAAACGTCACAACGTAACTGGGTGATTATAAAGGTGCTCTACAGGTGTCTCCAAAGGTACTTGTTGGGTTGGCGTATTTCGAGATTGGGATTTGTCACTCCGATTGTCGGAGAGGTATCTCTGGGCCCACTCGGTAATGCACATCACTATAAGCCTTGCAAGCATTGTGACTAATGAGTTAGTTGCGGGATGATGTATTACGGAACGAGTAAAGAGACTTGCCGGTAACGAGATTGAACTAGGTATCGAGATACCGACGATCGAATCTCGGGCAAGTAACATACCGATGACAAAGGGAACAACGTATGTTGTTATGCGGTCTGACTGATAAAGATCTTCATAGAATATGTGGGAACCAATATGAGCATCCAGGTTCCGCTATTGGTTATTGACCGGAGAGGTGTCTCGGTCATGTCTACATAGTTCTCGAACCCGTAGGGTCCGCACGCTTAAAGTTAAGATGACAGTTATATTATGAGTTTATATGTTTTGATATACCGAAGGTTGTTCAGAGTCCCGGATGTGATCACGGACATGACGAGGAGTCTCGAAATGGTCGAGACATAGAGATTGATATATTGGAAGCCTATGTTTGGACATCGGAAGTGTTCCGGGTGAAATCGGGATTTTTCCGGAGTACGGGGAGGTTACCGGAACCCCCCGGTAACTTAATGGGCCTTAGTGGGCCTAGGTGGAAGAGAGGAGAGGAGGCTAGGGCAGGGCCGCGCCCCCCTTCCCCCCAGTCCGAATAGGACAAGGGGAGGGGGGGCGGCACCTCCCTTCCTTCCTCCCCTCCACCTCTTCCCCTCTTCCACTCCTAGTCCAACAAGGAAAGGGGGGAGTCCTACTCCCGGTAGGAGTAGGACTCCTCCTGGCGCGCCACACCTCCTAGGCCGGCGGCCTCCCCATTGCTCCTTTATATACGGGGGCACGGGGGCACCTCTAGACACACAATTGATATACGATATTTTAGCCGTGTGCGGTGCCCCCCTCCACCATATTACACCTCGATAATATCGTAGCGGAGCTTAGGCGAAGCCCTGCGTCGGTAGAACATCATCATCGTCACCACGCCGTCGTGCTGACGAAACTCTCCCTCAACACTCGGCTGGATCGGAGTTCGAGGGACGTCATCGAGCTGAACGTGTGCTGAACTCGGAGGTGCCGTGCGTTCGGTACTTGATCGGTCGGATCGTGAAGACGTACGACTACATCAACCGCGTTGTGTTAACGCTTCCGCTTTCGGTCTACGAGGGTACGTGGACAACACTCTCCCCTCTCGTTGCTATGCATCACCATGATCTTGCGTGTGCGTAGGAATTTTTTTGAAATTACTACGTTCCCCAACAGTGGCATCCGAGCCTGGTTTTATGCGTTGATGCTATGCACGAGTAGAACACAAGTGAGTTGTGGGCGATATAAGTCATACTGCTTACCAGCATGTCATACTTTGGTTCGGCGGTATTGTGAGATGAAGCGGCCCGGACCGACATTACGCGTACGCTTACGCGAGACTGGTTTCACCGTTGCGAGCACTCGTTGCTTAAAGGTGACTGGCGGGTGTCTGTCTCTCTCACTTTAGTTGAACCGAGTGTGGCTACGCCCGGTCCTTGCGAAGGTTAAAACAGCACCAACTTGACAAACTATCGTTGTGGTTTTGATGCGTAGGTAAGAACGGTTCTTGCTAAGCCCGTAGCAGCCATGTAAAACTTGCAACAACAAAGTAGAGGACGTCTAACTTGTTTTTGCAGGGCATGTTGTGATGTGATATGGTCAAGACATGATGCTATATTTTATTGTATGAGATGATCATGTTTTGTAACCGAGTTATCGGCAACTGGCAGGAGCCATATGGTTGTCGCTTTATTGTATGCAATGCAATTGCCAAGTAATTGTTTTACTTTATCACTAAGCGGTAGCGATAGTCGTAAAAGCAATAAGTTGGCGAGACGACAACGGTACTACGATGGAGATCAAGGTGTCGCGCCGGTGACGATGGTGATCATGACGGTGCTTCGGAGATGGAGATCACAAGCACAAGATGATGATGGCCATATCATATCACTTATATTGATTGCATGTGATGTTTAATCTTTTATGCATCTTATCTTGCTTTGATTGACGGTAGCATTATAAGATGATCTCTCACTAAAATTTCAAGATAAAAGTGTTCTCCCTGAGTATGCACCGTTGAGAAAGTTCTTCGTGCTGAGACACCACGTGATGATCGGGTGTGATAGGCTCTACGTTCAAATACAACGGGTGCAAAACAGTTGCACACGCGGAATACTTAGGTTAAACTTGACGAGCCTAGCATATGCACATATGGCCTCGGAACACGGAGACCGAAAGGTCGAGCGTGAATCATATAGTAGATATGATCAACATAGTGATGTTCACCATTGAAACTCCTCCATCTCACGTGATGATCGGACATGGTTTAGTTGATTTGGATCACGTAATCACTTAGATGATTAGAGGGATGTCTATCTAAGTGGGACTTCTTAAGTAATATGATTAATTGAACTAGAATTTATCATGAACTTAGTACCTGATAGTATCTTGCTTGTCTTGAGAAAGCAAAGTTGTTCCGTTGAATTTATCATCAATTGTAGATAAATGGCCCGTGCTGTTGTTCCGTTGAATTTTAATGCGTTCCTTGAGAAAGCAAAGTTGAAAGATGATGGTAGCAATTACACGGACTGGGTCCGTAACTTGAGGATTATCCTCATTGCTGCACAGAAGAATTACGTCCTGGAAGCACCGCTAGGTGCCAGGCCTCCTGCAAGAGCAACACCAGAAGTTATGAACGTCTGGCAGAGCAAAGCTGATGACTACTCGATAGTTCAGTGTGCCATGCTTTATGGCTTAGAACCGGGTCTTCAAACGATGTTTTGAACGTCATGGAGCATATGAGATATTCCAGGAGTTGAAGTTAATATTTCAAGCAAATGCCCGGATTGAGAGATATGAAGTCTCCAATAAGTTCTACAGCTGCAAGATGGAAGAGAATAGTTCTGTCAGTGAGCATATACTCAAAATGTCTGGGTATAATAATCACTTGATTCAACTGGGAGTTAATCTTCCGGATGATAGTGTCATTGACAGAATTCTTCAATCACTGCCACCAAGCTAAAAGAGCTTCGTGATGAACTATAATATGCAAGGGATGAATAAGACAATTCCCGAGCTCTTCGCAATGCTAAAGGCAGCGGAGGTAGAAATCAAAAAGGAGCATCAAGTGTTGATGGTCAGTAAGACCACTAGTTTCAAGAAAAAGGGCAATGGGAAGAAGAAGGGGAACTTCAAGAAGAACAGCAAGCAAGTTGCTGTTCAGGAGAAGAAACCCAAGTCTGGACCTAAGCCTGAAACTGAGTGCTTCTACTGCAAGCAGACTGGTCACTGGAAGCGGAACTGCCCCAAGTATTTGGCGGATAAGAAGGATGGCAAGGTTAACGAAGGTATATGTAATATACATGTTATTGATGTGTACCTTACTAATGCTCGTAGTAGCACCTGGGTCTTTGATACTGGTTCTGTTGCTAATATTTGCAACTCGAAACAGGGGCTACGGATTAAGCGAAGATTGGCTGAGGACGAGGTGACGATGCGCGTGGGAAATGGTTCGAAAGTTGATGTGATCGCCGTCGGCACGCTACCTCTACATCTACCTTCGGGATTAGTTTTAGACATAAATAATTGTTATTTGGTGCCAGCGTTGAGCATGAACATTATATCTGGATCTTGTTTGATGCGAGACGGTTATTCATTTAAGTTAGAGAATAATGGTTGTTCTATTTATATGAATAATATCTTTTATGGTCATGCACCCTTGAAGAGTGGTCTATTTTTAATGAATCTCGATAGTAGTGACACACATATTCATAATGTCGAAGCCAAAAGATGCAGAGTTGATAATGACAGTGCAACTTATTTGTGGCACTGCCGTTTAGGTCATATCGGTGTAAAGCGCATGAAGAAACTCCATACTGATGGACTTTTGGAATCACTTGGTACTTGCGAACCATGCCTCATGGGCAAGATGACTAAAACACCGGTCTCCAAAACTATGGAGAGAGCAACAGATTTATTGGAAATCATACATACAGATGTATGTGGTCCGATGAATATTGAGGCTCGTGGCGGATATCGTTATTTTCTCACCTTCACAGATGATTTGAGCAGATATGGGTATATCTACTTAATGAAACATAAGTCTGAAACATTTGAGAAGTTCAAAGAATTTCAGAGTGAAGTTGAAAATCATCGTAACAAGAAAATAAAATTTCTACGATCTGATCGTGGAGGAGAATATTTGAGTTATGAGTTTGGTCTTCATTTGAAACAATGCGGAATAGTTTTGCAACTCACGCCACCCGGAACACCACAGCGTAATGGTGTGTCCGAACGTCGTAATCGTACTTTACTAGATATGGTGCGATCTGTGATGTCTCTTACTGATTTACCGCTATCGTTTTGGGGTTATGCTTTAGAGACGACTGCATTCACTCTAAATAGGGCACCATCAAAATCCGTTGAAATGACACCTTATGAACTATGGTTTGGCAAGAAACCAAAGTTGTCGTATCTTAAAGTTTGGAGTTGCGATGCTTATGTGAAGAAACTTCAACCTGATAAGAACCTAAATCGGAGAAATGTGTCTTCATAAGATACCCAAAGGAGACTGTTGGGTACACCTTGTATCACAGATCCGAAGGCAAGACATTCGTTGCTAAGAATGGATCCTTTCTAGAGAAGGAGTTTCTCTCGAAAGAAGTGAGTGGGAGGAAAGTAGAACTTGATGAGGTAACTGTACCTGCTCCCTTATTGGAAAGTAGATCATCACAGAAACTTCCGATAATGATCATGACGAACCTCGAACCAGTTTCTGCGACACCTACGCCAATTAGTTGGGAAGTTAATGATAATGATCATGAAACTTCCGATCAAGTTATTACTGAACCTCGTAGGTCAACCAGATTAAGATCCGCACCAGAGTGGTACGGTAATCCTGTTCTGGAGGTTATGTTACTAGACCATGACGAACCTACGAACTATGAAGAAGCGATGGTGAGCCCAGATTCCGCAAAATGGCTTGAGGCCATGAAATCCGAGATGGGATCCATGTATGAGAACAAAGTATGGACTTTGGTTGACTTGCCCGATGATCGGCAAGCCATTGAAAATAAATGGATCTTCAAGAAGAAGACTGACGCTGACGGTAATGTTACTGTCTATAAAGCTCGACTTGTTGCGAAAGGTTTTCGACAAGTTCAAGGGATTGACTACGATGAGACCTTCTCACCCGTAGCGATGCTTAAGTCTGTCCGAATCATGTTAGCAATTGCCGCATTTTATGATATGAAATTTGGCAAATGGATGTAAAACTGCATTCCTGAATGGATTTCTGGAAGAAGAGTTGTATATGATGCAACCGGAAGGTTTTATCGATCCAAAGGGAGCTAACAAAGTGTGCAAGCTCCAGCGATCCATTTATGGACTGGTGCAAGCCTCTCGGAGTTGGAATAAACGCTTTGATAGTGTGATCAAAGCATTTGGTTTTATACAGACTTTTGGAGAAGCCTGTATTTACAAGAAAGTGAGTGGGAGCTCAGTAGCATTTCTGATATTATATGTGGATGACATATTGCTGATTGGAAATGATATAGAATTTCTGGATAGCATAAAAGGACCTCGGTGAAGCTGCATATATATTAGGCATTAAGATCTATAGAGATAGATCAAGACGCTTAATTGGACTTTCACAAAGCACATACCTTGACAAAGTTTTGAAGAAGTTCAAAATGGATCAAGCAAAGAAAGGGTTCTTGCCTGTACTACAAGGTGTGAGATTGAGTAAGACTCAATGCCCGACCACTGCAGAAGATAGAGAAAAGATGAAAGATGTTCCCTATGCTTCAGCCATAGGCTCTATCATGTATGCAATGCTGTGTACCAGACCTGATGTGTGCCTTGCTATAAGTTTAGCAGGGAGGTACCAAAGTAATCCAGGAGTGGATCACTGGACAGCGGTCAAGAACATCCTGAAATACCTGAAAAGGACTAAGGATATGTTTCTCGTTTATGGAGGTGACAAAGAGCTCATCGTAAATGGTTACGTTGATGCAAGCTTTGACACTGATTCGGACGATTCTAAATCGCAAACCGGATACGTATTTACATTGAACGGTGGAGCTGTCAGTTGGTGCAGTTCTAAGCAAAGTGTCGTGGCGGGATCTACGTGTGAAGCGGAGTACATAGCTGCTTCGGAAGCAGCAAATGAAGGAGTCTGGATGAAGGAGTTCATATCCGATCTAGGTGTCATACCTAGTGCATCGGGACCAATGAAAATCTTTTGTGACAATACTGGTGCAATTGCCTTAGCAAAGGAATCCAGATTTCACAAGAGAACCAAGCACATCAAAAGACGCTACAATTCCATCCGGGATTTAGTCCAGGTGGGAGACATAGAAATTTGCAAGATACATACGGATCTGAATGTTGCAGACCCGTTGACTAAGCCTCTTCCACGAGCAAAACATGATCAGCACCAAGACTCCATGGGTGTAAGAATCATTACTGTGTAATCTAGATTATTGACTCTAGTGCAAGTGGGAGACTGAAGGAAATATGCCCTAGAGGCAATAATAAAGTTATTATTTATTTCCTTATATCATGATAAATGTTTATTATTCATGCTAGAATTGTATTAACCGGAAACATAATACATGTGTGAATACATAGACAAACAGAGTGTCACTAGTATGCCTCTACTTGACTAGCTCGTTAATCAAAGATGGTTATGTTTCCTAGCCATAGACATGAGTTGTCATTTGATTAACGGGATCACCTCATTAGGAGAATGACGTGATTGACTTGACCCATTCCGTTAGCTTAGCACTCGATCGTTTAGTATGTTGCTATTGCTTTCTTCATGACTTATACATGTTCCTATGACTATGAGATTATGCAACTCCCGTTTACCGGAGGAACACTTTGTGTGCTACCAAACGTCACAACGTAACTGGGTGATTATAAAGGTGCTCTACAGGTGTCTCCAAAGGTACTTGTTGGGTTGGCGTATTTCGAGATTAGGATTTGTCACTCCGATTGTCGGAGAGGTATCTCTGGGCCCACTCGGTAATGCACATCACTATAAGCCTTGCAAGCATTGTGACTAATGAGTTAGTTGCGGGATGATGTATTACGGAACGAGTAAAGAGACTTGCCGGTAACGAGATTGAACTAGGTATCGAGATACCGACGATCGAATCTCGGGCAAGTAACATACCGATGACAAAGGGAACAACGTATGTTGTTATGCGGTCTGACCGATAAAGATCTTCGTAGAATATGTGGGAACCAATATGAGCATCCAGGTTCCGCTATTGGTTATTGACCGGAGAGGTGTCTCGGTCATGTCTACATAGTTCTCGAACCCGTAGGGTCCGCACGCTTAAAGTTACGATGACAGTTATATTATGAGTTTATATGTTTTGATGTACCGAAGGTTGTTCGGAGTCCCGGATGTGATCACGGACATGACGAGGAGTCTCGAAATGGTCTGACTGTACTCGGACTGAACTCGGAGGTGCCGTGCGTTCGGTACTTGATCGGTCGGATCGTGAAGACGTACGACTACATCAACCGGGTTGTGTTAACGCTTCCGCTTTCGGTCTACGAGGGTACGTGGACAACACTCTCCCCTCTCGTTGCTATGCATCACCATGATCTTGCGTGTGCGTAGGAATTTTTTTGAAATTACTACGTTCCCCAACAATTACCTCCATAGAGAGTGCCCGAACCTGGGTAAACATCGTGTCCCCCGTCTCCTGTTACCATCGATCCTAGACGCACAGTTCGGGACCCCCTACCCGAGATCCGCCGGTTTTGACACCGACATTGGTGCTTTCATTGAGAGTTCCACTGTGCCGTCGACGAAAGGTTCGATGACCCCTTCGATCACCTATGGTGATGCTGTCCAAGGAGAAACCTTCCTCCCCGGACAGATTTTCGTATTCGGCAGCTTCGTACTGCGGGCCAACTCGCTTGGCCATCTGGAGCAGATTGATAGCTACGTGCCTTGCCACCAGGTCAGATTTGGAAACTTGAACTATGTCGCGGATATCCGTGGAGACTTGATCTTCAATGGATTTGAGATAGCGGCGATCACTCCCCCTCGCTCTGATGAACATGACTTAAATCTGTCATCGGACCAGATTCTGGAGACGGTCCCTGTAATTGGTACGACCTTAGATCCGGAGCAGTTTGCACCATCCGAAGCCACAGAGTCCGCGGCGTTGGAACCGCACACAGACTCAACACCAAGCAATATCAGCGTCAACGGAATTCCGGACTCGTCTCCGGCTATAAGTTCCGAACCTCGCACGCCCCCGGACACCGAGTTGGATCGGTTATCAATCTTCGAGTTCAGCGCCGCAGATATCTTCCAACACTCGCCCTTCGGCGATGTGCTAAATTCATTGAAAAACCTGCCCCTGATAGGGTACTCACGGCCGATAATGGGGAATTTCGCTTCCCACCCGCCACCCACTTCATAGCCACTATCGAGGACTTAACCGACATGCGTGCTTATGGCTCCGAAGACATTGACGATATAGACGACGATGCCGACAAGGAGCAAGGCCAAGACCTGCCAGTCATCAGGTGTGGGACGGCCACCCCTTCATACGACGTGTACATGGTCGATACACTTAAAAAAGCTCGCGACAATGACAAGGGAGATCCAGTTGAGAATAAAACTCCTGAGATACAGTCTAAGTTCCGGCGCCCCAAACGCCGTTCCCAGTCACGCCACAACAACGATGGGACCGGAGAGAATAGCACCCCAGAAGGCACCGAAAACAATGAAGACCCTGTTGGAGCGAGATCCGAACAGGAGGAACAGGAAAACGGGCAAGCCAGCCCCGATGAACAGGCCCTGTCCAGCGACAATTCAGAGGACGACAACTACCTTCCGCTCTCCGATGATGAGCGGCGACGAAGACTTCATCGTACCCGAAGAGCCCCTCGAGCAGGAGCGCTTCAAGCGCGGGCTAATAGCTACGACAAGGAGCCAGAAAAAGAAGCAGCAGCAGCTTCAAGCTGACCAAGACCTACTCATCGACAGATGGACCGAAGTCCTGGTCGTCGAAGAATACGGCCTTAGTGGCCTAGCCAAAAGCTACCCAAAGCACAGATTGCTATATCAGTCCGATGACGGGGCGTTGGAGCCCATACCATCATCACACAATGCGGAAGGTCGCTGACAACTCTGTCCGAATAAAGAGGCAACTCAAGCTGAACACTAGACCGCCCCACCTCGCCGTAAAGGCAGGAACAACACAGGTCACGATTACCCAGACAGCCTGCGGAGGTACTCGGACAATAGAGCAGGATACGCAAGAGCGATCTACGGATCGCGTAAGCATGCTTCGACACGCGACGATGGCTACCTAATCGGACGTATCAAGCCCCACCATGCCCGAGCCGAAAACCGCAAAGGGACTCCTTCGGAGTTACGTCGTAGTGTGGCCCAACATAGAGGCGCCGCACACCCGCTTTGCTTCACTGATGAAGTAATGGATCATGAATTCCCCGAAGGAGTCAAACCCGTCAACATTGAATCATACGACGGAGCAACCGATCCCGCAGTGTGGATAGAAGATTTTATCCTCCACATCCATATGGCCCGTGGAGATGACCTCCACGCCATTAAATACCTCCCACTAAAGCTAAAAGGACCAGCTCGGCACTGGTTAAACAGCCTGCCTGAAAATTCCATAGGAAGCTGGGAGGACTTGGAAGAGGCTTTCCTCGATAACTTCGGAGCAACATATGTCCGGCCGCCGGATGCCGATAACTTAAGTCATATTGTCCAGCAGCCCGGAGAGTCAGCTAGGAATCTCTGGACTCGGTTCTTAGTCAAAAAGAACCAAATTGTCGACTATCTGGACGCGGAAGCCCTTGCGGCTTTCAGGCACAGTGTCCGGGACGAATGGCTCGCACGTCACCTCGGCCAAGAAGGACCTAAATCCATGACAGCCCTCACTGCTCTGATGACCCACTTTTGCGCGGGAGAAGACAGCTGGCTCGCTCGTAGAAGCAATAGCACCAGCGACCCAGGCACTTCTGGAATCCGAGATGGCAATGGCAAGCCACGACAAATCAAACACAACAGTCGCAATGATAATGCAAGATCATACGACATAGCGGTCAACCCCGGATTCAGCAACCCCAAGCCCGGTCAACGGAGGAATCCATTCAAGGCGAATCGAGACGAACCCTCCAACCTAGACAGGATACTGGACCGACCATGCCAGATTCATGGCCACCTCGATAAACCAGCTAATCATACTAACAGAAACTGCTGGGTTCTTAAACAGGCCGGCAAGCTCAACGCCGAACACAGGGGGAGGAGGCCGCCAGGCAACAGGGATGACGGAAAGGTTCACCAATGAAACACTGGGGGTCAGAAGCAATCTCCACCCGAGGATCAACTACTCCCAGAACGGAAATAGCAACCCGGCTTCCGCCGCCCACTCCGTACACCCACAAAATTTGTACCACGCATACATCATTACGCACTTAAGATACCCTGGGCATTGGTGGAAGCACAATACGGACAATCCTGCAAGCACTCCAGTAACATTTTTTATTCCCTTTTTTTATTTTTTCTTCTTATTTCGCTATCCTTTAAAAACAAGTGACGAACAGGATAAACATCTGAAACTGGCTCTATTGGAGTCCGGATCCGTATACTCACCTAAGGGGCTATTTCCATCAAGGATGCTCCCCACCGAGGACTGGCGGCGCAGACGTGCGACAGGAGGTCAAAATAAATTTTTGTAGACCGCACTCTCTACTTCTTGAGCCTGTACTATGCTTGTTCCTCCGCCTCCAACCCCGAGCATGTCAAATAGCCGGGAGGATGGCTTTTATATATATCATAAGTAATCATTGGCATACCGCTTAGTTCCTAGTAAAACATATCCAAACTAATCATCCGTGTTGTCTCGCCATGGAATACAGCTGCCATGGTTGTTTCACAAATATACCTCGGCATAACCTGCCAGGGGCTCGGTATGGGAACAAATGAGTCGCCAGCAAAAGCCCGAATAGCTCTACAGCGTACTTCGGCGTCGCAAGTTTGGCCTTATATGCATCAGCTCCGAATCATTGTCTTGGGTCAATAGTTGGGTTGCCCCGCTCCTGTGCTTGCTACCCTAAGTTCCGCTCTATCGGCTAGGGTAGTAAAGGGAGAACTACTGCGATTGTGCCCTGGTCTAAACCGGACGAGCACCTCAGTAGAGAAAGCCGAAAACTGACTGTCATGATGCGGCGAGAGCTGGTCAACCACTTGACGACTTCTTGGAATCTTTAGCGATTCTCCGTGTCACACGAGGGATCTTTTTCAGATCAAATATGTAAGGCACCATACGCCGCATACATACCAGGGGCTATGTCGTAGCCCCACAATAAAACTCCTATGGCTAAGTGAAAGTGTTAACGCCCTATAGTCCGATTGCCTGGTTCGCCGCATTATCACCTCCTTCATGGACCAAGACGTTGGATAAAGAGTGATTAAATGCTTTTCCGAACACCCCCGTACTTCTTACGAGGGGGCTGAAGCCGACGACTGGAAAACTTTCAGATTATATTAAAACGGCTGCACAGGAGGAATTCAAGCTTTCGAGCAAAACATAAAAATAGATTAACTATAAAATTGTCTTTTACAATTTCATACACCTCACTCGAACATTATGTCTTTCGAGCACTGACCCTCTATCAAGCGGGCGGCCTCTAGGACGTCTTCAAAATAATGCTCCGGTTCCGGACGGTCCTTGCCTTTGGGTGGACTCTTCGTCGCAACATCGATGGCCTTCATCTTCCCCCAGAACGTCTTGACTCGGGCAAAAGCCATCCGTGCACCCTCAATGCACGTTGACCGCTTCACAGCGTCGATACGCGGCACCGCGTCAACAAGCCTCTGCACCAAACCGAAATAGCTATTCGGAACAGGCTCGGTTGGCCACAACCGGATTATGACATCCTTCATGGCAGCGCCGGATATCCTATGAAGTTCGGCCCATTGGGACAACTGTTCATTGAGCAACAGAGGGCGCTTTGATGCGCCAAACTGCGACCAAAAAAGCTTCTCCGTTGCATACCCATCTCGCGCTTGGTAATACTGCGCCGCATCGGAAGAACTCTTCGGCAAGTCCAAGAACTCGTCCGGAGAACTCCACACTTGGTTAAGCTGAGCATAGTTCGGGTCACCGAACTTAGTTTGCAGCAGAAAGGGCTTTCCAGCCGCAATCTCCCTAGCCTGCCGAACCTCCTCACGGGCTGCTCTGGATTCCGATCGCGCTTCCCTCGCCTCTTGTAAGGCCTTGTCCAGTTCAGCCGTTAAGGCTTTATTCTCCTTCTCCAGAAATTCACAGCGGCCAGTGGCATTTTCCAGTTCGAGCGCCACCATGGATATCTTCTCCTCGTCTTGGCGCCGTGCAGCTTGTTCGGCTTTTAGCTCAGCCGATGCCTTTTCGGCAGCAGCATTGCTACGCCGGGCCTGCTCCTTGGCCGGGCCAGCTCCGCTCGAAGAACTTCAACGGCGGCAGCACCATCTGCAGCCACGCATACTCCAGCATAAAATTTAGCATCATGCTTATACCACAAAAATGTATGGGATTGCCCCGAATACATACCTTGCGACTCGTCAAGACGCATATTGATTAATGCAAGATCATCCCCTGCCACATCAAGCTTCCGCTGCAGCTCGGCAATTTCCATAGTCCGGGAAGTGGCCAAGGGGGAAGCAGCCTGTGTTCAAAGTTCATCAGGTTAGTCCTCAAACGATCCTTTTCGATCCTCCGTTTGCTTCCTAGTGGAAGACAACCCGAGTCTCAGGGGCTACTACCTATACACAGGCGCATCTTTGCAAATGAAACATAGCTGAAAAACATTATGTCACAAACCTCGAAGCCCTTCAGTAGGCTCATGAAGGCTTCATTTAATCCGCTCTTCGCGGACAAAATCTTCTCAATCACTGTACCCATCAAGGTACGCTGTTCCCCCGAGACAGATGCTTTCCGCAACATGTCCCGCAATATATCCGGAGTCTCCAGGTCTCCAGAAGCTGCTCCAAAAGCACAATCATCCTTTGAAGGAATCTGTTCACCCATCTACAAATTCACTGTCGGCTGTGAACCAGACACTCTGGGGCCTTTGTTATCATCAGCCCCGGAGTCCCGGATGGTCGGAGGTCCACCTTCGGGTACTGCCTCTTTTTTCCCCTGGTCTAAAGGGACCCTCCGCGATGACACTTCAGAGTCATCCGCCTTATTGGGCGAAGAGGTTGGAGGAGGCATTTCGCTCTCCATCATCTCTGGGAGGAGACTTCCCGAAGAAGAGGATCGCCCAGAAAAACTATGTGCCGACCTGTAAAAATGCATAAACGCGTTACGTATATCTTCGGTAACAGCAACGGACCGGGGCGCTATCAAAGTACTCTGGATTCACTTACGGTTTGGCAGAGGGCTTATTCCCTTATTGGAGCTGTTTAACGGCGTTGCTTTCCAAACCCAAGCCGCTCGATGGTGGCATCTTGCCCTTCTTGGAAGACCGCCCCTCCCAATCTTCGGAGGCGGCCCTTTTCCTCCTGCTTGGAGAAGGGATACTGGGTCCTTTTCCGCCTCCATCTTCGGGCGAGAAAGGTTGATTTCTCCGGACTCAGTGTCCGATTTACCTCCGGAACCAAGGTCATCTTGGGTCTTCTCACCCACCCCTGCTGGTGCCTGGCATGGCGCCGAGGCCAACATCCTTGTTAACACAGGAGTAGCTGAGTCTTCAGGAAGGGGAGCCGGACACCTAATCCGTTCCACCTTCTTTATCCAGCCCTGAAAAAAAGGATGATACTGTCGGTATCTTGCCACTGGGTATCTGACTATAAGGTATTCTGTAAACGGGTACTTACCGAGGTGTCCGGATGGTTGCAGTCTAGGCCGACATCTTCGGTGGTGTCCGGCCATTGCCTTCGTTTCCCGAAGAATAATCTCCACATTCCTTCGTGCGTAGTGCCGAAGAAGTGCTGAAGAGTCGCGGCCCTTCTGGATTGAACTCCCATAGGCGGAGAGGCCGTCGCTGGCACGGCATGGTCTGACGAACTAGCATTACTTGAACAACGTTGGCTATGTCGATGTCCCTCTCAATGAGGCTTCGGATGCGACTTTGCAGAGTTCGCACATCATTCGTTGATCCCCAATCCAGCCCCTTGTTAATCCACAATGCAAGCTGAATTGGGGGCTGGATCGAAAGGCAGGCGCAGCTGCCCACTTGGAGCCACGGGGCTCGGTGATATAGAACCACCCCTGCTGCCATAAATCGGAGATTTGGCGAAGGATCCTTTCAGCCAAACAGCGCTAGCAAGCTTGCTCACAGTAGCGCCACCGCACTCAGCTTGCTCCCCTTCTATCGCTTGCGGCTTCACATCAAAGTCTTGAGCCACAAACCGAAGTGCGGAGGAGTTCGGAGGAAGGCTTCGCATGTGACGATAAACGCCGAGATAAGAAGAATAGAGTCCGGGGCCAGATCATGAAAATCTAGCCCGTAATAGAACATGAGCCCTCGGACGAAGGGGTTAAGTGCAAACCCTAACCCGCGAAGGAAGTGGGACACGAACACGACCCTCTCGCCGGATCTGGGGGTGGGAATAACCTGCCCCTCGGCAGGAAGCCGATGATGGATTTCCGCGGTCAGGTACCTCGCCGCCGAAGCTTTGCAATATCTCCCTCCGTGACAGAAGAAGCTACCCACCGGCCTTGACGGCTGGATCCGGACATGATTGGGGCTTGTGGCGACCGAAACCCGGGTGTTGGAACTCGGGTAGCAGGGGTCGAGGAAGAAGCAAGCGTGGAAGAAAAAGACGGGTCTGTACCCCTATATAAAGGCTGCGAATATCAAACGTCTCCTTCAGGCCTCGAAAACTTGCTTGTTTCCAAGGAGTTGTACCCAAGCGACGGTTGGGTTACCCACGTCCGGGTTGACAGGAATCCCTTAAAAAGGGAGGCACGATCTCCGCTTGGATAAGACATGCCAATAAAACCGCGTCTTGAGACGTGGGGCGACGGGCCAGCTAAAGCGGTTCGCAAATAATGGCCGAAGCAGGCGTGATGTCATATTACCAAAAAGTTGTCGAGGGATTTAACTCGTAAAAAGATATATCCTCTGCAGTTGTGTATACAAGTCCGGATACAATCAATACATCTGAAGACTATCTTGGAGTTCAGAAAAAGGGGAACCCGCCTTGAAATTCCGAAGACAATCTGCGCGCCGGACTCCTCGTCATTGAAGCCAGGTTTAGGGGCTACTGTGGGAGTCCTGGACTAAGGGGTCCTCGGGCGTCCGGCCTGTTATCTATTGGGCCGGACTGATGGGCTGTGAAGACATGAAGGCCGAAGACTGTACCCATGTCCGGATTGGACTCTACTTGGCGTGGAAGGCAAGCTTGGCGACCGATTATGAAGATTCCTTCTTATGTAACCGACTCTATGTAACCCTAGATCCCCCCGGTGTGTATATAAACCAGAGGGGGTAGTCTAGAAAGGATACACGCATTACCATAGTCATATAGGTTATACTTTTAGGGTTTAGCCATTACGACCTTGTTGTAGATCAACTCTTGTAATACTCATTTTTTTGATTGGAAACAGTGAGGCAACAGCCCCACAGTACTTTATTAAAACTCAAGCAAACAAACAAGATACAAAAGGTTCTGGTAAGAAAAGAGAAAAGCTACTCACCTAGGCTACTTACCTATGGCCCTATGTACAAATTTACAATGTGGGCAATATAATACAAACAGCCAGTTAGGGCAGAGAATTAATCCAATGCAGCAGCAAAGGTTTTAAACTAGGCTTAAATCTGTGGGAGAGCAGAGTTATATCATGGATGAAATTTCTCCTCCATGCTGCGAAGGTATGTCTCTCATTTCTTAAGATTCTTCCATTCCTCAATAACCAGACATTCCAAGCAGCAAGATAAACAACCTCCTTGAAAAAAGGGTGACCAAAACTCTTCCTGGCTGCAATGAGACACTCAGAAGGACACAGGCCAGCAAGCCATTGAATTTGCAAATAATTCTAGACTCTTGTGCTGAATTGGCAGGTGAAGAAAAGGTGCATTCTGTCCTCATGGGCTTGTCCAGGGAATAAGGGACAGGTATTGTCCTCCTGCGGCGATCTCCAGTGCCTCCTAACCAGGAGATCACGGGTGTTTACTCTATCATTAAGCATCAACCACACAAACACCTTGATCTTCATTGTTGATCTACTCTCCCAGATCCATTTAGCTGGCATATCAACACGAATATGGGCATGCATCATTACATAGTAACTTTTGGCAGCAAATTTTCCTTTGCCGGGGATCCATGACCAAGAATCATTGAGACTTTCATCTATTTCCATATGAGCCAAGCCATTCTGCACTGTGATCATTTCCTCCATTGCTTCTGTTGATAAAGGCAAATGGAAGAGCTCAGACATATCAAGAGTGTTGAGGACATCTCTGACAGAAACCTTATCATCAATTGCAAAAGAGAAAATCCTAGGAAACCTTTCTCCGAGAGGAGTAGAGGATCCTAAAAAAACCCAAGCATCAAACCAGAAGAGAACAGAGTCCCCCATGTTGATCATCACCTCACAGTGCTGTCTGAAAATTTCATTTAGTTTAATTATGTCCCTCCACATTTAGTAGCCACACAGAACAGTTCCATGGGGCACAACTCCATCATAATAAGTGTTCCATATGAGAGATACCCATGGGATATCAGCTTCATTATAAAACTTGAAAAGATGTTTGGTAAGGAGTGCTCTGTTTTGGATATTCAAGTTAATAATACCCATGCCACCTTTGTCTTTAGGCCTACATACTAAAGGCCAAGCTGCCAAGGATTGTCTGGGAGTGTCAGAATTTCCCCTCCATAAGCACTATCTCATAATTCTCTCAAGATGCTTGATGATACCAGCTGGCAGACATAAGCTGCAAAGGAAGTATATGGGCAAAGAGGATAATACAGACTGGAGCAATTGCAATCTTGCTCCCTGATTAAGGAGACAGGAGCTAGCAAACAATCTTCTTTCAACCCTGTCCACCACTGGGAACAATTCTTGAATTGTTGGCTTGGAGGTGCCCACAGGAAGCCCAAGATAGGTAAAAGGGAGGGTTCCAACCTGACAACCAAAAAAGCAGCCAAGCGTGCAGTTTCTGCCTCATCCACATTAATGGGCAGAATACGTGATTTGTAAAAATTGACTCTAAGCCCAGTGGAGGCATGAAAATCCTGTAGCATATCTTCAAGAGCCAGGAGTTGAGAATCAACCGCAGGAACAATGAGGAGAGTATCATCCACATACTGAACAATAGGAAATTCTTTATCATGTGTTTCAATGGGTAAAGAAATCACTCCATTTCTCAACATATCATTCACCAAAGTTTGCAATAAATCGGTAGCCAGAACAAAAAGGAGGGGTGATAAAGGTTCCCCTTGTCTCACACCCCTTTTGCAAATAAATTGTTTTCCAGGAACTCCATTGAAGATAATAGAAGAAGTACCAGATGACAAGAGCTCTTTAATCCAGCCAATCCATTTGCTATCAAAACCTTTGTGTTTCAGAAGTTTGAGGATAAGGTCATGCTGCTATATCAAAGGCCTTTGCAAAATCTAGTTTGAGAATCAAAATGGGCTTTTTGGATTTATGGCACTGATGGATGTACACCAGAGTCCAAGCAATGCAATCCTGTATAGATCTAGACTTAAGAAACCCATATTGATTTTTGTGAATGCATCTGAGGATAACCTGCTGCAACCTGTTGGCAAGGAGCTTCGTCAGGAATTTCAAGCAGGTATTTGTTAGAGAAATGGGCCTGAAATCATTGGGACCCTCAGGTGAAAGTTTCTTGGGGATTAAAGTGATCAAAGACCCATTGATGTTACTAATTGTAATCTTGCCATCATAAAAATCCTGGAAGAGCTGCAAAAAATCCTGCTTGATAATGTGCCAACATCTCTTCACAAACAAACCTGTACAACCATCAGGTCCAGGTGCTCTATCAGTGGGCAGAGATTTGAGAACTTCATTTATTTCATCCTCAGAAAAGGGGGCAGACAAGTTGTTCAGACCTTCCACAGGCTCAATCAAAGAATCAAGATCAAATTTCATATCAATCCCTGTAGAAACACCCATTCGCTCTTTAAAAGTGCCCCATAACATACTAGCCATTTGTTGATGGTCAGAGACAACATTTCCATCATCATCTTGAAGTGAAGAAATAGAGTTTCTCCTAAACCTTTCAGTGGCCATTGCTTGGAAGAATTTGGAGTTCTCCTCCCCAACTTTGATCCATCGATCTGATAGTGCATCATTGTTTCCAGTAAATAAACTGCAAGTGGAGAAGGTCCTCAACATGGAGCTTCACAATTTTCCTGAAATTGAACTCAGGTCTGGTTAGAGCCCTTAATTCTTCCATGTTATCAAAAAACAGAACCACCTGATTGCAAGCTTGAATGGCTTTCTTGAGCTTAGACAGACTGATCTACCAATGCTTAAGAGCATATCTCAGCTGTTTGAACTTTTCAGTTAACCTGGTAGCATAATTAGATTTCATTGTGGGAGCATTCCATAACTGCTCCACACAATCAAAGAAGCCAGGTAAATCCACCCAATAATTTTCAAATCTAAAGATCTTTGCCTTGGGTATAGTTGTTGCAATTGAAACTACACAGGGGACATGATCAAAGGCAGTTCTTGCATGTGGATGGACCGTTGTGTTGGGATAATCATTGATCCAAGTGGAGGAAGTAAAGAACCAATCCAGCTGTTCCAACAGTGGATTTTCTTGCATGTTAGACCAAGTGCAAGATCTTTCTTTTAAAGGCAACTCAAGAAGTCCAAGATGACCAATTATCTCATTAAAGAGGAACATATAATTAATATCCCCACCTGGCAAATTTCTGTTATCAAGGGATCTTATGAAATTAAAGTCCCCCACGAGAAGCCAATTATCACCCACTTGGATCTGCAAGTTGTAAAGCCACTGAACAAAATCATCTTGAGTTGGTCCTTGACAGGGTCCATAGATATTAACCAAAGTCCAACTGCTTGCATTGCGTATGGATGTAAAGGAAACAATAACACCATAGGTTTTTGTATCCACTAGTATGCCAGAGAAAACATTGGAACACCACAGCACAAGAATGCCACCCGAGGCCCCAACAGATGGTGAGTACACAAAGTTATCAAAACGTCTGGGGCAAAACATTTGGGGTAATACTCATATTCATCAAGATCAATCAAGCAGGAAGTAGGGTATTACCTCCATAGAGAGGGCCCGAACCTGGGTAAACATCGTGTCCCCCGTCTCCTTTTACCATCGATCCTAGACGCACAGTTCGGGACCCCCTACCCGATCCGCCGATTCTGACACCGACACTCGCCGTCACACAGCGCCGCCTCGACTCCGCTCAGCTGGAGCGCAACGCCGCCTACGGCTTCACGCCGGACGCGCCCGAGCCAAGCCGGGTCGCTGACGTACGGGCCCGGGGCAGCACGATCGGGCGCTTTCGGTGCCATCCCTCCCGTCTACGAGACTCCTGAGAAGAACATGAGCGCTTCCCAAGCGGCTGCGGTCAGCCTGGATCAGCTCGCAGGCGAAGAGCTGCAGGACCGCCTCAAGAGGGTGAACGACCTCCTCGCTGCGGCCAACGCGCAGAAGGACCGCCTCAACCAACTCGCCAAGCTGGCCGGATCCGGCTCCGCCACGTCGCTGGACCCGACGACATACAGCACACGGCGTCTTCACCACCTGGCGAGGCGCACTCCGGCTGCACCCAGACCCGGCACAACCCCGCCCCGACGACTGCCAGCGGCTTGGGCGACGAGCCGGTCTCGGAGGCCCGACGCCGACTCGACCCTCTGCTCCAGCCTGGTCGACGTCCGACTGGAGCCGACCCGCCCCCCCGCGGTGCGGTCACCGACCGACTGGGCCCGCTCGCCACCGCCTCGACCGACTCGCCCTCTCCCATGAGGTGGAGGAGACCGGCCCCGTCAGGCCAGCATGCTTCGGGCCGCGCATCCCAGGTGAGCCCTTTACTAAAGGGTTCATGCTCCCCTGCGACACCCCCAAGTACAACGGCACCGTGAAGCCGGAGGACTGGCTCACGGACTACACTACCGCCATCGGCATCACCGGCGGCAACCACCGCCTCACCGTGCGCTACACGCCCCTCATGCTCCAGGGGTCGGCCCGCAACCTGGTTGAACAGTCTGCCGACGGGCAGCATCAACGCGTGGGTCGACTTCGAGCAGGCCTTCGTACGCAACTTCCCCGGCACTTACAAGCGACCCGGCCACCCCAGTTAGCTCGCCATGTGCGTGCAGGGGCCAGCGGAAACCAGCCGCGAGTACCTCGCACGCTGGACTGAGCTCCAGAACAGCTGCGAGGGCGTCCACGAAGTCCAAGCGATCCAATACTTCCTCAACGGGTGCCGGGATGGCACCCTCCTCAAACACAAGCTCTTACGCTCCAAGCCGGCCACGATGGCCGCGCTCATGGTGACGGCGGACAAGTACGCCAACACCGACTCCGCCAGGAAGATCCAGGTGGCGCTGGACGAAGCCGGCAAAGTAGAGCCGGTTCCCCCCGAAGCCGGCCGGCGAAGGAAGCCGGCAACAGCACAGCCAGCAGAACAACAAGCGCAAGGCCGATCAGCCGGCCCAAATCTATGACAACCGGCTCGTCGCAGCCGCCAAGCAGGCGCCCGCGACCGACCCGGCCGCCAAACGCCGGCAGAGCGGCAAAACGATGTGGCAGCCCGCTATGAGCTTCGAAGAGATGCTCGACGCTCCCTACAAGCACCACAGCGGCGCAAGGCCGTCCACGCACACGCCTCGGCAGTGCGCCATCACCAAGCGCCTCCTGAGGGGCAACATCCCGCCTCCTCCGGCCCCGGCTTCGGGAGCGGGGCAGCCACCTCCGCCCCCTCCGCCGCCAACGGCTGGCAGCGCGATGCGCGATGACGCATACCCGGCCTAGGACGCGACCTACGTCGTCTTCACCAGCCTCGGCGATGACAAGCGCAGTGAGAGCCTCCTTCGGTAGGAGGTAAACACCGTCGACCCGGCCAAGCCGGAGTACATGCACTGGTCAGAGCGCCCGGTCACCTGGACTCGGGAGGACCACCAGGCCGTTATGCCAAACCCGGGAGGTTACGCCCTCGTCCTCAACCCTACCATCATCACACCTCGGCGCACGTGCAAGTTCTCCCAGGTTCTCAACGACGGCGGCAGCCGCATCAACATCCTCTACCGCGACACCCTGACCAAGCTCGGCCTCGAGGCCAAAGACCTGGAGCCAACCCGGACGATCTTCCACGGCATCGTTCCCGGCCTCTCCTACTCCCCGATCGGCCGGATCCGGCTCAATGTCCTGTTCGGCGACAACAGCCACTCCCAACATGAGCCGATCTGGTTTGAGGTGGTGGACCTATCCAGCGCGTACCACGCACTGCTGGGCCGGCCCGCGCTCGCCAAGTTCATGGCGGTCCCCCACTACGCCTATCTGAAGATGAAGCTGCCGGGTCCGAAGGGCCTCATCACTGTCGCCGGCGACTACCGCAAGTCCATAGAGTGCGCCCGAGACGGCACCAAGCTGGCCGAGTTGCTGGTCCAAGCCGAGGAGCGGCGCCAGCTCGACCGGATCGTCGCCTTGGCCCAAGAGGCGTCGGCCGCGCCGATCCCGGCCGAGGAGCCGGCCGACGAGGCCTCGTTCAAGCCCTCCAAGGAGACCAAGAAAGTGAAGCTAAACCCAGAAGATCCCTGCTGTAGCAAGTACGTTGTCATGGGCACCCACCTCGACAGCAAATAGGAAGGCGAGCTCGCCGACTTCCTCCGTGAGAATCGGGATATTTTCGCATGGACCCCAAAGGACATGCCGGGTATCCCGAGGAAGTACGCCGAGCACAAACTCCACGTCCGCAAGGACGCCAAGTCTGTCCGTCAACCCCTGCGACGTTTTTCCGAAGAAAAGAGAAGAACAATTGGTGAAGAGGTCGCCAAGCTCTAGGCGGCCGGCTTCATCATGGAAGTGTTTCACCCCGAGTGGCTGGCCAACCCAGTCCCCGTCCTGAAGAAAACAAGACCTGGCGCATGTGTATCGACTACACAGCCCTGAACAAGGCCTGCCCCAAAGACCCGTTCGCCCTCCCGCGGATTGACCAAGTCATCGACTCCACTGCCGGGTGTGAGCTCCTGTCCTTCCTGGATGCTTACTCCGGCTATCACCAGATCAAGATGGAACCGGCCGACACCCTGAAGACGTCCTTCATCACGCCCTTCGGGGCGTATTGCTACATCACCATGTCGTTCAGCGTGAAGTACACCGTCACCACATTCCAGCACTGCATGCAGAAATGCCTCCTGTCGCAACTCGACAACAACATCCATGTCTATGTGGATGACATCGTGGTGAAGACCAAGCAGCACCTCATGCTCCTCGATGACCTGAAGGAGACCTTCGCCAACCTGCGCGAGTACAAGGTCAAGCTCAACCCAGAAAAGTGCGTTTTCGGCATCCCGGCCGGAAAGCTACTCGGCTTCCTCGTCTCGGAGCGCGGTATTGAGGCAAACCCGGAGAAAATGAAGGCCATCGAGCGCATGCGCAAGCCGGCTCGGTTGCGCGATGTCCAGAAATTCACCGGCTGCTTGGCCTCGGTCAGCCGGTTTCTCAGCCGGCTGGGCGAGAGGGCCTTGCCGCTATATCAGCTGATGAAGAAGACGACGCCGTTCGAATGGAACGACCAGGCGGACGAGGCTTTCTGGGATCTCAAGCGCATCATCTCCACCGCACCAGTCCTGGCCGCACCGGTCGAGAAGGAGCCGCTGTTGCTCTATATCACCGCGACCTCACGATCGGTTAGCACGGTGATGGTGGTCGAGCGACCAGAGAAGGACAAGGTCCAAGCCATCCGGTGTCCTGTCTACTACCTGAGCGAGGTGCTCTCCGCCTCGAAGCAGAACTACCCGCACTACCAGAAGATGTGTTTGAAGGAAATATGCCCTAGAGGTAATAATAAAGTTATTATTTATTTCCTTATTTCATGATAAATGTTTATTATTCATGCTAGAATTGTATTAACCGGAAACATAATACATGTGTGAATACATAGACAAACAGAGTGTCACTAGTATGCCTCTACTTGACTAGCTCGTTGATCAAAGATGGTTAAGTTTCCTAACCATAGACATGAGCTGTCATTTGATAAACTGGATCACATCATTAGGAGAATGATGTGATTGACTTGACCCATTTCGTTAGCTTAGCACTTGATCGCTTTAGTTTACTGCTATTGCTTTCCTCATGACTTATACATGTTCCTATGACTATGAGATTATGCAACTCCCGATTACCGGAGGAACACTTTGTGTGCTACCAAACGTCACAACGTAACTGGGTGATTATAAAGGTGCTCTACAGGTGTCTCTGATGGTACTTGTTGAGTTGGCATAGATCAAGATTAGGATTTGTCACTCCGATTGTCGGAGAGGTATCTCTGGGCCCTCTCGGTAAAGCACATCACTATAGGCCTTGCAAGCAATAAAACTAATGAGTTAGTTGCGGGATGATGCATTACGGAACGAGTAAAGAGACTTGCCGGTAACGAGATTGAGCTAGGTATTGAGATGCCGACGATCGAATCTCGGGCAAGTAACATACCGATGTCAAACGGAACAATGTATGTTGTTATGCGGTTTGACCGATAAAGATCTTCGTAGAATATGTAGGAACCAATATGAGCATCTAATTTCCGCTATTGGTTATTGACCGGAGACGTGTCTCGGTCATGTCTACATAGTTCTCGAACCCGTAGGGTCCGCATGCTTAAAGTTCTGTGACGATCGGTATTATGAGTTTTTGTGTTTTGATGTACCGAAGGTAGTTCGGAGTCCCGGATATGATCACGGACATGACGAGGAGTCTCAAAATGGTCGAGACGTAAAGATCGATATCTTGGAAGCCTATATTTGGACATCGGAATGGTTCCGGGTGAAATCGGGATTTTACCGGAGTACGGGGAGGTTACCGGAATTCCCCAATAATTGTATGGGCCTTAATGGGCCATAGTGAAGAGAGAGAGAGAGAGAGGAGGCCAGGGCAGGCCGCGCGCCCCCTCCCCCTCTGGTCCGAATTGGACTAGGAGGGGGGCGGCGCCCCCCCTTTCCTGCCTCCCTCTCTCCCCCTTCCTTCTCTCCTAGTCCAACTAGGGAAGGGGGGAATCCTACTCCCGGTGGGAGTAGGACTCCTTCAGGGCGCACCATAGGGGCCGGCCCTCTCCCCCTCCTCCACTCCTTTATATACGTGGCCAGGGGGCACCCCATAGACACACAAGTTGATCATTGATCTCTCTTAGCCGTGTGCGGTGCCCCCTCCACAATAATCCACCTTGGTCATATCGTAGTGGTGCTTAGGCTAAGCCCTGCGTCGGTAACTTCATCAACACCGTCATCACGCCGTCGTGCTGACGAAGCTCTTCCTCGAAGCTCTACTGGATCGTGAGTTCACGGGACGTCACCGAGCTGAACGTGTGCTGAATACGGAGGTGCCGTACGTTCGGTACTGAGGATCGGTCGATTGTGAAGACGTACGACTACATCAACCGCGTTTTCATAACGCTTCCTCTTTCGGTCTACGAGGGTACGTGGACACACTCTCCCCTCTCGTTGCTATGCATCACCATGATCTTGCGTGTGCATAGGATTTTTTTTGAAATTAGTACGTTCCCCAACAGTGGCATCCGAGCCAGGTTTGTGCATAGATGTTATATGCACGAGTAGAACACAAGTGAGTTGTGGGCAATACAAGTCATACTGCTTACCAGCATGTCATACTTTGGTTCGGCGGTATTGTTGGATGAAGCGGCCTGGACTGACATTATGCATACGCTTACGCGAGACTGGTTCTACCGACGTGCTTCGCACACAGGTGGCTGGCGGGTGTCAGTTTCTCCAACTTTAGTTGAACCGAGTGTGACTACGCCCGGTCCTTGTTGAAGGTTAAAATGGCACTAACTTGACGAAATAACGTTGTGGTTTTGATGCGTAGGTAAGAACGGTTCTTGCTCAGCCCATAGCAGCCACGTAAAACTTGCAACAACAAAGTAGAGGACATCTAATTTGTTTTTGCAGGGCATGTTGTGATGTGATATGGTCAAGGCATGATGCTATATTTTATTGTATGAGATGATCATGTTTTGTAACGGAGTTATCGGCAACTGGCAGGAGCCATATGGTTGCCGCTTTATTGTATGCAATGCAATCGCCCTGTAAATATTTTACTTTATCACTAAGCGGTAGCAATAGTCGTAGAAGCAATAGTTAGCGAGACGACAATGATGCTACGATGGAGATCAAGGTGTCGCGCCGGTAACGATGGTGATCATGACGGTGCTTTGTAGATGGAGATCAAAGGCACAAGATGATGATGGCCATATCATATCACTTATATTGATTGCATGTGATGTTTATCCTTTATGCATCTTATTCTGCTTTGATTGACAGTAGCATTATAAGATGATCTCTCACGAAATTTCAAGGTACAAGTGTTCTCCCTGGGTATGCACCGTTGCCAAAGTTTGTCGTGCCGAGACACCACGTGATGATCGGGTGTGATAGGCTCTACGTTCACATACAACGGGTGCAAGTCAGTTTTTGCACACGCAGAAATACTCGGGGTTAAATTTGACGAGCCTAGCATATGCAGATATGGCCTCGGAACACTGAGACCGAAAGGTCGAGCATGAATCATATAGTAGATATGATCAACATAGTGATGTTCACCATTGAAAACTACTCCATTTCACGTGATGATCGGACATGGTTTAGTTGATTTGGAACACGTGATCACTTAGATGATTAGAGGGATGTCTATCTAAGTGGGAGTTCTTAAATATGATTAATTGAACTTTAATTTATCATGAACTTAGTACCTGATAGTATTTTTCTTGTCTATGTTGTTGTAGATAGATGGCACATGCTGTTGTTCCATTGAATTTTAATGTGTTCCTTGAGAAAGCAAAGTTCAAAGATGATGGTAGCAATTACACGGACTGGGTCCGTAACTTGAGGATTATCCTCATTGCTGCACAGAAGAATTACATCCTGGAAGCACCGCTAGGTGCCAAACCTGCTGCAGGAGCTGAACCAGATGTTATGAACGTCTGGCAAAGCAAAGCTGATGACTTCTCGATAGTTCAGTGTGCCATGCTTTTGGCTTAGAACCGGGACTTCAACGACGTTTTGAACGTCATGGAGCATATGAGATGTTCCAGGAGTTGAAGTTAATATTTCAAGCAAATGCCTGGATTGAGAGATATGAGGTCTCCAATAAGTTCTACAGCTGTAAGATGGAGGAGAATAGTTCTATCAGTGAACATATACTCAAAATGTCTGGGTATAACAACCACTTGATTCAACTGGGAGTTAATCTTTCGGATGATAGTGTCATTGACAGAATTCTTCAATCACTGCCACCAAGCTACAAGAGCTTTGTGATGAACTATAACATGCAAGGGATGGATAAGACAATTCCTGAGCTCTTCACGATGCTAAAGGCTGCGGAGGTAGAAATCAAAAAGGAGCATCAAGTGTTGATGGTTAACAAGACCACCAGTTTCAAGAAAAAGGGTAAAGGAAAGAAGAAGGGGAACTTCAAGAAGAACGGCAAGCAAGTTGCTGCTCAGGAGAAGAAACCCAAATCTGGACCTAAGCCTGAGACTCAGTGCTTCTACTGCAAAGGGACTGGTCACTGGAAGCAGAACTGTCCCAAGTATTTGGCGGATAAGAAGGATGGCAAGGTGAACAAAGGTATATGTGATATACATGTTATTGATGTGTACCTTACTAAAGCTCGCAGTAGCACCTGGGTATTTGATACTGGTTCTGTTGCTAATATTTGCAACTCGAAACAGGGACTACCGACTAAGCGAAGATTGGCTAAGGATGAGGTGACGATGCGCGTGGGAAATGGTTCCAAAGTCGATGTGATCGCCGTCGGCATGCTACCTCTACATCTACCTGACCTGAATAATGGTTGTAGCGACCAGACCTCAGATGGTTTGTGCTGCTGTGCACCAGTGTCATCCCTGGATCAGTAATGCTGACACGCACAGTACAAATGGAGGTTTTATAACAGAGTAGCAATCACACACTTATTACATCGAATATCTCCGAAGAGATTAAGTATGATAAACATGGCTTAAGGCCATCTAATAACGATAACAGCGGAAGACTTGGAAGATAAGTGAGTCCATCAACTCCAGCGGCATCACTGAGTATAAGACCACGACCTAAGGCACCTTACTCGTCGTCTGAAAAGTCTGCAACATGAAACGTTGCAGCCCAGAAACGGGTCAGCACATAGAATATGTTGGCAATGTAACACATAGAGAACAAAGAACAATAATAATGCTATACTACATGCATATATGGCTGGTGGAAAGCTCTATGGTTACAGTTTTGCGAAAAGCCAATTTTATCCTACCTCAAAGGAATAAATTTTATTTAACTATCATGGTGGTTGTGAAACATTGAGATGGTTGACAGCATCTCAATCCCAATTAAATGTCATCAATAACCCAACAAAATTAATTAAAAGTAACATAGTGATGAGATTCACATGATAATCCAAGTACTAGATACTCAAGTTGTCCATAACCGGGGACACGGCTAACCATGATTAGTTTGTACACTCTGCAGAGGTTTGTGCACTTTTCCCCACAAGACTTGATCTCCTCCGTTGGAGTACTCGCACTACATGGTGTTTGAGTAACGGATGACCAAGACACAGTCTTTCAGAAGTGTTTGCACCTTACGTATGGGTAGACAGTTACACCTACTTTCCCCTACATCTGCTAGTCTACCACTGTAAGAGTTCACACAACTTAATCAACTATGCTAGAGCCCATAATAGCTTGCGGCTGCACACGGAAGTTTCTAGCATGAATAATCTCATGATCCCTTTGAACCTGGGTGGCGGTCCAAAAGAAAAACAGGCAATCCTGGAATACCCAGGTACCTCAATCCACCCAGATGTGAGTTTTAGTTGCCACCTTAAGTAAACCATTAATAACAATCTCACATCTGTCATGAATTTCACTCAAACCCAATCCACGTCTACGAGCATAGCATGGCAATAATAATAGCAACGTAGAGGTAAGTCCCAAGGTTTGATAAATAAATTAGGTAATAGGTTCTACCTCAACTACTTCCCAATACCCACAATTTAATTAGATCCTAATCATGCAAGTGTTTAAGGATAAGATCTAATGCAATAAAACTGGGTATGAAAAGTATGATCAAAGTGTTACTTGCCTTGCTGATGATCCGCAAAACCTAGTGCTTCGAAGTAACAAGCGGCACACTCCGGGTACTCTATCGCAAACAAACAAGCATACAATCAGTACTCATCTAATGCACAGGTAAAACTCGAATGAAAGAACCAACCAGAAAGTTCAACTTAAGAACTCCGGTTTGCAAAAAGAATCAACTCGAAAGAAGCAACGAAAGTCAAATGGCGAAAGAAAGTAGCTTCGTTTACTAATCTGGATCTAGGTCAAATTTTACTGTGGCAAAAACTTGTTTGAGTAGGTTAAACGGAAAGAGAATTTCGAGAAGAAACTCTAGGCGCTTGAATCGCCTGTTTCCGATAAACGAGCGAGAAGTTAAACAGAAACGAAAATTCGATCAGAAATCGAATCTGAGATAATCGCAGAAAAATCCGACGAAAAAGAAAAACGGACGAACGGTTAAAGAACGGACGTTCGTTAACAGAGAAAAACCGACGAACGCGTTCGTTGAAACGAACGGTTCGGTGAACGCTCGCAAAATAATAAAACCGAAAAAAACCAATCTAGGGTTTTTTTTAAAGCGAAGGGTTTTTTTTAAAGAAAACCGGCAACGACGAACGGCATCGAGGCAGTACCTCGTCGGGGCGGCTCCGGCGAGGGCGAGGGGGCAAGGGGCGGCGAGGGGCGCGGCTCCGGCGACGAATGGCG